>NC_138561.1:14770840-14888340 GCF_964273705.1 Natrix helvetica
AGTGGTGCAAGCATTTGCATTCATTTTGCAAATAATAGGAACATCTTTAATAAAAGCATTTCTATATTTTTGCAACACCCCAAAGCTAACTCATTAACTAGTAATTTTACCCTTATTAAAATACATTTATTTCCTTGCTTACATGATTTGATCGCTTTAAGAAACAATATTGCTTCTTTTTTTTTCATGTTGGGGAGGAGATTTGCAATTTTTAAAAATGTTTTCATGGCATTAAGTGAATTCCTGGAAAAGCTCTATCAATACAATTACGGATAATTTGATAACTTTTATAATCTTTGTGATTCTTTTGTTCTTCTGCAAATGTCTTGATTAAAAAAAATGAAATAAAATGGAACAGATGCACAAAATGTGCATCTTGTAAACATTTGCTAAGCTAATAAAAGGAAGAGAATGGTTATAGGTATTTAATAAAAACAATACTTTATTGTGTAAACCCCATTTCCTGATGATGAAGAATAACAAGAAATATTGGCATTGTTTATAATTTTAGTAACTTATGTCTTTTATCAAGTAAGGTGATACTATTTTTTGTCAAAATCAGAAATCCAACTGCATCCTTACAGTATCTTTTTGCAAAAGGTACTTATTCATAAAGACTTAGAAAACAAAAATGTAATGGGACAATATTTGCTATATAGCCCAAGTTCCATGTAAAGGTGAAAGGTGTGATTAATTGCTAAAGGAACTTGAAAAACAACTTATTATTTCATGTAGTATTCCCTTTTTTGAGCATTTTATCCTGTGGTAAGGAAATATTACATTTCTACTTTACCTTCTTTTCTGGAGTTTCAAGATAAATCTCTTGATCAATGTTGATAGCATTGAATTGTCATAAAGCTATATACGGCCTTTTAATGTTCCATATTTTATAGTCTGTTTAGGTGATCCTCAATATATGACTGTAATGTAGCCTTACCCATCACAGCTGTAATTTTGCAACATTTTTTTGTGAATACAAAGTTTGCTATGGGCAGAGTTTTGCCAGAAACCAAAAGTGCCAGTTTTGGGCAAAACTGTCAAAAAATGTAGTCGCATGATTGTGGGACACTACAATCAAACACACCCATGTTGTTGAGCACCCAAAGTTTAGGTATGCGACTACAGACAGACCTCAAATATCGTAACTTTGAATCTAAGTCCTAAACAACCCAAAGGTAAGCTCGTCATAACTTGGAGGGGTTGCTAAGTGACTGATCATAGGTCAAGGGCTACCTATATTTTGATATCGCCTAATAGATAACCAATAATAAACTACAAGAATTGTAATAAAAAAGCAAATTTTGTTGTTTAGTTTTTTTTTTTTTAAAGGAGACGTTTTAGCATATTTAGCCATATTTGGGGCAGATGGCTGAATTGATTTGATCAATTTAAACATTGCCCTAAATCAGTGTGTGTGCGCATGTTCATTAAGGCCATGCTCCGGAAAAGCTGAATTTCCGGGTTCTAGCGCTCATGCGCCCGACAATCAGCTGGCCAGCGTGCATGTGCAGGTTGGGTTACAGCCCTGCCATGCATGGAAAGGGATTGTGCTCCAGAAAAGCTGAGCTTCTGGGTTCTGGTGAGCATGCACACCCAGCAATCAGCTGGACAGCGTCTATGTGGTCATCGGTTTTTGACACTGCCCTGTGCACGAAGGACAGCTGATCATTTGAGCGGGCATGCGCACCAGAAACCCAGAGGACAAACAGGCAAGACCGCACATGCTGGGCGACATGGCTTCGCGTGCCACTTTGGCCACGCGTGCCATAGGTTTGCCATCACTTCCCTAAATAATACAGCATTTAAAAGACTTCCGAATGTGGACAGGCCTCCCTTATCCAAATTTCTTCTTCCTCAAAGTAGATCTGATGAAATTCGATGGTTTAACTTATTCCCCACTGCCTGAAGCCCATGGATTGAAAATGCCTTCCATAAGCATGCCTAGGTCTGGATCAGCCCCAAATGAGTTTGTAAAGAATGCTGTCTAAATAAAATAATTGTCCCCTTGGTCACACACAGGAGAAAATATCTCTTCCAAAAGAGAGTTTCTTTCCTTATTGTGCCTATTTTGGCATAAATGTGTCCCAACTGTTGAAAAACAAAAGATGTATGGTTCTATTTCTGCATACTTCTTTTTTTTAAAAAAAAATAACCACATTCAAGCACGTGCAGCTTTAATTGGCTAATTAATGAAACAGTGCAATCTTCCACGTGCCTACTCAAAGGTCTTTTTCACTGATTTTGAGTGCTCAAATCCAGTTAAGAAGGTACAGTAGCAACTCTTAAGCCAACTTAAGTTTCTAATTACGCTTTCCACAAAAACGTGCAAGCCACTCCGTTGTGGATGGTTCGTGCTTAGGACTGCCGTGTAAACTTCATGTGGCAGCCCTGATACTCGCTTAATTTACAGTGCTTAAATATTCTAGGTTGTGTCCAGGGGTGATGGAATCCTGCTGGCTACCTTTACAGTCTTAATCTGGGCTGACAATAAGTAGAGGGGGAAAAGTGACATTCGGAACAGGAAATCAATTTTCTTACTTCAGGAGAAGATGGGTTGTCCGCCACAGTCTACTGGAAACAGGAAGCAACAATTCAAAGTGAAGGTTGTCCCTTTAAATACTTCATGATTTGGGGCCTGGATACCTTTCTAGTTTGAGTCTGCCCAATCAATGAGACTGAAGATTCCTCCTCCAAGGGAATGTTTTCTTGGAGGACTTTGGAGATATGCTTTGTTTGCAACAGTAAGTCTTTCTCTACCTTTGGGACTTCCAGAGGAACACTCTATGGAAACTTGGCTCTTTAGGAAAGCATTTGGGGGGTATGTGCAAGTTTCACCTACCTCCCCCCCCCCATGGGATTGTAGCATCATGGTTTCTGGGGTGTTTACATACTGGATACATAGAGTTAGAACAATTAATCAGTGGAACAACTTGCCTCCAGAAGTTGTGAATGCGCCATCACTGGAGGTTCTTTCAAGAAGAGACTGGGAAGCCATTTGTCTGGAATGGTACAGGGTCTTCTGCCAGGGGGTTGGACTTGAAGACCTCCCTCCCAACTCTGTTATTCTATTATTCTACCCCGTTTCCCCGAAAATAAGACCTCCCCAGATAATAAGCCCAATCGGGCTTTTGAGTGCATGCACTAAAATAAGCCATCCACCCAAAAATAAGCCCTTCCCAAAAATATTGCAACACAGCAGCAGCTATGAGGTGACCCCACTCACCGCCTCCTGTACCTCATTAATAATAAGACCTCCCCGAAAATAAGGCCAAGTGCTTATTTTGGGGGTCGAAAGAAAATAAGACCCTGTCTTATTTTCGGGGAAACATGGTAATATGTTGTTCTGGATTTTTTTAAAAAAACTTTCAACTCTTATGGTGGCTTTCTGAAATTAGAAACTCGGAAGCTTGGAGAATAGAATAAAAAGGGAAATAGTATTCAACCACCCTCTGCGCCCAGAGAATGGGAAAACTGAGGTTTAAGAGGAACAATCTGTCATAATCTCCTCCTCCCCCCACTTTTTTTTTTACCACTTTGGGTGTCGAGGGAGATGCTCTCCTGGGGGCCTCAACCACTGTTATTTGATGCTGTTATAGAGTGCCTGTGATGTTCTCTCCATCTTCTTTGGGAGAGAAGGTCTGCCTTGTGTTCTTTTACCTTCTCCTCTTTTTATGTACACCTTGGCATGGAATCCCAAGGCATCCTCTCCAGGTGATGAAACCACTTTACAGGTAATCCTCAACTTACAACAGTTCATTTAATGGCCATTCAAAGTTGCAACAGCACCAAAAAAAGGTGACTTATGCTCATTTTTCACACTTACGACCATTGCGATATCCCCACAGTCACGTGATCAAATTACTGAAGCTTGGCAACTGACTCCTATTTATGACGGTTGCAGTGTCCCGGAGTCACGGGATCACCTTTTGTGACTCAAGCCAAATCAATTGGGAAACCAGACTCACTTAATAACCATGTTACTAACTGGACAACTGCAGTGATTCACTGTGGCCAGAAAGATCTTAAAATGGGCCAAAGTTGACTTAAGAAATGTTTCTCTTAGCAACCAAAAATTTGGGCTCAATTGTGGTCATAAGTAGAGGTCTACCTGTATTTGCTGTTTTTGTAGGTAGCGTAGGATTGGTTCTATGCCAATTCTTTCTCTTGCATCAGATCTTCTCCCTTTTCAGACATTTTGTAGGCAAATTGGTGTAAAAGAGAGGAGTGATATATAGAACTGGAAAGGTTCCACTTTCTGACAAAGGTTGCATAATTCTCCCACTAGGAAAAGCAGTTCAAAGATAAATTTTACTGTTCTTTCCCCTCCCCACCTTCCTCTATGCTTCCTACAGTGTCCTATCCAAGCCATCCTTTATAGGTGACTGCCTTCATCAACAGCACTCTAAGTGTGCCTTTATAAGTATCCTGAATGCTGTTTGAGTATGGAAATTACCGACAAAAGAAATTAAGAGCAGGAACCCCATGATTAGACTAATGCATTGATCAAGTCAATCCTTCTCTGTTTCACTGCCAACACACTACATATAAAAGCATCATTAAAGAAACTTTGCTGTCTCTCTGACTAATGGTCTGCAATTTGAGCAAGCCCCGATGACTGACAGGCTTTGCTAAGACAGACGATGTTGTCTGAAAAAGCCACATCAGATCACTGCAAGCTTTAAGCAAAGCATAAATTATAGATACATGTCTGTTTCTTTGATGATGTGAGACCGGTAGGTGCATCCCACTCTCGCCACACAAAGGAACTTTCCTTTCAGGAAGGTTTTTACGTTGTCACACCATCGTCAGAAAAACAAGAATGAAAACCTAAAACTTTTTCCAAAACATGCACATCATCAAGGAAAGGACCAGGGCAAAGCCAGCTTAAAAGTTTTCATTCTTCCTGTTGCATGGCTTCTGGGCTTCCTTTGGCCTCTTTGGAATTAAATATAAAATGAGTGCAAAATTTCAAAATTCAGGGATTATGGCTTAGAGGGTGTATGTGTGTGTGTGTATCTATTTGACCCTGCTTGTGGCATCATATGGTAGAGGTAAAGGTTCTCCTCACACATATGTGGTAGTCGTTCCCGACTTTAGGGAGCGGTGCTCATTTTGGTTTCAAAGACGAAGGGCCAGCACTGTCCGATGACGTCCCTGTGGTAATGTGGCCAGCATGACTAAACACTATAGGCGCACGGAATGCTGTTCCCTTCCCACCAAAGGTGGCTCCTATTTTTCTACTTGCATTTTTAGATGCTTTTGAACTGCTAGGTTGGCAGAAGCTGGGACAAGTAACATGAGCTCACTCCATTACGCGGTGTTAGGGATTGGAACCACCGAACTGCCGGCCTTTCTGATCAACAAGCTCAGCGTCTTAGCCACTGAGCCATTACGTCCTATCATATTGTAGAGCAACTCAAATAGAATATTTTAAGTATTATAACACACGCACACACACATACAGTTCTACACTAGCTTAAGTCCAAGAGGAAAAGTAGACTTTTAAATTATTTTAAATGACTTTGTTTTGCTCTGTAAATGTTTTGGAAGGAGAGTAGTTTGATTTCCTACTTGCTCTGGAAAAAATGCTCTTGCTGTACAATCTCAAGAGTCTGTGTACAATTAATTAGAATATGGATATATTCTATATTAGCTTTCAATAGAAGATATAGAAGAAATTTTTCTCTATATATAATGCCTCCACTTAATATTCAAAATATTGCAAAAAGTAGCTATGCAGGCATTCACGTAGAAAAGCGGTGGTTTCATTTATATTTTTCTCCAAAAAAAGTGCAAAATAATCTCTATACTTCCTTCTTTGGAATGGCTCTCTGAATACCTCTCATCCAAGCTGTGTAAAATCTATATGTGTGCCTGAACAAAAGAAACATTCATTTTTAAATATATCTAAGTGTTATTAGGGGTTCTCATCCTATCATCAAGATAATGTTTCAAAAGCTTTCATAATATCTTAATGATCTCTTTGGTCTCTCATTCTCTCTCTTCCTCTTTTAAGTATTTTGCTAATGGGCAGGAGTTTTTTAAAAATAGAAGAGAGTTTTATGGGGCTATATGCAGCTGCCTTTTCTAAAAACGCTTGTCCAGCATCACTTCTTGAAGAGATCAGACATGTTCTCGGTCTCTGAAGGCTTGGAGAAATCAGCTGACATAATTGTGCTGAAGTTGTTCAATGATGTGGCATCGATGGTCCATATTCCCTCTGGACAATGTCCTCTGGAACAATGCTATCACTCACTTAACTTCACCTTTTCATTAAATAAGTTTAACCAAAAGGGACTTGTTCAAGTTGCCACCTTTTGAGTGAGCTGAATTATTTATGCATCTTCACATGCAATCGTTAACTCTCACCTTGATTGTGTGCAACTGTGCGTTTGGCTCATCTATCAGTAGAAATGTCAGTCCAATGGAAAAATGACATGAAAAATCCCATGTCAAACACAAATAAGCAGGAGCATTTGTTGAGTTCAAAGCATAGAGTTTATTATTACCTCTATATATCCAAGAACCTAGTCAACTAACAGTAAAAGCTAAATTGGTGTAAGATAAGGGTCAATGGAATCCATGGGCTGGACTTGAGTCTTTTGTGGCAATGGAATGATTCCAAACTGATGAAATGTTTAACCCCCATCTTCTAGCTCAACCTGCTCTTCTCTTACACCCCTACTTACACACTGCAGTTTGCTTTCAGTGGACAACTATCCTATCAACTATGATATGTAATGCCGACATATTCACCAACGGTAGCACAATTGCCCCCAAATGTTCAGCAGTCAATAGCAAGGCAATGCATTGTTCTTTTCATAGTTTCTACATTGTTCCTCCACTCATGTTCCCTTTCTGATTCCTCCATAAAATTCCTAACCATTCAGTGAATTCTCTTTAGATTTACTGCACAAGTTGCTAAGGGCTCTCTTGGTTGAAGATGGGCAAGAAATAAACTCTACTTTTAAGAGTTGACCTCTTTATTGTTGTTTTCATTAAAGGATTAGCAATACAAAAGACGGTCATTGTGACTACATAGGCCACAATCTATTAATGCAGTCCAGATATTATAGTTATAAATAATAATGAAAACGGCCTTTAAAATAAGTTGGGATTCATGCTTCCCAAATAATTTGTCCCAAGAGTGGAACTTAAATGTAATAGCAACAATTAAAACTATAGTTCTCTTTGGTTGCATCTTTGCTAAACAATGATCCTAATAAAGATTTCAAGCAATATTTTTGGAAAGCTGTACTTTCTGCAATTTTAAAATACAAGGACTTTCTAAAAAAAGGATATTATGTGTGAACAATACTTATCCCAGGGCATCATTTTGGCTTTAAGAAATGGAAACTAAGCTGACAAACATCAGGTCACACCACAACTCAAGAGTAAATATTTTTCATATCTGGTAAAACATTTGCCATATAATCCTTTGTTGCTTTGATACAAAATTGTAATTATCAGCCCAAAGATTCTTTCTGCTGCATACATTTAAAAATATTTCTTCCTCTATCACCTTTGTTTGAAATCTGTATAAAGATTTGTTACATCTTGAAGCACAGGAAGGAAAAAACACGATAATTCTGAGTTGATAGCACACAGATAATAAAGGAGACATGTTTTTAGCGGTAGCATTTTACTACATTTTATTTTTAAGGATTTCTAAAGCAGATATTTTACACGCTGATCAATGTTTAGGTTTGATAACTTACACTAGACTATAGTCTAAAAGCAGGTTGGAAAATTGCATGGGAAAATAAAAAATAGATTGCATATTTTAAAATTTCCCTCTGTGTGTGTGTGTGTGTGTGTGTGTTAGAAATGTTAAGAAAAGAAAAAAAGCAAAACAAAATGAATTACTCGGAACTAAATCTACCCTAAAATTTGAGAAAGCTTTCCACTTTTCTATCTGAAGAAGTGTAATTCAAGCAATAGTTTAGTAATCTGTCCCAATAGTTGTTAATGCTAATATCTGCAGCATGTTTATGGGGCACCAACAAAGAGAAAAATATGGAGATATGGAAGTCATACAATGAGAATAAGAAGTAGGAAAGGATGCTAACAGTGAACATCAGAAAGCTAAAAGTCATGAGAAATGGGAGTCAATAGACTATAGTGTCTAAACTATTGTGGAGAAAGAACACTTTTTCTCTAGAAAAGAACAGTGTATCAGATGCACCAGATTTTAAGCCTAACCTTCTTTGACTGAGATGGCCTGCTCTTGTGGCATGAGGCTAAGCTTAGATTAGTTGGATATCATACTTTGTATTGAAGCAGAGTGGAGAAATTTAATGGGCAATTTTAAATAGAATTTCTTGAGCCAGCTGAATTCTAAATGATCCATAAGGTTCATGAGTTGAAAATGAAAGAAGCAACAAAAGAATTGCATGAATGATTAACCTACAGGCTCCCAGATATTGAACAAATCTTTGGGGTCTTGTGACTCTGAATTTTTTTTCAGAAATTACATGGAATGATTAGGATCAGACTTTGTTACTGGGGCTGTGGCAAAAAGTCAACACCCTGAGCACAAATCTCTCACTATAATGTGAGGATTATACATAAATCATTCACGGGCATGTACTTTCATTTGTTTCTCCAGCTTCTAATAATGCCAGAAATTTTGTAGATGTTACAATACATTGGAATTACTTTCCTGTTAAATATCTAAATATTAAATGTGGTCTTAATCCTTGTGCACCTTCTCATGCCATAAATTCTAAGTCAATAAACTACTAAACAGAGACATGGAAAACTTTCCCCTCCTTCTCTTCTACTTTGGTTAGTTGAATTGATCCAAATAGATTGCCTTCCTGCTGGAAAGCCTTAGTAAGACCAACAATCTAGACATCTGGAGATATTTGGTGTCGCAAAGCTGCTCTTTCAAATGGCAACTGGACTTTATTTTTCCTTGAAGACATTTCACTTCTCATTGAAGAAGCTTCTTCAGTTCTGCTACTTCAGAGATACTTGGCATACCTTCTTACTCATTGTGATAAAAAACTTTGGAATGGGACTATTCTCTTCCATCCTTAAGGAGAAGAGACCTTGATCTCCTTCTCGAATTGGTGCATAATTTTGCTCCATTGCATTTCTCTCCATATTTTTTTCAAAGGAAACATTTTGATGTTTCCCAGATATCATATGGATCCAGCTGCGACTGATTATTCCTCTTCATTCTGGTTAATAGTCTAAAATGATCTATTGATGTTTCACAAAGAGAGAATGAAGGATGGGTTAAATCTCATGGGAATGCTATTCAATGTTTTCAAGGAGATCATCATAAGACCTTGGAAATGGTGGCATGACTCTAGTTGAAAGTGTAAGGCTAGGAGTAAATTGAGAAAGCAAATGCATCTTTTCAGTATGTCTATAACAGCATCTAATAGTTTAGAGAGAGAAACTATTTTGCTGAAGTTATGTAAAAATGATTGCCTACATTCTGATTCTTTGGTTCATTCTCAATTTTGCAAGTATGCCTGTTATCCACAATTGCATGTATTGCTTGCATTTATTTAATTTAAGCAAATAAAGTAAAGACATAGTAAACAGGGAAACTTGACCAGAGCTCACCTGGCTTAATCTTGAGTTGATTAAATATTTGGAGAACTTTACACCTCCCAAAGTGAACTGGGAATGAGATAGTGTTGGTTCACTGAAGCTCCTACCTGATTCAGTGTGATAGAAATGATTACACTCAGCCTAGTTTAACTTTACACTGACATTTTGTGAATCTCTCTGGTCTGGATAGGGTTTGGACATGGTCAATTACAGATGCTGCTTTGATACATCTGCTGTCTGCTGTTGTGGATTTTCTAAGGCAAATTCAGTGCACTTTAACATTGTGCCTTGCTTCATGCACTTTCAGAAACTTTTCATTTTCTCTTAAAAATGAAAGAGATCTAAGCTAAATACCAAAAATCCCTTCACGGTCTAGCATGGCTGAGTGCACTAAAATATAAAAACCTTGATTTAAGCATTTTTGTATTCAAAGATCATAGGCAAGTATTCATTTGAAAGTTCAGTGGCATTTTGAGATGAGAATATCATATATAAAGATGTCAGCAGTGGAGCCTCCCATGGTGAGTTTGAAAGGGGAAAAAAAGGAGAACAGAATGAATAGGAGATTTTCCACATTCCAAAGAATTTTAAGATCTCATTATTTAGCTTACCCTATATGTAATAGTCCAATATTTCATATTATCAGCTCTTGAATGGCAGCATTAAATTACTTAACGTCTGTCACCCACTTTTTCTTATTCATTTATTGGATTTGATATGTGCCATCACCAGTGCCAGCTCTGAGACATAGACAGACAGACAGACAGAAAGATGATAGACAGAAAGAGTGAAATAGAGATTGAATTAGAGAGAGCAAGATAGATGCTAGATAGATAGATAGATGATAGATAGATAGATAGATAGATACATACACACACACACACACACACACATACACACACAGAGCAAGAGAGAGAGAGAGAGAGAGAGAGAGAGAGGGGGGGGGGGGGATACCATAGATAGATCTTCTCCACAAAGTATAGAAAGAGAGATTTCCTCCACAAAGAGGAATAGAAAGATTTACTCCACAAAAATCTGTCCTCAGTCTCATCCTTCTAGTCTTCAATAATGAACCCATCACTCCTATAATCAAATACATCCACTTTTCTTCCTCCTCCTCTTTTTTTTCTTCAACTTTTTCTAGCATTATGAACTACACTGGAGGCCAAGGTCTTTTCATATAATGTCCAAAGTAAAAACAAATGTTGACCCTGGCCATTTAGCACCTCAAAGATAAATCTGTGTTGGTTCCTTTGATGATCCTTTTGCTATGTTTCTTGGTGACCCATGGCATTGTCTTTATTATCTGCCTTAAGTTTAACATCGGTAGTTGATTTCATCAGATCCAGAAAAGAAGCAACTGAAGGATATTATCTATTTAAACCAAAGTTAGTCCAAGTCGAGTCTCAGGCCCCACAGAGACCATTTCACTATCTTTAAAGCGCTCCATGGCATAGGACCTAGATATCTGCAGGATCGCATCCTACCACACACGTCCCTGCGACCTATTCGCTCACACAGGGAGGGACTCCTCCTGGTGCCGTCCGCTAGGCAGTGTCAGCGGGCGACACCTAGGAGTAGGTCCTTCTCTGTGATGGGCCCAACCCTCTGGAACGACCTCCCCCCTGACATTCGAACCACCACCGACCTCCGTTCCTTCCGTCAAAAGTTAAAGACTCACCTATTTCAATCAGCTGGCCTGGCACTTTCTTAGTTTTACCTCCCGGGGATTTATTCTAATTGGGTTTGGGTTTTTAATTGGGGATGTTTTTAGGGTTTTAGAATATATTTATTTCTTGTACAGCCTATCTCCTCCATCCAAATGTATTTAATTGTTTTATGATTGTATTTTTATCTGCATTGACTGTACACCGCCCCGAGTCCCTTTTTGGGAGAGGGGGCGGTCTAGAAATCCAAGAAATAAATAAAATAAATAAATAAATAAATTTCAGATATTCAGAGAGGCATGGAAGCTAGCAAGAATACTTATATAATTGTACTAATTCTACTAAAAACTGGCAAACTTGCCTGAATCAAGAAGACTGAAGGTCTAGGAATATTTTCATTCCAGAGTTTCAGCAAAGGGATAAATTATATGACCTCTAAGACCTACTTTAGTCCTGCAGTGATATCAGTTCATGGTTTTTATTGCATATGCAGAATACACAGGTCTCTGAACAGATTGTTACTTTTGCCCAACAATCCTATGGCTCCTAGTACTGAGTTATTGTAAAATAATAAACAAAAAAAGTATTCCCCGTGGTTGAATGATTAAAAGCAACATATGTAATTAAAACCAATGAGAGTAAATGCCTGTGTGTTACCCCTGAAACATTCTGTGTGATGAGGATGGAATTACTCAGGAGTACAATTAACATTTCACCACAGCATTCAAATCTATGATATTACAGAATTGTTACAGAAATTTCTGTCTGCGGTCACGAAAACAGATTACTTTTGGTCTGGCTGCAGTTGCTTGATATACTGTATGCCCTCTTCTTGATCTCTCTCTCTATTAAAAAAAAAATTCAGCCAACATGTGGTTTGTATACTATATTGCAGGAAAATAAGTAAGGATTGTGGCAGAAAAGAGAAAGAACGTTTATAAGATCCTGGAAAAATGAATAAAAGCAACATAATAAATCAAGCGGTGTTTAGGCTAAGAATGATGTGCGTGAATAAATTTATTATTAAAATAAATTTTTGGCTTCCAAAAGAAACCAAACTATGTAAGCCAGACCTATAAGTTTGCTTTCACACAAAGAGACGAATTATGATTTCAGGTGAGAAATAAGATTTCTACAGCACAGCTGTCAAAATCTGAAATAACCCAGACTGTGCCATGCCCAGATTCAAACACAGTGAGGTGAAATACTAATGTTTGGGAATCCTTGTTTCTGTGGCTGGTTTTCGCTTTTAATTGTTTTTAATTGACCAGAAAACCTCTGGTCCCTACACCCAGTAAACTAACTAGACATGGGTCACAAACGTAGATCGGTTTGAAATCCAGCAATTGATATGATTGGGCAAATAAAAACAAATCCATTATCTAACCAGGAATGGTTAAACCAAATTGATGCTCCCTAAGCAAAGTAATTTCTTGGATACTTGCCAATTTATTTATCAGCTCCACATGTCAAATACAGATGAGTAATTCACAAACAATCCCTGAATTTAGACAATAACAAAGTTCATAATTGTTCCGACATTCCTATTTTGAGTATAATGGAAAGATAGACTTTTTTTTTTTGAAAAGTTGCTGAATAGTCTTCTATCTCTAGACTTGATTCTTTCCCAAGCAATTTATTAAACATCATCTTTGTTTGTTTATCATTATTTCTGTCTCAGTTTCCTCTGCTAGGCATGGCAGGCTGAGGATTTTCTGCCGTATAATTTAAGTGAGCTGTCCACAAAGTTTTGGGAACTGTACAGTTTATTTTGAAAAGATTAAGCCCATTAACTGTTTGAACTTTGCCAGTCGAAATTTAGTCTTCCTGCCAAAGCCAGCTTAAATATTTTGAAATGTAGCTCTTTAAGAGACCACCTACAGGTATCACAGAAATGTATTTTTAAAACATTATGAGGAAGCCTTAGGGACCCCCCCCCCAAAAAAAAATATAAGGTAAAGCACTTATATGCTAGTTGTTCCCTACTCTAGGGGGCGATGCTCATCTCTGTTTCAAAGCTGAAGAGTCAGAGCTGTCCAAAGACAATTTTTTGTAAGGAAAGACATCACAAATATCATTTCCAAGCCTCTAATCCAGGGCTCAGCAACCCGCAGCTCTGGATCTGCCTATGGCTCCCTCTCCTGCGGCTCTCTGTCGCTCAAAATATGTGTCACAACCCACCAATGCGCAACACCCGCCAGCACATGATTTATTGAGCTTTTCAACCCCCAGTAGCCAACCATGGATAAATCCAAGAAAAGAAAAGTTTCAGAACCTTTCATTCAAATACATATGCTAGTTTTGTGGGCGCTCAGGAAATAGTCAGGCGTGGGAAGGGTTTTGTTGCTCCGGGTGTTTTCTTTTCTGTAATTTGGAAATGGGTCCAAATGGCTCTTTAAGTGTTTAAGGTTCCCGACCCCTGCTCTAATCTCTCAAAATTTACCAATCCCTGGTCTTCTTTCAGTTTATTAATATTGTTCTTAGATAAAGAAAGTCCAATTAACTGGAGGGGTTTCTTTTAAGAACCTGTGCACCAGAGAACAGGAAAAAGAGTGAAATATTCTAATTCTCTTATAACACAATAAGGCTCCCCCATTCCTAAACCACCAGGATAATTTGTGCAAGCTGACAAGATGCTAGTTTCAAGTATTATCAGCAATTGTCAGGATGAGTTCTTTCTATGTAAATGGACTCATTATTAATTTCTGCTGGTGCTGAACGATTTATGAAGTGCTTTTGTGGATTTAGGAAAGTAGTTCATGAATCAGAGGCGGGGGAGGGGGCGGAAATGTTTTAAAAGATCCTGTGTTGATAAATAATATCCCTCATTCATGAATCCTGCCGATAGAGTCTTTTATCTTCAAGCGAGAAGAAAGCCTGAAATGAGAAAATTATGATATGCCACGCCAAAATATAATAAACAAGAAACTAACCAAGCAAAAGGCAGAATAATTCTGCAGAATAATTTTTTTGTGTTTTTGAATAATTCTGCAGAACATTTGCACATTTTTCTTTTGAATCAGCTTTTTTTCTCTGGATCAGGAAGGTCAAAATCCTATGACCCTATTCCCCAAAGATACATATATACTGAGACTTTTCTATCTGCCTTTATTTAAAAAAAAATCAAAAGAAAACCTGATTAATGAAGGGCTGAAAAAGTAGTATGTGACTATTTTGTATAGGAGCAGATTTGGGATAGTGGCCAACATGTTTGTAGACCATTGCCAATAATCTACTAGCAGCTTGTTCTGATCAAAAATTAGCAGAACAAAATGACTGCTACTTCCTTTATAGATTTATGTCTTACACATTTTGGTTGAGATGCAAACAGGGCATGAGTAAATCAAAAAGTCTGCATATTTTCCCATGAGTATTTTTTTATAGGAACCTTGTAAGAAACAATGTAGTTTATATCTGGAGAATGCACACTTTTAAACAATTGGAAAAAAAAATAACATTACTGTAAAGTTATCTAGTGATGCCACTAAAAGTCCCACTATTTATGATGTACAAATGAGTGTCAAATCTATGCACTTTGATGCTATGGATCGAATAACTAAATCAGGTCATTTTGGTTTGGAAAGCTTCCTTCCTTCCTTCCTACCTTCCTTCCTTCCTTCCTTCCTTCCTTCCTTCCTTCCTTCCTTCCTATGTACAAAGCAATTTATTTGAATTCTTTTGAGTAGAATAACTGAAAGAGAACTTTGCGTTGGACTAATAGTTATCTTCTTTGGAATACAAATTTATCCACCTCTTAATGCTCAAATATTGTAAAAGATCTAGATAGCTTCCGAATGAGACTATTATACACCAAGTAATGAGGATTAATTTTTTAAAAGAAATCCCTTCAAACTACAATCTAAATTTAACCTAATTTTCACCTAACTTGTGGATGCTAATTAGAAACTAAAACAAGGGCTGAATCCCCCCCATCCCCTTTTTTCATGTCTCTGGAAAATTAGACCAATGAAGGGCAATAACCAAGTTAGTGGTTAACTGGATTAAGCCTGTTGGATGAACCAAAGCATATTGTCAGTTTCAAGTTAGTGGTTGACCGGATTAAGCCTGTTGGATGAACCAAAGCATATTGTCAGTTTCAAGTTAGTGGTTGACCGGATTAAGCCTATCAGGGTTAGGGTTATCAGGATCTCCAGAGTTGAGGGCAAGATCATTCTATTGATCTATTGATGAGCCACACACTGGTGTAGTGCTTAGAGTGCAGTACTGCAGGCTTCTTCTGCTGATCACTGGCTGCCTGCAGTTTGGCAGTTCGAATCTCACCAGACTCAAGGTTGACTCAGCCTTCCATCCTTCCGAGGTGGGTAACGTGAGAAATCAAATTGTTGGGGACCCAATATGCTGACTCTGTAAACTGTTTAGAGAGGGCTGTAAAGCGCCATGAAGCAGTATATAATTCTGCTATTGCTATTCATCTGCTACATTATAAGATCTGTCAAGTGCCAGGGAGATTTGGGCAGTTCAAATGAGTATAAAAATTTATTGCAAGCTTAAGCTAGAATAGAATAACAGAGTTGGAAGGGACCTTGGAAGTCTTCTAGGCCAACCCCCTACTTAGGCAAGAAACCCTATGCCACTTCAGACAAATGGTTATCCAACATCGTCTTTAAAACTTCCAGTATTGGAGCATTCACAACTTCTGGAGGCAAGTTGTTCCACTGATTAATTGTTCTAACTGTCAGGAAATTTCTCCTTAGTTCTAGATTGGTTCTCTCCTTGATTAGTTTCCATCTGTTGCTTTCTGTTCTACTTTCAGGGGCCTTGGAGAATAGCTTGACTCCCTCTTCTTTGTAGGAATCCCTGAGATATTGGAACACTGCTATCATGTCTCCCCTAGTCCTTCTTTTCATTAAACTAGACATACCCAGTTCCTGCAGCCGTTCTTTCCCTTTACAACAATCTGAACTACTAACAGTTGAGAGAAATTAGTGGGAGTTAAGTATAGAAAGAAATTCAAGTTGGGCTGGACTTAGATCTCTTGTGAGCGCACAAGGACTCATGACTGATGACTTGTTTGACACCCACCCACCCCGGCTCAGGATCCTATAAGAGCTTTCTAAATGAAGGAACATATTATTACTTCTGATCTATGAAAAAGTAATGGGGCTTGTTTCACAGTGACTTCCCAAAGGAATATGGTTTTATTAATATCATGACTCTTGAATGACCATATTGAACATGGAAGATGGAAAACATCCTCTTAGCTTCTCGTCACGATTGACTGTCTTACTCTATGGAAAAATCACTCTGTCCCTTCTTTCCTTCTGTTGATCTGAAAATCCCACCTGTATGTCAAATATAGAGTTCTATAGACTGCAGTTTTCTGTCTACTGTAAGGTATAATAGCTCCTTCTGTTATGGGAAACCAAGATTTAATCCAGTAAGTCTGTACAAATCAATACCTTTGTTAAATGACACCATGTTTGAGTTATTTTACTTTATGTTGATGGTTAGCTAATTTTGTAATGGAGACATTTCTTCTTGAAGCAGACATTGTATAATTTAGTGGTAAAAATGTCAGTCATTAAGGGTTGTGGGCCTGCACTAGGGCAGGAAGAGGGCGGATTTATTGATGGAAATGTATCTGTATAATCTTTGTGGTTCTTTGACCTGCAGGATCCATTCTGGTTATAATTTTGTTTTGTGAAAATGACATCAACCACAATCATTAATGTAAAAATGACACTGAAATGTTTTGTTCGTCTGACCTGATTTTAAAGTCTTGCTACAGAAACAGCTTTTCAATGCAAAATAAATGAAAGCTTGGAATTTAAGCACTCTCCCTCTCTTCCTCTCAGCTAATAGAAGACAAATATCACAAGTATAATAAAATGTATAATACATATTGCAAGGAGCAGGTTCAGAACTCAAATCATGCAGATAGTCACAATAGAGGAATATATTGTGCATAGTGTTATACTTATGTAGAGGACTAGCCTTTCAAATGTTGTTATGTTATCAATGCAACATGAAAACATCTTTGATAATAGCAATATCACTTATATACCATTTCATAGTGCTTTTACAGTCCTCTCTAAGCAGTTCACTAAGTCAGCATATTGTCTCCAACAATCTGGGTCCTCAGTTTACTGACCTCGGAAGGATGGAAGGCTGAGTCAACCTCGAGACGGTGACATTTCAACTGCCAAACTGCAGCTAGCAGTAAGATGAAGTAGCCTGCAGTCCTGCACTCTAACCACTGTGACATCTCAGCTCTTAGCTTTATATCGATAAATATATCTGGACTCAACACATAGAGTACAACATAGAGTTGTACTCACATACTCACATACCAAATTGGGTTTCACCTCTTTTTTCTTTATACAACCCTCAAATTTAGGAGGTGGTTGCAGAAGTTCTACTATACCATTCGAGTCACTGTTCCTAACTTTAGAAAGTTTTGGAGAAGTTGAATTTTAAGACTAAAGACTTCTAAAGGCTTTTAGTCAACATTTCTTCCTCACAGCCAACCTGAAAAGAAGAATAAATGGAAACAAGACAGATGCTGCTCATTGTCAGCCCAGGTTGAACAAATTGAAAGCAAAGGAAAAAAAAGAAAAGTTGAAAGTTGAACCCATTCACCAATTCCCTTCCTTTCTTTTTCACTACCCTCCCTTGATCACAAATGACTATTTTAGCTCTGCTATTTGGCATGGCTTAATATCTTAGCAGCCTCTTATTCACACCCACTCATAAAAGACTGCATTACAAAAGTACCTGGAAAATAAAAATTCATTGAAAGAGGGACCCATCAAGCCTAAATGGAAGTTTATATTGCAACATTATGAGAAAGCTGGTGCATTTGCAACTCCCTTGGTAGAGAGGTCTGAGCAATTTAATTCTGAACAATTAAAGCCGCACAGCTAGCCTGTCTTGCTAGGATGAGGTTTCTTAAAAGGAATAATGACCCTCGCTTTGCTGGGCCTGGTTTTTGCTTCATTTTGTGTCATTGTTGGGTAACAAAATCCCATCCTCTTTCAACCTCAGAATGAGCAGGCAGGAAGCTGCTTAAATCATCCATTCTTTCTCGTTTTTCTCTGTGTCTGTGTGTGTCTATTTGTCTTCGTTGACTCCTGATGATTGTTTGGACAAGTCTCTGCAGTTTTGTTGGCAAGATTTCAGAATTGGTTGCCATTGCCTCCTTTCTAGGGCTGATAGTGATTGGCCCAAGGTCACCCAGCTGGCATTGTGCCTATGGTAGGACTAATATTCACGGTTTCCTTGTTTCTAGTCCAATACCTTCCTCACTAAACCACACTCTCTTTTGGGTTGAGAAATGATGACTGGTCCAAGGTCATCCAGATGGCTTGTGCCTAAAGTGGACAATCTCCTGGTTTGTAGCCTGCTGCCTTAACTGTTACCCTAAACTGGATCTCTGTCCTTTCTAATAAAATTTGTCCTCCAGTTTCTTGAAAGTTTTCTGCCTTGAATTAGGAGATTCTCTTTTCCTGCTTTCTTCTCAGCCAAAGAATAAGGATGGTACTAGCTAATTGATTTAATTGTGGAGATGTCGTGAAAAGGTATTTTCTCTAATATGTCTCTTAATAACCCTGCACTAATATATCTTAATAAAATGCATATTCTTCTATTCTTGCAAAAAAAAAAAAGAGCCCTTATATATCTCTATATAAGACTAAGACCCATTGTATATGGTGCCTCCTAATTGTTTAATTTATTTATTGGCTGTATTTTTTTTTTAATTCAAGTGTTCAGGAAATTCTTATTTTACAAGAAAATTCACATCAATATACCACCTAGCCACCGTTAGAAAGTTATGTGGTTAAATGTTGGTTCTATTTGAGAAACATCTTCTGATCTTTTGTCTGTCTATCTGTCTGTCTGTCTGTCTGTCTGTCTATCATCTATCTATCTATCTATCTATCTATCTATCATCTATCTATCATCTATCTATCTATCTATCTATCTATCTATCTATCTATCTATCTATCTATCTATCTATCTATCTATCATCTATCTATCTATCTCCTGCTGGGAAGGAGACACCTCTTGGAGAGGCAAAAATGAAGAAAGGGGGGGGGATGAGAGGTGGGGACAGAAAAACTTAGCATTGAGAATTAACCTTGATTACATACGCAATTTGCTAATCAAAATTAGAGACCTGCTAATCAAGCCTGAATTACGAGGCACCTATTTTTTTTTTCTTTTTTCATACTATAGCATAGCTGAATTCAAATAAACAAGACTCTCCTTTCTATAGAAAGAAATGAATATGTGGTACGACTCTCCTGACGTTTGGATGGCCTGCAAGGCAGATCTTTCTGGAAACAGGAGACCTACTTAGAGGATTCCTACAGCTCTTGATTTCTATCCTGGGGCTTTTCTAGATATACTGAACATTATTTATTCTTATAGTCATTAATTGAAGTGACCCCAATTTGGGGGTTCCAGGTCTGGTTTAAGAAAAAAATCATCAGTTGCAAGAAGTGTGTGTGTGTGTGTGTGCATGTGTGTGTGTGTGTGTGTGTGTGTGTGTGTGTGTGCACGCCTTTGAATCATTTTTTGCTCCCGGTGACTACCTGGACAGCTACCTGCAGTTTTCTTGGCAAGGTATTGCCTCCTTCCTAGGGCTGAGAGACATGGACCAGCCTAATGTCACCCAGCTGGCTTTGTGCCTAAAGTGGGAATAGAGTAGAGTAGAGTAGAGTAGAGTAGAGTAGAGTAGAGTAGAGTAGAGAAGAGTAGAGTAGAGTAGAAATAGGAATGGAACAGAATAGAACAGAATAGAATTCTTTATTGGCCAAGTGTGATTGGACACACAAGGAATTTGTCTTTGGTGCCGATGCTCTCAGTGTACATAAAAAGACAAGAGGCATTTGTCAAGAATCATAAGGTACAACATTCAATGATAGTCATAGGGTACAAATAAGCAATCAAATCATACTAGGAAACAATCAATATAAACCGTAAGGATACAAGCAACAAAGTTACAGTCATACAGTCATAAGTGGGAGGAGATGGGTAATAGGAATAATGAGAAGACTAATAGTAATAGTAATGCAACCTTAGTGAATAGTTTGACAGTGGTGAGGGAATTATTTGTTTAGCAGAGTGATGCCATTCAGGAAAAAAAAACCTGTTCTTGTGTCTAGTTGTCTTGGTGTGCAGTGCTCTATAGCATTGTTTTGAGGGTAAAAGTTGAAACAATTTATAATTCACAATCTCCCAACTTCTAGCCTGGTGCTTTAACCACTGCACCAAACTGGCTCATCCAGTTATATCTGTAGCACTTTGCAATTAAGGAGCAAGAAAAGAGATGTTTTGAGCCAATCAGAATCTTCTCCTACTTCAGATGTTCAGCCCCAACTCCCTGTTATGACCCCTATAGCCCCTCCTGTGACCTTATCACCCCTTCCTGACCCCCTTGTTATTTGCCAAGGTTAACACTTAGCATTCAACAGAAGCTCACCTTATCCTGGTTTATTTAACATACCTCAGTTAAGCAAGAGAAAGGAAGCAACTGAAAGCCAAATGGTCCATTACTCTGATTCCTGAGAAAAGCAATTTTTGATATCCCCCCACCCTGAAATGGTATTCAAAAAACTGTAGAAAGACGGATGGATCATTCGAATAATTGGATAAGGAACAACTATGCAATCAAAGGCAAGTTACCGATCAAATGCTTTATATCTTAATTTATAAACCAATTTACTTTTGTTGCTCTTCTTAATTCTATGACTGTGTGTCTGTAGGTCTGTATGTATACACACAATGAATCCAGTAAATTCAAGAAATCTTAAAATAACTGGACCAGTTCTCTTCCTTCTGCTCCCCTCTGTATGCATCTGAATTTAGCCATTTATTAAGCTCTTATTTGAGCTGTTACGGCTTCAGAGAAAATGGATCAAAGTCATATTTAGTGGAGAAGATGCAATTTAGATAAATATATATTTTAGGAGGATACGTGTCTAAAAGGCAACCTTTTGTGCGCATCCGGGCAGTTGAAAAACCTGTAGGGAAATGTAAATCTGGGGTGGTAATTGAATGCAGATGTGACATGGACTACAGATAGGCTGATATCTTCGATCTTTTATGTAACTGTGGTGGTACTAATAGCATGAGCATATATATATGGATTGGGTTGTGCTGCCTCCTCTGCCATTAAATTAATTGTATTGGGAAGCAATAAGGTTGCTATAAAAATACAGGAAGGATTGAAATGAAGTTCTAGTCATTGTAAGTAAAAAGGGAAGTCAGGGTTTAGGGAGGAAGGAGCATAGAAGATGGAGATAGAAGCTAGTTCTTTGTAATGGAGAAGCTTTTATGAACAAAGATTTTATTTGTAGATGTCACTTCCTATGTTTTATGGACTCTCATCCTGGCAGACATCCCGCTGTTCCATAACCCGTGTAGCTGAGATGACATTATGATGGCAGGCTGTTGATGTGACTTATTTTGTCTAGTCGCATTTACACACCTTGCATATATATTTAAGAACATAACAACCAACCTTTTGGTTCAGGTAGTCTAACCCACCCCCACCTCTCACAGTTTGGTAAGAATACAAAAAATTCTGACTCACCTGGAAACTCAAAGAATGTGATTCATGCTATAGTGTAAGAATAAAGTACCTAGGGGTCATTCAGTGTGGAAAGGACTTGGGGTGTGGAGATTGGGTGGGAAAAAATGACAAAAACAATGAATCCAAGTAGCTATACCGGATGAAAAGAGTCATTTGTCACCAACCTAAGTTCATACGGCAAGGTGACTTGATGCGGCTTTCTAGAACAGGGGTCGGCAACCTTAAACACTCAAAGAGCCACAAAGGTCCTAACCGGAAGCCCTCTGTTCAATTCAGGAGACAACCGGAAGTCCGGTTCCTCCCCATCACCACCATCATATAGTCTCCTCCTAGTGCAGCGTCCTTTTTCCTCTACCTGCCCTAACCAAAAGCCCTATCAATTGTGGAGCCGACCGGCGACAGGGAGCCACAGCGGAGGGATGAAAGAGCCACATGCGGCTCCTGAGCTGCAGATAGCTGACCCCTGTTTTAGAACATCAGAAACACACAAGTACGAAGAAAGTAAATATTTATGATTTCAAAATTAAGCTTGGAAACAACGCCAAGACCTTTTCTTAAAAAAAATGGCTCTCATTCAAGTTGATGAAGAAGAGTACCCATGCATTTATTAGCAGAGTCATAAATAGTGTGTGAAGATACCGTCTTTGATTGTTCAATCTTCTTTACGGTGGTCTTCAATCTCCCTGGATTGCCTTTATTCCATTGAATCACAATGGAAGACATGTCTCCCATGGAGTGTTTTCAGTAATAATCGTACTGTGCTTAATAATGCCCTATCCTTTAGAGTTTGTTGGAGAACTCCTGTTGTGGCCCGCCAGTGGAGCTGGCAGCAGAGTCAGATAGTGAAGAGGTTGGGGAGGAACATGGACCAGTTCTGGAGGCTGGGGAAGGCTTGGACGAGGGCTCTGCATTGGAGGCAGAGACGGGGCCGAGGCCATCAGGCAGGGATCAGGTGCCTATGGAGCTAGACAGCAGTGAAGCAGAGGAACTGTTTGTCTGCCTCACTGATGTCTGACTCCGAAGGCAGCTGATAACTGTCAGATGGCTCTGGGCCCCTCTCTGCCTCCAACGCAGAGCCCTCAGACTCCAGGACTGGCCCATGTTCCTCCCCAACCTCCTCACTGTCCGAATCTGCTGCTAGCTCCACTGGTGGCTGGCGGGCCACAACAGCGTGTCTGCTTGTTTATATATATTATGTGTTGCTTGTTAATGTTGAAAATAAACAACTATTGGGCACATATTTCTTGACTATAGAAATATTTATCTGCATGATCTATGGATTCAGAGAGCTTTGAATTACTTGCTTTTACATTTTTGGGTCTGATATCCTGCCAGCCACATGGCTCTAAGAAGGATTTAAAACACTTTTGTATGATAGCATAGCCTGGAAATCACACGCAAGCCATTGTATTTATTTTATTTATTTATTTGTTTCGATTTATCAGTCGCCCCCTCTCTGCAAAGGGACTCGGGGCGACGTACAATTAAATCAAAAATACAAGTGTGGCATGGAGGAGGTGACATCAATATTTAACAATCAAATACAAGTGAAAGCCACTAGGTTAAAATAAATAGCAATAAATTAAAACAGTTAAAACAATTTAAAAACCCCAAAATTTACGTTTAAAATATTAAAATATTAAAATTGCCAGGGAGGTTAGAAGGTTCTAGTTAAGCCAGGCCGGCTAGTTGGAACAGGTGGGTCTTGAGTTTCGTGCGGAAGGAGCGGAGATCGGTCGTTTTCCTGATATCTGGGGGGAGGTCATTCCAGAGGGCTGGGCCCATCACAGAGAAGGCCCTACTCCTGGGCGCCGCCCTCTGACACTGCCTGGTGGACGGCACCCGGAGGAGTCCCTCTCTGTGAGAGCGAATTGGTCGCAGGGATGTATGGGGCAGGATACGATCCCGCAGATAGAAAGGGAATTATTTTACAAATGGACTAAAACAATCTTTATATTTTATATTTGTCATATTTGTCATAAAATATATTTGTCATTGATGAATATATTGAAAATAACATTGAAAATCCCGTCATGTGAAAATTAATACAGAAAGATAGCTTAGGACAGTGGTGGGCAACCTTTTTTTTCAACTGAGCCAAATCTCGCCAAAACCACGATTGAAATTTACTTTGAGAGCCACATTTTTAAAACCGAAAATACATAGGATGGTACACTGTTTTTAGTTTCAATAAGTTTTTATTGAGAATATTCTGCATGCAAGTATCCACATAGGTCGGGAGGATACAAATAACACAACTAATAAAACAAAAACTTTAGAACGATATTATTTATCGATAACGTTAAATTCCGTAAAATTTGCCTTACAATGTAGAGAAAATTACATCCTGACATTGACTGACAAAGTCACAACCACTAATGTGAACATTGGCCTTGCATTTCCTTGGACAGTTTGAGTAAGTCAGGTTTGTATGTCGTTGTTTTTAATTTCATCTCTCTCTCCCACTTTCTTTCTTTTTTTTTTCTTTCTCTCTCTCTCTCTGGCTCTTTGTCTCTCTCTCCCTCCCTCCCCCATCTCTCTCACTCTGTGTGTGTGTGTGTGTGTCTGTCTCTGTCTCTCCCTCTGTCTCTCTCCCCTCCCTTCCTCTCTCTCTGTCACTCTGTGTATGTGGGTGTGTCTGTCTCTCACTCATTCACTTAATCACTCACTCTGTGTGTGTCTCTCTGTCTGTCTATCTTTCTCTCCCTCCCTCCCCCTCTCTGTCTCTCTCTGTCTCTGTGTGTGTGTGTGTGTGTGTGTCTGTCTGTCTGTCAGTCTCTCTCTGATTCCCTCCCTCACTCCCTCTCTCTGTTCCTCTCTCTGTCTGTCTTTCTCACTCACACACACACACTGTGGTCACCTTGTTGAGTGCTCCAATCACATTTGAAACACTCAACAACTGGCCTGCATTTATGGTATTTTGCAGCATTCTGCAGTCATAGGACCAAAATTGGTTGTCACTCGCCCGGGCTTTTGCAGAAGCTTCCCTCTGAAGCCCGAGAGGAGAGAGGGGAGCGGGCACCCGGCACATAGAAGAGCCGCATTAAAGGGTGTAAAGAGC
Organism: Natrix helvetica; assembly: GCF_964273705.1. Classification (NCBI taxonomy): domain Eukaryota; kingdom Metazoa; phylum Chordata; class Lepidosauria; order Squamata; family Natricidae; genus Natrix; species Natrix helvetica. The sequence goes on from NC_138561.1 coordinate 14,795,694, forward strand.
CGCATGTGGCTCCCGAGCCGTGGGTTGCCCACCACTGGCTTAGGATATAAGGAATATTCATATAAGGGAGGAAGGGATTTTTTTTTTCAGCTTAAAGAAGGGTTTCAGAGGCTTGATTTGGTAATTTGCATTTTCAGACACAAGCAGGCACCTCCAAAAAGTTTGCCGCACCTGTGCTCTAAAGAAGGATGAAATAAAGAATCCCCATATTACCCTTGCAATCCAGGATTCTTCAAATTTATCTGGTTTACACCGAACCATTGATGTAATTTTTAAAACGTCTTCATAATTAATTTAAAAGAGGAAGTCTGAAAGCAAGGTGCTAAATATGAATAAAATGTAGCTATTACGGTAGGAATGAGACTGTAGAGTTTTGAACAGTTCCCTAGTCTTCCTTCTGACATCTGTAATAAATTTGCCATTTGTCCCATCTCAGCAAGAGGTGGTATTCAGCTGGTTCTGACCGGTTCTAGGAAACCAGTAGCAGAAATTTTGAGTAGTTCAGAGAACTGGCAAATACCACCTCTGGCTGGCCCCACCCATAGTCTATTTGCTGCCTCCCAGCCAATTGGCTGGGTCTTCTTTTGTTACCCAGCACAGGAGAACGGAGCTGGAAAGCAGATAAGTGGAGTGGAGAGGGAATGGAGAATTTGCAGTATCCTTCCCCCAGGAGTGGGGAGCGAATATGGATTTTGCAGTATCCTTCCGCTGCCATGCTCACCAAGCCATGCTCACCAAGCCATGCCACACCTACCAAGCCATGCCCACAGAATCGGTAGGAAACAATTTTGAATCCTGCCATCTTGTAGTACCTGGCTCAAATACCCAATATCTATGAAAGTTACTATAGTTTTGCAAAGAAACGGACTGTGTCAGTGTGATCCTTGGTTGTGAATGCATGTGTGTGATCTTCATATATCACAGACCAAAGAGTCAGCTACATTATCTTGTACCTGTTAATAAAGTACAGGATGGACAGCAATTTGAACTAATCATGATTAAAATTTAGGCCAATAGTGAAAGAGAAGAGAATTGGAACTGAATGTCTGAACTTGCAAGCAAGCTTTTAGCCTTCATCCTGGTTGACTTAACAACCATCTTACTAACTTAATAACTGCAATGATTCGCTTAACAATGTTGGCAAGAAAGACTCATAAATGGGACAAAACTTAACAAATTTCTCACTTAGCAACATCAATTTGGGACTCAGTTGTGGTCGTAAGTCGAGGTATTGCCTGTAATAATTAAGCCAACGGGTAGTCCTGGCCAAGAACAATGTTATTTTACTGGTTTCAGATCCAGGGATCTCTCAGCCATTGAGCAAGGAAAGTGGAACCTACTTATATCTATCCATAAACCTTTGACTTTTTCTTTCCTTTCAACATCCCATTATGTTTTTATTTTTAATTTCTGGAATAAAATCATCAACAGATGATACAATGGAAAATTAGTATTTCCATCTTTCCTGGCATCCTAATCTAGTTTTTGTTTTGTTTTAATGTTGGCCCTTTATAATTCTTCTTTTAATTGAGAAGGAACAAACCAGCCAGAGATCAAACACACACAAAAAAATGTGAGACTTGAAGAAGACTATAAAGATTTGATTTGAGAAGCATAGCAGCAAAGGAGGCAGAATTCTAGGCTGTGGGTCTGTTTCTATTTATTCAACCACCGAGATCAATAGCATTTTTTTAAAAAAAGCACACAAAAGAGGAAAGATTGTAGCCTATAACAAAAACCCTTTCATAATCAATATTATCGAAAAGATATTAGGTTTTTTTAAAAACAAAAAGATGTCGTGGTCGAAAGTGGGGAGGGGGGGGAGAGAGAGAACCCACCAGAAGCACACAAAGGTTTATTTCAGAGGACTACAAAATATTGGACTAAAAATAACATTAAAGATGAAATTTGCAATGAATCTCAAGCTGCTGTATTCCCCATGGCTGAGTCTGCCAAAGGCACTGTTGGTTTCCTCTGTTCTTTTCTGTCTTTATTTAAATATTTTATACAGTTGTCTGTGTTCATGTGTAGTGCGAGCTGTCATTTATATTTCAAGTCCACTCTAAAATGGATCTTCGCCTACAGCAAGCTGTGCACAGCAGTTGAGTGTTTCTGAACTAGGGGGCTACACCGAAGCGGGGAGGACAAATGATGGCTGGTATTTAAAGTCGTTTTTGTGTACTTACAGTTGGCTGTCATGTCTTCTGCTCTGAAACGGATTTCGTGGCTTTTGTGATATTATGAAACGATGGGATGAGAGGGAGATTTCCATTGATTAGAAATCCATTTATTGCTGTTGATATACATGCATGCATGCATACATGAAGTACATACTGTTCTGACCGAGGCTTCCCAAGGGCATGAAGCAAACTCCTTGTCCCGACAAAAAAAAACTATTTTATTAATTTAATGTGACTTCTGCTCATTCACATCCGGCAAAGTCTTTCAAGGGAGAATGTTAAACCATTGCTTTTCTTCTTGGATCAGAATTCTTCAAGTCACCAAAGGTTGAAGCACCTTGCTTTGTCTGGGTAATCTCATTGCAACATTCATCAAGAATGGGAGTTTTTGGTCATTCAAACTGTCTCTGTGTCACTAAAAATGGATAGTTAATAATCTACAACATACTGTAGTTGTCCTATCACTTGCAAAAGATCAACCCCTTCCCCCCCAAATAAGCAGTCAAAACTAGATATAATATGACATTCCACAAAGGTTAATTTACACACTTTAATATGTTGCTGCTAGATTACCTCCCCCCCTCCCCCAGTGGGACATAACCCTCCTGGTCACAATCTTTTCTTTCACTAATCTTATTTGTATCTGTTCCCTGACCCTGGAGGATGTACTTAGCTTGTGACCTTATTTTGGTTAATAAAATTCAGGCTGTCTGACCATCAGTCACCTCCACAAACTAGAGGGAGATTATTGTTGGATCAGAAGTCTTAAGAACATGGCTTCCTCTTTTGGATAGGTGAGTTGGATGAGCACACATTTCTTCAGGACCTGTTTCTTTGACACTTGAGCTTATTTATCTTTCTGCACCAACTCCGAAATCTCAAACTGCCCAAGGAGCTGCTGATTCTGCTCTACAGAGGAATTAGTGAGTCTTTCATCTGTACCTCTATAAATGTCTGGTTTGGTTCTGCAATCCAGCAAGACAGGCACAGACTTCAGAGGATAATTAGAACTGAAGAGAAAACAATTGCTACCAACCTGCCTTCCATTGAGGACCTGTACACTGCACGAGTCAAAAAGAGGGCTGTGAAAATATGTACAGACCCCTCACATCTTGGACATAAATTGTTTCAACTCCTATCCTCAAAATGACACTATAGGGCACTGCACACCAGAATAAGTAGACACAAGGACAGTTCCCCCCCCCCCAAATGCCATCACTCTGCTCAACAAATAATTCCCTCACCACTGTCAAACTATTTACTAAGGCTGCATTACTATTACTATTAATCTTCTCATCATTCCTATCACCCATCTCCTCCCACTCATGACTGTATGACTGTAACTTTGTTGCTTGTATCCCTACGATTTGAATTGATATCGATTCTTTCCTGATTGCTTATTTGTACCCTATGACTATCATTAAGTGTTGTACCTTATGATTCTTGATGAATGTATATTGTCTTTTTATGCACACTGAGAGCATACGCACCAAAGACAAACTCCTTGTATGTCTAATCACACTTGGCCAATAAAGAATTCTATTCTATTCTATTCTATTCTATCCTATCCTATCCTATCCTATCCTATCCTATTCCACTCCACTCCACTCCACTTCACTCCACTCTCTTCTGTTCTGCTCTGCTCTGCTCTGCTCTGCTCTGCTCTACTCTACTCTACTCTACTCTACTCTACTCTACTCTACTCTACTCTACTCTACTATTCTATTCTATTCTATTCTATTCTATTCTATTCTATTCTATTCTATTCTATTCTATTCTATTCTATTCTATGCTATGCTACTCTACTCTTCTCTATTTTTCAAAGAAAAACAAAAACAACAATCAATGATATGAATACAAAATAAGAGAGATGCTGTATGATTTACAAGCAGCATTAAACACCCCCAATGCCACCAGAGTTCTTTAGGGATTTATATTGCCCAAAAATGCTACCAAAATGGAACATTTCCAATAATAATTGACAGCCGAACCCAAAGCCTACATCGGCGTTTCTTGCTAATTTCCAGAGCTGTGGAGCAAAATAATCAAGATGTAAATTAAAATGTAGAGATTGAATCTGTTTTTTTTAAAGTTGCGTAGTTAATATTGTTCACTTGTTGAGGAGACAGTTTGTATCGTCTGTGCTTTGTCTCTGATTCAAATAACACATTTGGGATAATCCCCTCCTTTCTCCAAAATAAACAATTTATCTGGTATGTTCAGTCAAGGGAGGTTGTTCTTTTAATTAAATCCTCTCATCATATTATTTGCTGAGATGGCTGTAATAATTTTAATTGGTTAATTAATTGATGTGCTAATTGGCTAGTTCATCTAGTTAATCAACTGGGTTTTTTTTTTTTTAGAAAATCAACTTTTCAAACTTCAGCTGTTTGATGACACTTATCTCAGTGGGATATAGCGAGGCTCAAATTAATGTAATTAAAAGATACCACTGCAAAATTTTGTTTTTCAAACCAACATAAACAGTGTTTATCCACCTCCAAATGCTTTTCCCCCCTCAGCCTTTAGAAGCACACATTTCTACATATAAACTTTTAAAAATTATGAACTTGGGTTACAAATCAAATGAATTAATGACCAACATAAGGCATGGCAAATAACAATGATCTGAAGGCCCAAGAATTAACTCTCCTTTAGAAAAGTTCTCCTTTGAACAAGACCGGTGGTTCTCAACCTTTCTCTCACCACAGATCTCCTTTAAATACCTTTTCTGGCCACAGATCCCCTAAGACTTAACTCAAGATTTAAATCATAACATTTCTCCAAGCCTTTGCGGAACCCCTGTGACAATATTGTGGCATTCTTCCAGGGGTCTGTGGACCATAGGTTGAGAAGCACTGATCTAGACCAGGGGTCCCCAACCTTTTGGACCCCATAAATTTAAATCCCACGGACCATTAATATGATCTGCCTAATGACTGGCTGGATGGGCGTAGCTAGGTGGGCATGTGACTGGGTGGGCGTGGCCAACTTTATGTCACTCACTTTGAGGGGTGCCTTGCCTGCCTCTACTCGCCCCTCCTCTCCCAGCCACTCTTTGCCTGCCTGCCCGGGCTCCTTAGGGCTCCAGTTTTGTTCATGTGACTATGGAGATGCTACAACAGTTGTCAGTGAAAAATGGTCGTAAGTAGCTTTTTTCCAGTGCGGTTGTAACTTTGAAGAGTCACTAAATGAATGGTTGTAAGTTGAGAACTACCTGTACTTCAAGCATGACAATTTAGCAACAGTTCTTGAAGGTCTCTGATAATTGCTGTCAAGGTTTCTGGGGACCATTGATGGTCATGGATCAGCTCTAGTGTCTGAAACATCAGATGCATGTACACAAAGACACACAATAGACACACTATGTGGAATTATCTACCATGTTTCTTTGTGGTGGGGAAAAAAGGAGAAGAATGCAACAACTATCCATTTTAAATACGTGTATGTTTGTTCTTCCCTGGAATATTAATTGCTTTGAAGGTGTAAGAAAACCTTGGAGAATGAAAATATTATTAATGCTGTAGGAGAACATAGAATTCTATAGCAAACATTTATTTTCCAGGGCAGACTGTCCTTCTTGTCAAGGTCTTATTTTCATTAGTTTTCTAGATTAAAAAAAGCAACAACAAAGTAAGAAAGAAAAGTGCTCTGAGATGCTTTGAATGTCAAAAAATAGACGCAACGCTCAGAACAAATATGCATGCTTAAACTAATTTACACAATTAACATCTGGATGCCTCATTATTTTCTTGTTTTTAAATTATATTTCGGGATGTTTCATATACAGACAAACTCCTTCTGCGGTTAATTATTTCAAAATTAATATTTTAGCTACCTTTCCTTCATAGACTTTTAAAAATGGATGTTAAAAAATTGACGGTCGATATATTTTAACGGGAAACTTTAGCGACAGTAGGTGAAACTCTTCTTCTGAGAAAACGTGTGGATGTTATACAGATGCAGCCTGTTCCCTCCCATATCTGCAGCAGTTGGAACATTACTTCATCCAGATGAAATTTTGCTTTAGGAAAATTCGGCAGCATCTTTATAAATCATGAAAACCTAAGCGTATTTATTCAAAAGTAAGTCACGCTGTGCTCAGTGGGATTTGTTTCTGAGCATACATTTATAGGCTTGTACTCATGATCTCTTAAACCACACACACACACACACACACACACATGTTAAATTCAAAAAACAAAATGATCTATCTATTTCTTTTTTAATTAAAAGTAAAATAATACTTAAACTTTGAAATGTGTAAATTCCTCTTTATATCCATTCCATCCATTTCCTAAATGAATATGCCACTACGTCAACTCTATTAAGAAAGGACCTATTTAAGGATACTGATAGAAGAACATGATGTTCAATGCCTGTGGCCGGTGATGCGATTTAGCCAGTTCGCACCTATTTGGGAGAACCGGTTGTTAACTTTGTAAGCAGTTTGGAGAACTGATTGTTGGAAGAAATCTCATTTTGTTCCCCCCCCCACTTTACAGGGCTAATCCTGTAAGGAAGGCAGGAAGGAAACATTCTGGTGTTGTTTCTAGCCTAATCTTTATTGCTCTGCTTACAGAAACTGCAGTTAATCCTCATTACATTGCAAATCGAAAAATAGGGATCAGTTTGGTGGGAAGGTAACAGTGTTTTGTGTGCCTTCGGCGTTTAGTCATGCCGGCCACATGACCATGGAAATATCTTCGGACAGCACTGGCTCTTCAGCTTAGAAACAGAGATGAGCACCACCCCCTAGAGTCAGGAACAACTAGCACATATCTGCGAGGGCAACCTTTACCTTAGTAAAGGTTTCTTTTCTTTTCAAAGATTTTGTAGCATCCTGCAAGTCTAATAGACCATTTCAGAATTGCACGAGTTCTCAAAGAAGGGAGACATTCTATCCAATGGTTGGTATAGCTGAAAACGGGAGAAGCTGTTGCTCACACATTGTCAGGCACGAAAGACCAGATCCTCATGCGAAGGTCCAATTAAACTGATTTATTGTTAATCTAATTTGGCTACAATTCCCATCACAATCCTTAAAAAAGGATTACATGAAAGACTGATTGCAGAAATTGGGTATGTCTAGTTTAATGAAAAGAAGGAGGGGTGACATGATAATGGTGTTCCAATGTCTAAGGGGCTGCCACAAATCACCTATGCCCCAAAATACCTGAAGGCAGGACAAGAAGCAATGGATTGAAACTAATAAGGAAAGAACCAAGGAGAAATTTCCTGACAGTGAGAACAATTAACCAGTGAAATGACTTGCCTCTGGAAGTTGTGGGTACTCCATCACTGGAGGTTTTTAAAAAGAGGTTGGACACTTCTATAAAGATTCTCAGTCATCCAGGTCATGGTTTTCCCAAAGGTGCTTTTTCAATGGCTGGAAAAAGCCTTCTTGGATGGCTTCTTGGATGAGGAGCGGTGTCTTCAAAGAAAAACCAGAAGGTTTTCCAAATAGGGGAACATCAGGGTTCCAAATAGCATCCAAAAGTAAATCAGAGTCCAAGGCAAAGTATTGCCCAAAGTCCCCATTTATTAAGAGAGCCATGTTGGCACATCTGGGAAAACCCGAATCTGAAAGCTTCCCGGTTTTCCCCACCTAGTTGAAAGTTCAAAATCTTGCCCCCACACCCACAAGTCCATCACATGGTCCAATCTTCCAATTCCATGTTGGCAGTTCCACCCATCCAGTTCCGGTCAGGTGCAGAGGTGCAAAGAGAAAGGATGACCTTGTCTTTCTAGAAAGAATTTTGTTATGGTTACATAGCATCTAATTCTGTACAATCCCCTCTCCCATTTGCCCACAATAGAAAATGCATAGTAAAATAATAGAAAGTGTGGCAGGCCAAAGATCCAAAGGAAAAGATGGCTGCAGGCCTGAGACCAGTTGCCTCTTGAAAAACCACCTTGGGGACAAGAGATTGGACAAGTCATGTGTTCGAAATGGTATAGGATTTCCTGCTTGAGCAGGGCTAACTTTGGACTCTCCGAGGTCCCTTCCAACTCTGTTATTCTGTTATTCTCAATTGTGAATTAATTCCAAATTGATTTGATTGACCAATAACAGGGTTGGTGTGGAATTGGAATGTAGTTGGAAGAACATTTGGAAGGCAAGAAAAGATGGACTGCAGTTCTTAGCATATGTGGGTCTAAATCTCTTTGAAGCCATCAAAACCTATTTCTGAGTGGATGCGCTTATGGCATTGCTATGCAGTATCTATAATCTTTTGTACTAATTACTTTGAAAGCATTTCTTTGTGTATGTGTTCAGCAGGAGGGGGGGGGGCAGGAAACCAGTTGGATTTTATTTAATATTCAGATAACTTCTATTCACCTGCTGTTAAACCCAGCATCTAAAGTCTTTTTTCCAACACTGATCATTATGTGAAACAGGCTACCTTTAAAACAGAGGTTCTTAAGCTTTTTGTGCCATGGATCCTTTTGAGAGTCTGATGAAACCCGGGGAAACTTCTCATAAAAATGGATTTAATTGCATAAAATAAAATGCATAGCTATAGACTCTACTACAATAGGGCACAACGGTGCTCAAATACAGTTATCGGAATACTAAAAATAAAAAAAATAAAAAAAAAATAAAAACCAGAGATGTAATACAGTATATGTGATGCTTTATAATCCACTAAAACAGTTTAGTGAAAATAAAATTGTAAATTTGTCCCATCCCAAGGTCATGGAATTTATCCATGGACACTCCACCATCCAGGGGACCCGTGATTAAGAACCCTTCCTTTAGGGGTTGATGGTCTAATCTCAATCCATCTGGACCACAACGATGACTAAAATGGTAGCAATGTATGGATATACTAGCTAGATACCCGTGCTTTGTGATGAATTTATATGATTGGGCATTGCAGGAGAAATCCAGTTCACTCCAATTCAATCTGCTGGCTCGGTGGTGGTCAGTGTACACATACATGCATACATATGAAAATATTCAAGTTTATAGATGGAACTAGGATGAAAATATGCAAGTCTCTCTGCCACCATCGATCCATGCAAACAGTATTGAGGAAATGTATTATCAGTTACTAATTTATTTACATGCAATGTATTCATAATTTGTTCATTACGATTCAATAAGAACATTGCAAGAAGTTCTACCTAGAGGATTTATTCTACAACAAAGAAGGGAACCTTTCTCACCTTGGAAGTTCATGTAGCTCCTTCCCGCGTATCATTAGTAAAGCTATTAAACCAACATGATCCCGTCTCAGGTTGACTCAGCCTTCCACCCTTCCCAGGTCTGTAAAATGAGGGCCCAGATTGTTGGGGGCAAGAGGCCGACTCTGTAATCTACTTAGGGCTGTAAAGCACTGTGAAGCGGTATATAAAGTGCTATTGCTATCCCATTGTGTAAAAGGAAAATATTTCTCAATATTCCTCTTTAGCATATTTATCACACATCTGGAAGTTGTCACAGTTGGAAAATAATTTTCCAGAGGACAGTAGTGGATACTTGCATGAAGTCGCACGAAAAGGGTCAAGGTTAAAATGTGTCTTTAAAGTAATAAACAAACAAACAAACAAACAAACAAGTTAAAAATGGAGGGGGGGAATCCTTACCTTCAGGTCCAGAGTCTGCCAGACATGATGCTAATGTCCTATTATCTCTTTTTTTAACTTTATATCTGTCATGTCTTAAAATCTGGACAACCTTTTGACTGGGATGGTACAAGGTCTCCTGTCTTGAGCAAAACTTGGATCGAATGAGTGTGTGTGCGTGCATGTGCATTTTTGTATTCTGTGTGTAATTTCTCACTGCAGCAGTGACTTCCACCTACAAATGTAATGAAAGATGTGAAAATATGGTGGACAGCAGTTTCCTCTGGGAATTCATTATAGTTAACCAGTGAGCAATCATTATCTTGCATCACATGCATATCCTCAATATGGCCAGTTGCCCACTATGACAGTTTATCGGCTAGGTTCATGTTAAGCTATAGTATGATTTGTTTAGTTTAGGCTTATCAGGTTGCATTAACCTTCTACTAGGTTTGGGTGTGGTATAAATTCAATAAAACGTGGCTAAATGAACAGTGGTTAGACATGATCAGAAAATCCACTTATTTACTAGGAATTGTTCCAGTGTCCTTTTGCAGCCAACTAAATCTGTGGCCATTGTATGTGCTGAACTCTCTACATGAATTGTAGGCAGTGTTCAAGTCCTTCTTTTTTGTCTCATTGACTTCTCCTGCCAGTCAACTCTGTTAAATGACCCCAAGGGCCAATTTGATGTAGTAGATCTGTTATGTGTCGTTCCGAAGTCAGCTTCTATCTGTTCATCAGTTTCCCATCCAGCTATACCCTCCAGATGCTTTGTCCTTGTGCTTCCCTCTCATTTGATGTGGACAGATAACACCTTTGCATCCACATGGGAAGCAACTGAAAAGTTTACCTCTCGCACACAACACACAGAGCATAATTAGACCTCTGCACCTGCCTCATTTCTCCTGTGTCTTTGTTTATCGGTATACAGATCAAAAATCCAAACTGTAAGGACAAGTTGATCTTTTCAGTTTCTCCCCCTCCTCATCTTCTTCCTTTTCCCACTCAATGTGCTAACGTCACAAGAACAAACCACAGGATGAGTTCATTAAGGATGCAAAACACCAGTACACCAAAGACTGTGTCGAAGCTTCTGTTCTTGTTCTGACCTAGGCTTCCTGAGAATGCATAAATCACAATCCGAGTCCCAAAAACCCTTTTTTATTTATACGGCTGTGAATTAGGGTCATTTCCAGTCCGCAAGGCTTCACAAACAGTCTGTGAAGATTCTGACAGATGTCTGCTCAAGTTGCTACAGTCTTTCAGGGGAATGTTGATAAACACCCACCTTATCTCCCTGGGAATGCTGCCAGAGACCTAATTGCCAAATGCAGAGCAAGGCCAAACTTAGCACAGAGTCAAACAGAACTTTTCAAAGCTTGAACCAACCAGATGAACTAATTGCTTCCTGCAAAAGCTCACATCCCGTTCGCTCCTCTTTTATGTCTTATGGGAGGGGCCAATCATCTCCAAGCCTTGTTCCTGAGTCAACCCTGTTTTCTTAATTGTTCTTCTCTTCTGGCAACTCTGCACATGCGCACACTGGGAACAGGCTCCCGCTGTTCTGCTGGTGGCCCACAACCGTTCTTTTGACAGCAAGTGGCCTTTGTGGGTCATGTTCTTTGCTTGCTTCAGCACCTGGAATACCAATTAAATGTTCTTCATAGAAACACTGGTGGAGTGTAGTATTACCTTGGCCCTCACCAGTGGTGATGCTTTAGATCAGGTGTACAAAACGTGTTATCTCTGAACCAGCATGTTTCAACCTTGGCAAACTTTAAGATGTGGGGACTTCAACGTCCAGAATTCCTCAACTGGCATGCTGGCTGGGGAATTCTGGAAATTGAAGTCCACATCTTGTAGAGTTGCCAAGTTTGAAAAACCCTGTTCTAGACCTTACACACACCAAGGAGGAGAAGGTTGTGAAGAAACACCCCTCAGCCTTCTATCCTCCTTCCTGCATATCACTGCTGCTACTTTTCTGCTTCCTTCCTTTTTGTTACCCATGATTAGTTTAAAATAATTGTCAAGTTATCACATAATCAGAATGGTGAAAGTAATGTAAAGAATAACAGAGTTGGAAGGGACCTAGTAAGTCATCTAGTCCAACCCCTCGCTCAAGCAGGAGGCCCTACATCGTTTCTGACAAGGGGCTGCCCAGTCCCTTCTTCAAAACTTCCAGTGCACCAACCACTTCTGAAGGCAGCTTCTGTTCCATTGGCTGATTGTTTTCACTGTCAGAACATTTCTCCTTATTTCCAAGTTGACTCTCTCCTTGATCAGTTTCCATCCATTGTTCCTTGTCCAGCCTTCAGGTGATTTGGAAAATAGCTTGACCCCTTCCTCTCTGTGACAGCCCCTCAAATATTGGACCACTGCTATTGTGTCTCCCCTGGTCGTTCTCTTCACTAGACTAGCCATGCCCAATTCCATTAAATGGAATGGACCCCCCCCCCACACACACACACACAAACCACCATCACAAACAATCCATGTTTTCTTCCTTTTTTTGGATAGTTCCTATGCAAGATATCTAAGGAAACGTTTGTTCCACTGATCACTTCTGGGCAAAAGACTTGACTTCAAAAAAACAAACAAAAAACCACAGAGGCAGCTGTTGATCATTACGTAGAGTCATCTTTCTTAAGCTGTTGGAAGAACTGTTGAGGAAATGGCCTTGGCTTATAATGCATTGCAGTGTAATGAAAGCAATGCTGTTGAAATTAGAGCATTTCATTTTAGAGCATATTTATTGTGCAACTGAATCCTTGTTTGTTTCCTGAGTCATTTAGTGAGTTTCTGCTGATTATAGATAATGTACAGTTGAGGGACGTGGTGGATCAGTGGCTAAGACACTGAGCTTGTCAATCAGAAAGGTCGGCAGTTCAACGGTTCGAATCCCTAGCGCTGCGTAACGGAGTGAGCTCCCATTACACGTCCCAGCTTCTGCCAACCTGGCAGTTGGAAAGCATATAAAAATGCAAGTAGAAAAATAGGAATCACCTTTGGTGGGAAGGTAATGGTGTCCCATGCACATTTGGCGTTTAGTCATGCCGGCCACATGACCACGGAGACATCTACGGACAGCGCTGGCTCTTCGGCTTTGAAACGGAGATGAGCACCGCCATCTAGAGTTGGAAACGACTAGCACATATGTGCGAGGGGAACCTTTACCTTTACTTTTTACAGTTGTAATTATGTGTCTGCTTATTTGTTGCTTGTATGCAAGAATCATCTGCCCTGGCTGAATAGGTTATAATGGATCTGGAGCCAGACTTTTCATTGTCAAGCATGTGAGCTAAGAAAAAGTTCTTACTATGCAAAGTTATGTATAAGGTGTTTTCTCTGCATCCTGGTACAGTATTTCAAAGGAGACTTTGAGGTCTGAACATGGAGTGGAGTGACAGATTTACTTGAGAGAAATTCAGATTCAAAAAGCTCATTTAGCCATTAAAGTCAATGGCCCAGTTGAAATGCCACAGTATGCCTCTTTGTTGATGAGTTTTAAGCTAGTCACAATGCCAAATATCACACCTATATGTTGAGTTCATTTTTAATGTATAGTTATACTTCTTTCTATATTTATGTCTGGATGTTCAAGGAGATTCATAGAAAGATCTCTCATTGTTGACCCATCATGTAACAATTTTAAGAGGTAGTGTGGATTGAAAGACAGGACTAGGTTAAAGACAACAAATGAACTTTCACAACTGGGGATGGACTTGAGTGGGAGTCTCCCAATCCTGCTCCAATAATTTAAGAGCCATGGTGGCGCAGTGGTTAGAATGCAGTAGTTGCAAGCTAATTCTGCCAACTGCCAGCAGTCCAATCATGACTGACTCAAGATTGACTCACCCTTCCATCCTTCTGGGGTCAGTAAAATGAGAACCTAGGTTGTTGGGGGCCAATATGCTTACTCTATAAATTTCTTAGAGAGGGCTGTAAAGCACTATGAGGTGATATATAAGTTTCATGCTACTGCTATTTCTATTAACCACAAATCCTAGTCCAGTAAATTAATCACAACTCACAAAATTTATGTTTGAAACAGATGTTTGGATGATAGAGAGCAGTCCTAAAATTTGCCTTACATGGCAAGAGATTTACTTCTCATACTGGAAGAGGGAACATGTCTAATAATTATGAAGGCCATAGAAAGGAAACATCAAATAACTAGTCAGGAATCCCAGTCCCAGTGCTATGATATCACTGTGAAAGATATCAAATATTGGAATGTCAGATATTCAAATAAAGACAACTGTTATTAGCAAAGTGCAAAACCAATCATTTCCTGGAATTGTAAATTGGAGGATTGTCTGGGCTGACAATGATGGCTAAACTAAAAAACTTTAAAAGCCTTCTGGAAGATGGCAATGGCAACATTGCCAAGATTAGAACATGGAGTTGACCTCTTCAAATCAAGCTCAACCCAACTGTGATTTGACCCAATTACTGGTCAAAAATAGGGCAGTGAAATAGAACCTCTGGTGTAGACAATGAGCTTCTCCAATGCACAACTGTCTGTTGATGTGCTGATGTTTTCCAAGCCAATAACTGAATATAAATGTTTATGGAGAATAAAAATAGAGTTTAAATAAATCTTAATGCATCTGCTATTTTTAACTCGACTTTCTCTTGCTCTGTTTCTCAGCTTCCAGTTCGAAATGCTTTTCCCCCCCACTCTTCGCCTCCTCTTTTTCAAACTTACCATGGCTACTCTTTACAATTTTATTTCTTCATCTTCCACAGCAAAGCTACGGTAGTCTATAGAAAGCAAATTAGGAATGCATTATTTTCCATGAAAAAAGTCTCAGTACGACTTATAATTCTATTTTTTTTCCTAGCGTGTGGAATAACATAAATCAAAAGAAGCAATAGTCTACCTTGTGTTTTGACTACTTTGACCCTCTTCAACCCCTGCCAATTTTTATCTCATTTTTGTTTAACTTTGTACATCAGAGTTTAATTTTAAAGCTGGTCCAGAAGACAGTGATGTATAGGTTACATCAAGTATAGCTTAAATTACCCTCTCCCCAGTGATTTGAAGCTGGTGGGGGGGGGGGTCACTCCTGCAATGGGATATCAGTGTGAAAAAGGAATGGACAAAACCTGCCCCCTGAACTGACCCATCTTTTGCTACAAATGTTTTTTTTTTTTTTGCCAGGCTATCATTTATTGATTGTTTTTAGATTTTAAAAGACCTTTTCAACTTTGGTTGAAGTTTGTCCCATACATATTTTTGGATGGAGGATGGATGGATGGATAGATAGATAGATAGATAGATAGATAGATAGATAGATAGATAGATAGGAGAGAGATAGATGATAGATAGATAGATAGATAGATAGATAGATAGATAGATAGATAGATAGATGATAGATAGATAGATGATAGAAAGATAGATAGATAGATAGATAGATAGATAGATAGATAGATAGATAGATGATAGATAGATAGATAGATAGATAGATAGATAGATAGATAGATAGATAGATAGATAGATGATAGATAGATAGATCTATGTTAGAGAGAGAAAGAGAGAGAGAGAGAGAGAGATGATAGATACTGTAGATGACAGCTAGATAGCTAGATATGGAAAAAGAATACAATGTTTTTTCTATTTTGTGACTTTGGTTTCAGTGAGTTGGCAAAAATCATGGTATTTCAAGGTTGGCCCTTGCTAATTTGACCCTGGCATTCGAATCTGCTTAATTTGATGTTTAGCTTGTTAAAGTTTTCTCAAGAAGGGGCTTCATGAGAAGGGATCATGAAATGAGTATTGTACCTCTCTGTACCCTTTGGGATTTTAGCACTATCCTTTCTCATTAGATGCATGAATGTTTATGTCATGTATTTTTGTCCTTCTAATACACACCTTGAGAGGCCTTTTTCCTAGTTTTCCTGCAATATATCTGATGACTTTTTCCCCTTGTTTTTCTGTTGACTTTTAAATATCTATAGCCAAATTTTAATTAAGCATACTCTCTGGATGCCTGAACTCCGAGTAAGGAAAGACACTCTAGCTTTCTTTCCAGGGGATTAATTGTATCAATTTAAGTCTCTTTTTCTGATCTCTGCTATCACAACAACTTGAAAAATTGTTTTCAATACCATCAAGTGCACCTAATGCAAAATGTAGAATGGTATATGTGAGGTCAAAATCTATTACACCGAAGTCTGTTTTTTTTAGCATTACAACAAATAATGTACACATGCTACTGTTTATTCCTGCAAGACTTGTACTCCATAAGCATATGCTACACTGTTTTATCTGTATTAGCATTATCTTGGCCATTATTAGTTAATGAATTGCACATGCATGTTCTCATAAACATATGCTCACATCCATTGTCCAAATAACACTTATTTGCTGCTTCCATCTTCGGCTGGGTTGACAAAAGTATAATATCCAAATTTTAGGAAGTAGCATTGGTGGTTTGTCTGCAACTAGGAAGCGAACAACAGAAATAACGTGTTCTTTGCCTTTTTAAGAAAGTGATTGAGAGTTGGACAGGCAAGACTGAGTTCGTCTCCAGGAGAAAGTCCTAATTTAAATTAGAACTGGGCACCCATTTCAAACTTCTTCATTAAATGTGGTAGGGAGGTTTTCCAGGGACGCAGTGGCTAAGATGCTGAGCTTGTTGATCAGAAATGTCGACGGTTCGAATCCCTAGCGCCGCATAATGGAGTGAGCTCCCGTTACTTGTCCCAGCTTCTGCCAATCTAGCAGTTTGAAAGCACGTAAAAATGCAAGTAGAAAACAGGGACCACCTTTGATGGGAAGATAACAGCGTTCCATATGCCTTCAGCATTTAGTCATGCCGGCCACATGACCACGGAGACGTCTTCAGACAGCTCTGGCTCTTCGGCTTTCAAACTGAGATGAGCACCGCCCCCTAGAGTTGGGAACAACTAGCACATATGTGCAAGGGGAACCTTTACCTTTACCTAGGGTGGTTTTCCACATTTCTCCAAGAAAAGGAGAAATCATCTAACAAGGGCAGGTATATTGGCTGGAAATAAATGAGGGGAACTTGCTGTTGGCCATTCCATGTTTCAGAACTTCTCCAAGGAAGCCAGGCCAGTTCTCTATATACCTTTGACAGGTAAAGTGATTCTGCGGCTTCCTATACAGATTGCCTACAACATTCTTGTATGCATGCTCCATTTGGCAACTGTACCAACCGCACTTCATGTTTCTGCAGAGTTGAGAGCCTCAGCAGAAAGGCAGTGATGCAAAATGGGTTGAGATATGTCACCCATGGCCAGAATTTTACGCTCCCCCCCCATTCCTGGCTTTATAACAGGAGGTAATTTGGGGAAAATCTTTATTAAAATAAGTTTTTTTTAAAAAAAAAGATTTTTTACTTATGGTGTGTGCATGGTTTTTGCCTCAAAGCACGCAAGATGCATGTTGAACTGTTGTGAAATTCTGAGGAGTGTTCTGTAACTTCAAGAATTGGAAGAGAGATTAGAATGTTGACAATTATGTGGGGGCCATTTGTGAAAACACCAAAGTGGGATAACCAATAAGTAAATCAAAAAATGTACTACTCGTGTTGAAATAAACTTAAATTATAGCACCTGAAATTGAACTTGGGTGGGGGCTGATGCAGGATTATTATTATTATTATTTCTAAAGTCCAGAATGAAGCTGAAATTCTGCAGCTCTCTGAAGAATTGCAGAACCAATGCATCTCTTCTGAACCAAATGACCTTTTCTGTTCATTAGGTTACGAACCATTAAATGTTAAGGAATGTTTGGAAGGAAGGAAGTGCTTTTTATAATTGGATGGGTGGGGCAGAAGGCAGATTCTATTTCTTGGAAGACCACCCCTCCCATTTAAAAAGTAAATGCTTTTCTGGAAAAAAAAGATAAGGCATGCTAACCAAGGAAGTATTAGAATAGAATAGAATAGAATAGAATAGAATAGAATAGAATAGAATAGAATAGAATAGAATAGAATAGAATAGAATTCCTTATCGGCCAAGTGTGATTGGATATACAAGGAATTTGTCTTTGGTGCAAATGCTCTCAGGGTACATAAACAGACAAGATACATTTGTCAAGAATCATAAGGTACAATACTTAATGATAGTCATAGGTTACAAATAAGCAATCAAATTATACTAGGAAACAATCAATATAAATCGTAAGGATACAAGCAACCAAGTTACAGGCTTGCACTTGCATTCATAAATGGGAGTAGATGGATGATAGGAACGATGAGAAGACTAATAGTAAGAGTAATGCAGCCTTAGTGAATGGTTTTACAGTGTTGAGGGAGTTATTTGTTTAGCAGAGTGATGACGTTTGGGGAAAAACTGTTCTTGTGTCTAGTTGTCTTGGTGTGCAGTGCCCTATTGGGTCATTTTGAGGGTACGAGTTGAAACAATTTATGTCCGGGATGCGAGGGGTCTGTAAATATTTTCACGGGCCTCTTTTTGACTTGTGCAGTATACATGCCCTGAATGGAAAGCAGGTTGGCAGTAATTGTTTTTTTTTCTGCAGTTCTGATTATCCTTATTATATTAAATGTGGAGAAGCCACGCATAATTTGTATTTGTGATGTGAAATAAAAAATGAGAATAAGAAAAGAGATAAATGAATGTTATGAATGAGCCCAGCTTTCCAACGACATGAAGTTTGAACAGAATAAATAGCCAACAAGAGGCACCTGCCCCAAAGCTGGTTAATTGCAATTTTAAGCCACATTTCTTTGTCTCTAGTGTATGAGGGTGACATGAGTACAAGGCGAGCAAATCAATGATAGTGTCAGATTTTCTTAGTTTCCACATTGCGTTTGACCTGGATGACACCAATGGTAGTCACAACTAACAAGGAAAATGAATCCGTCTGTCCTGATTTTATCACCCTAATGAGCACAAACAAAATATGTAGAGAAATGCTTTCCCCAAAGTTCTCGAGGTGCCTGCTCCCATCCCTCAACCTGTCCTTCCTTGAGCTGAGATGAATGTCAGTTGCAAAGGACTGGGAAAACAATTCTGTCATTATTCTGGAAGTGTGCTTTAGCTGGGAAAGGATCATTGGTAAATAACAAAAGAAAAAGTATGTCAGGCATTAAAGAAGTGGCTGTGGCATCTTAATGAAAGATTTAACCTCGGACTTCTGTGTTTTAATAAGCTGAGATCATGCATCCTAGTACCTGTGGTTGAACTATGATTGGTAATTGAAGCCATAGAGATTGTGGACATGCTTAGCACTAAGACCAAGCAAAGCACATTATTGGCCACTGCCATGATTGTCCATCCAGGGCCTGCTGTAACTTCTTCTCAGAAGATAGAAGATTTGATAGATCACCCCAAGGCTTCATCTAATTCAGCATTATTTCACCCATTGGCTAAAATTGTTAATAACAAGCATACTTTTCTTCAATTAAAGCTTTTTTAGATTCAGCTATGTTATCTACCATTCTATCAGGAACATCTTGTTTTTCCAAGACAGCCATTGAACGTAGTGCTATGTAGTAGAGAAAATATTGTGGGCTGGGTTAAAATTCATGTTGATCCATCTTGGAGATCAGTTGTAAGGAGAGAGAGAGAGAGAGAGACAGACAGAAAGAGACAGAGACAGAGACAGACAGACAGATAGAGAGAAAAAGGCAGACAGACAGGCAGACACAGACAGAGAGAGAGAGACAGAGAGAAAGAGAGACAGAGAGAAAGAGACAGAGACACACAGAGAGAGAAACAGAGAGGTTGAGAGAGACAGAGAGAGGGAACCGTATTTTGCAACCTAACCATTCTCTGTTGCAGCAAAGATAAAGTAAAAAGGTTAAATCTTATGTAGGTAGTCCTGTTACAAAAAAAGGGGGCAGAAGCAACAGCAGAAAGTATTCCTACTGATTGATCTTGTAAATATAGTGATTGGATAAGCATCAGGGATACTAATGGGAAGAGACCCAAGATGAAATGGGTGGGAATACCTATTTCATCAATATCACTCTAGGAGGAACAGCACACCTGTTTATCTAGGTCACTTGAGCATTTTTTTTTATTTTGAAAGATGAGTTTCACAAGCCCGCAACTTGAAGATGAGTTTTACTCTTACTTCATCCAGTTTGCATATTTGATTCAAAGGGGGTCGAAAAGCTCAATAAATCATGTATTGGCGGGTTTCATACATTGGCGGTTGTGACACATATTTTGAGCGAAAGGGAGCCACAGCAGAGGGATGAAAGAGCCACATGTGGCTCCAGAGCTGCGGGTTGCTGATCCCTGGGCTAGTCCCTCTCTGTCACAGCTAGGAAGCAGGCACTTCCAAAATTTTGTCAAGAAAACTGCAGGGACCTGTTTAGCCAATGGTCAACATTGGCTCAACGGAACAACAACAAAAATGCCCTATTAAAAAATGGTGATATGCTTAGTAGAGTTTGCCTTTCCTTTAAATCTGAAATAATAGTTTTCGCAACAGCTAGACCCTTTCATTCCTGCAATTTGTTACATGTCATTTTGACCAGGCAGGTCCTAAATTATCCCAGATTCAGATATTCAGAATATCTTTGGGGCTGAATTTTCTCTGTTTTTCGTTCCTAAAATCTTTTCTCCCCTCCCCCTCCCCCAAATCATTTAGTAGACAAGAGGTAGATTTATATGAAGAATAAGCTTTCAAATTTGTTCTGCCGTTGCTCTTAACTGGCAAACTTTTCTCCCCTCCTCCCCCCCTGTAGAATTTCCATGAAAGCATGATTTAATTTGCAGTTAATTAACTCATCAAATCTTCATTGTGATTAATCAATTAATGCTTTCCATCCCAGATGAGACATTCATAATTTCTTATGAATAAAATGGGCCCTAAAGACAATTGTATAGCAAGGTGATCAGTGGAAGTGAGTGACAGCTCCTTGAAAGTGACGCTTTTGAATAAGGAATCCTGGATGCTCCTTCAGTTAACGACTGGGAATCTGTAATAGCCATTGAGTGGATGCATTCATTAATCACGGGTTAAAATGTGAGGTTTACAATCAGAACTCATCCGTGGTGGGAAAATGATTAACAATAGGTAGGAAAGGGATGAGAGGCATGGACTGGTGGGGATGTAAAAGCTGAGAATGAAGTGGCAGGTATCCCTATGTGGTACCTACCCCCAGATGTAATGTGGTACCTATCCCCAGATGTTCTGAACTGTATCTCTTGTAAGATCTCCTCATTCACCTTGCAAGCTATGGGGGACAAGTTCTGAAACCAGAGCCACCCAGTTCAACAGGCAATTGGGTTGCATAGCCATGGCATCAAGCCATCTTTATCTAATGCATGTTTATCTTTATAAAGATAAAGCCATCTTTATCTTTGCTCCTGGGGAGGAAAGCTAGGGCAATTCTAGGCAGCATACCAAAAAAGCAGCGACATCACCCTGCCAACAAAAGTGCGTATAGTCATGGCTATGCTTTTCCCAGTTGCAATGGATGGCTGTGAAAGTTGGACCATAAGAAAGGCTCATCGCCAAAGAATTGAGGCCTTTGAATGATGGTGCTGGAGGAGATTGCTAGGTGGACAGAAGCTGGGACAAGTAACGGGCGCTCACTCCATTACATGGCACTAGGGATTCGGACCACCGAACTGCTGACCTTTTTGATCGACAGCATCTTAGCCACTGAGCCACCACGTCCTACGTCAATAAGCATAAAACCATATAAAAGCATTGTTTGTTGAAAAAGCCATTGTTGAGTAGACTTGCACAAATGCATTGAGCCTAGGCCATGGTTTGTAAACCTCCGTGCTTGGGTTAGGGTTATCACATCACATGAAGCCACAGATTAAAAAAACAACAACCACGGATTAGTGTATATTGCACAGTAGCATCAGTCCAATCTTGATTGAGCTCAGAAAACTAAGGAAGGTTAACAGCTGAATGGGAGAGCACCCACAATTGTTATCAGGACCGTAGAGTAGATTGAAAAGTTGTTGTTTTTATTTTTTTAAAAAGCAATTGGCCAAGTATTTAGTTGTTCCTGTTGCCAGGAAACCATTGGTGAGTTTCCATGACATCAGCACCTGGAAGTAAGGCCTATTTTGTGAATGTGATGAGAGGTTGAATGGGATTCCCCTTGAATTCTGCAAAGGAAAAAAAATATCCACATTTTATTCCTTCTCTCCACCCTTAAAAATATGCAAGACTTTAAAAGGATTTCCGTTTTTCATCTGGCATTTGGCATGCCAGGCTATTCTTTGAGTTAGAGGCCAGCTTGTTAGCTCATCCTAGTTTTGTTGGCTGAACAAACAAAGCAAACCACAACCATGGCTTGCCATCTATTGGCAGATCTATGAAGAGGAGACCTGCAAGGATGGTGTGACGGACGCCATCCTTTGGTCCCACCTAACTAGAATGCTTTTGTGGCTTTATCTGCATTAGGTGGCTTCAAGTTGGAAATACGTCTCATCCTGAACATAAACATCTCCCTTGAGGGGAGGCAACTAGACACAGAGGCATTTTTTTCTTCATGCCCTCACTCTGCTGAACACTTAATTTCCACACCCATCCCCTGGACTGTTGCCTCTTGCTCGGTTTGAATTTGAGAGCATCTCTTCTTTCCAGCGGTACCCAACTGTTTCTAAAGTCCTTCCCTGCTCTTTTTCTTCCTCTCTTTTTTCTTCCTGCTGTTTTTCTTCCTCTCTTTTCCTAGCTTCCTAGCTCTGTTTGAACCTACAGTTTGCCGAAAAAAATTGAGGTTGGCTGGGAAGTGAGACTGACTGCAGTACTTTTGCACTAAGCCCAGGTTCCCAGGTTTCAACCGGGAGGCGGGTTGGGGAAGAGAGCAAACCTGCGCCCCCTCGCCTGCCTGCCTGCCTGCCTTTAAAGGCTAAAGGATCGCAGACTGATCGGGTCGCCTGTGCTTCAGGGACGTCTGTTGGACCGCCGCGGAGCGGGGGAGGGGGGGGACGAGGAGACTTAGCTGCGTCGGGGCTCAGAAAAAGCTGGAGAGAGTTTGCTGCTGCTTTTTATTTTATTTCTTTCTAAGCAGGTGCAGTTGTAGATCTCTCTTTCTCTCCCCCCAAACCCCTAAAAAAAAAACAAAGTCTCGGTTTTGCCCTTTTGAGTCAGCCTCCCCCCTTTCTCTGCTCTCCGTAGCTCTGCCTTTCTGACTTGTGTTCCGCTGGGCTCGGTTTAATGATCGAAGGCGCTGCACTACTGCACAATCAGGTTGAGAAAAAAAAGTCTCCGAGAGTTTGCAACACTGATTTAGATCTGGAGGGGTTCTGTTATTTCTTCCTCCTCGCTTTCTTTCGGCCGGCCGTGAGCGCTGGTGGGGGCGGGAAAAAAAACCGGTCAAAAGAGCATCCTTTTAAAAGAGAGTCCAGACCCGGAAACGGAGCGAGGCCCAGATCCTGTTTGCCAAATCCTTTTGCAAAAGTGGAGGCTCGTGACCCAGGCGCTGGCTTAACCTGAGCAAGCGAAGGACCAGGAGTTTCGTTGGCAGAGGGGCGAAGTCGGCCCTCTCTACTCCCCCCCCCTCCTGGCGTGGCGAAGACCACCGCGGCTTCGCCAGGCCCTGGATTCCCGGGCGGTGGGAGCGCTTACTCGCGAGCAAGTCCAAGTAGCATTATAACTTCGCTTGCTTGAGCAAAAGAGGGCAGAAGGGAGCTTTAGCGGTGGTGTGTGCCCGCATGTGGGTCTGGAGACGCGGTATTCAAGCAAAACAAGTCGCGTAGATACCTGCATGGGGCTGGCTCGGGATGATGGCTTAGCTCTAGAAAGATAAAGCTAAACAGTGGGGATTTACGGAAGCGATGGTTTTGGTTCAGGCCAACAGGAATGTGGTGGAAATGGAGATATTAAGAACAGAAACTGAATATGACAATATTCGATACCCTATGATCTGTCTGTCTGTCTGTCTGTCTGTCTGTCTGTCTGTCTATCATCTATCTATCTATCTATCTATCTATCTATCTATCTATCTATCTATCATCTATCTATCTATCTATCTATCTATCTATCTATCTATCTATCTATCTATCTACCTACCTACCTACCTACCTACCTACCTACCTACCTACCTACCTACCTACCTACCTAAAGTTTCTCCTTGGAAAAGCTTTAGTTCTTGTTTGCAAAAACTAAATCAGGGGCATCTTTAAAAAAAACACAAAATAAAATAAAATAAATCCGCATCTGAATTCTTTGATGAAGGGTAAAAGGAGGGGGCGGGGAGTATGTGTATGTGCGCGAGCGCGCGCCCGTTCAAGAATTGATCAAAGTCTCAAGAGCGACGCGGTTGCAGCCCTTCCGTGGAGGGGGATCCCTCTGCGACCCCTTCCTCCTCCTTAATTGCTAATTAAAATGGGGATTTTTTGAGGGGAAAAAAAACACCTGCCAAAGTATTAGGGGACCTGTTATTTCTTCCCCACCGGTCTCTTCACGTCCGACCCTATAAGTGTTCTTTGGGGAAATCGGCTGACAAAACATCTGGTTTGTAGGAGCGATGCTCCTGGCATCGAGAAAAGGCAAACTTTGAGACCGTGGCTATTTGCTTACTAAAACAATTTACATACGACGATTCTTCTTAATCCAAAGCGCACTTTTTTTTAAAAAAAAAATCATTTGCAGTCAGAAGAGCTTGAAACATATTTACAGTTTTGGAAGGATTTCCCCTTCTAATAATTTTTTTGCTGAATTTTCCGAGGTGTTTCTTGGTCTGCCTTGTCCTTCCAGAATAATTAGGGCCAACCTTCTCTCCCTCCTTTTGACAGAGTTCATTTTTCCTGAGTTCTTTTCGTGAAGAGCAAAACGGGCTTTACTACTACTACTACTACTACTACTACTACTACTACTACTACTACTACTACTATTTTATTTTACAAAGCACCATCACCATAACCCTAATGTCAGATAGCTGCTAGGGAAGGGAACAAGCAATCCATTGTTTATGTTGGCCTTCTTAGAAGATCATTTCAATTTATTTTGGAGTAAAAGGCGTGCGTCAAATCAGTTGCTTCCCAAGGAAAAAAAAAGGAAGGAAGGAAAGTTGGACAAGAATTGTTCCGGGCTAATAATCTGACGCTCGCAACCAGAAAGGACAATCGCTCTTAACAGAGCTTGGGAGCATCGCTCGTTTTCTTATTAGGAGTTTAGCGTCTTTAGTTCCAATCTATTCTCCTTCTTCAAGACTGTGGCACCTCCGCTATTTTCCCGACGACGCGTCTTTTCAAGCCTCTTTTCCTTTTCCTTTCCCTTTTGGGTGGCTTCTCTGGCCTCTTTCCTCAGCTCGAATCGCCAGTCCCTTGCGCTTCTTGCCTCGTGACCTTCGGTAGAGTCAACTTTGCAAAGGCCTTCGAGAACGGCTCCTGAACGCAATAAGGCGAGCGTCAGGTTTCTTGGTTGATCTTCTTAAGTTGATGGTCTTCAGCGCGGAGAAAGCAGTCGGAATGGACCTGGGAGGGTGCATTTCCATCCATCTGAATGATTTAGGGATGTATGGTTTTTTTTTTGGGGGGGGGGTTGGATGGGAAGAAGGAGAAGGAAATTCGGTCAGTCAGAAGTCAGAAAGGAAGAAGGCCAGTGGGCCCGTGGTCGGCTCTTCCATGTTCACCCCTGGAATTCTGTAGCTTTAAGACTGGAGCGGGTGGGATTCTGGTACCTGCAGTGCCAACCACAAATAACAAATTCGTCTTTAAATCTGACCGTATCCTTCAAACCCCCCCCCCCCCATCTCTCTTGCCTACTTTAAACTCGAGAAGCTGCTTCCTTAATTTCCACCTTTCTTTACCAAAGGCGGCTGCTAGAGTCAAAATGCTAACAATAATCAGCTTTTTTATTTAAAAAAAAACACGATGGAAGTTCCTTAGGCTGCAATTATTATTAATAGTAGTAGTATTCGATCATTAGAGAAGACCGGGTAGGATTTAAGGGAGAATTAAAAAAAAAACTTGGACTGCGTGTGCAATACGCACACAGACCTACGAATGATGCATCATAGGTTTTAGACTCTTCTAACTATAAATTAGAAATCACGAATCCTAACTTGATCTGTGGCGGAATGAAGAGGGATTTTATTAGAAAACTGCCGGAAAAACTCAAAGAAACACCCGCCCCCGCCTCGATCCCACCGAAGCAGTCGGACTGGTCCCCTCACCGCCTCCCCCTCCTTCATAGCACATCTATCCCCGCAACAACGAACCCCCCGTCCTATTTTTCAGAGGGCGACCAAGCCCCCAACTTTCAGTTCCATTCCCCCCAAATAAACACCCAAACTTCCCATCCGATGCCGCTCCCCCTTCCTCCCTCCCTCCCTCCCTCCCCCGCCTCCGCGTCATTGCTAAGATTTATTTCCCGAGCCGTGGATGTGAGTTATAAAGAAGCTGCTAACACGTGTTCCCTCTAGAGACCCCGTCCCCAGCATTAAATTAAAGTCCAGTAGGGTTAGGAGGTGGTGGGGGCTGGAGGAGAGAAAAAGAGGGGTGGGGAGGGTTTTCCCTCTCGCTCTTTTTCCTTTCAAAGCTATCAGGTAGCTTAATAACGGTGCCAAATTATATCCAATGCCAAGCAGACGTGCCTACTTCCGCGGCGAGGTGGTGGGGGGGAGTGAATTCTACCCAAGCGGCGCCTTACTAAAATCTGGGCATTTTTAATTTAGCAACCCCGGACAAATAGAGGTTGGGCCGAGGGAGCAGAAAGCTCTAACTATAAACGTGCCTTTCGTTCTCTCGCTCTTCCTTTCCCGGGAAACTTTTCTGCCCGGCCTGGAGGGTTGTTTGCTTCAAACACAGAAGAAAGTGGCAACTGACAACATCCTGAGGATTAGATACGGTAAAGGGAAGAGGAAAAGGATTGTTGTGACAGGATGGAGGTGGGTGGGAGGCGTGAGACGCAGAGAATCAAATGCTCGATTCTCCGGTTAGGAGTCTGGAAATGCCCGGAACTCACTCACACACACACACACTCTCTCTCTCTCTCTCTTCTCTCCTCTCTCTCTCTCTCTTCTTCCTTTCTTCTTTCAAAGGGGGTTTCCCAAAGGTGATGCCAGTTTAGGGAAAACTGGCACGTTCTTTGGGGAGGATAAAGGAGGAAAGGGAATTTAATTTCCCCCTCTTTGACAACACCCCCCCTCGCTATCCGTTTATTGCTCCCCGCGTGCCTCTCAAGCCTTGAAATCAATCACACCACGCCAGATTTTGAACCCGCAACCGCTATTCACCGTAGGCGTAGCCTTTTTGCATATAAATTGCCTTCACAAGAGAGACGTACAGTATGCGGATTTTTTTTTTAAAAAAATGTTTTTGGCCTAAGACTTATCGCCACTTGTTTCTATTCTTGATGAGTTCCCACGGCGTCATTTATCTATTTTAAACTTCGGGCACCGCGTTAGAAATGCAACCCCCTCTCCGAACGCCCCGCACCCTGCGTGCTTCACCTTTGAGACAGAGTGAAGATTACCCGGAAGGCATCCAGTTCTATAAATAATTTATTTCCTCCTTTACTTTAGACGACCCTTCCTTCCTTCCTTCCTTCCTTCCTTCCTTCCTTCCTTCCTTCCTTCCTTCCTTCCTTCCCATATTTAAAAGATGGAAAAAGTCTGAAAGATGCCCATTTGAAATTATTGCCCATATCTTCCAAAGCGGATGCCGGGTGTGTGTGGGGGTCTCTATCGTTTCTCCCCACCTTCGCTCGCTCTTCCTTCCCAGTTTCCACGCTCCCATGTAGCAAATACTTTGTCTCCCCTACTTCCCCCCCCCTTTAAATAATAATAAGAAGAATTCTAGCGACTGTTCCCCACCTCCTTCGTAGTTGAGCTGTTTAGGACGCGAATTATTGGTGCGCGGTGCCCGGTCCGCGCGTCCTGCCGGCGTTGCGAGAAAGCACATTCCGGAGGAGGCTGTTGGAGGCGCCAATGGAGAGATGGACAGATGTTGGGGAGGATCTAGCCAGAGCGGAGCGAGAAAACGAGGACCGCTTCTCCTGGGTTGTAGGAAAGCGGCTTAGCTTGCAAGCACAGGAGGCACCCGCCGCCACGCAGCCCCGATTTGCTCAGCTGCCGTAGAAATAACTTTTTTTTTTGGGGGGGGGGAGGTATGGACTGGGGGAGAGAGACAGAGAGAGACGGTACCGCATACCCGAGTCGGGGAAATAGCGCGGGGGAAATCCGGCCGCCGAAGCGAGCGTCGAGAAGACGCTCCTTCGGGGGAAGAGTGGAAAACGTAGGGAAAACCTCGCGTTTCCCGCTGTAGTTTCCCTGGACATTCAAAGAACTTGATGTATTGGTAAGAAGGGGGGGGGGAGTAGAGAGGTGTTTCATGCTAACGGCCGGTTCCCTGGTTTGGTGTGGGTGGGTGGGTAGGAGGGAACTATGATGATAGAAAGAGGGGAGAAAAAAAATCAAACTTTTCTGTTGGGACTTTCCACGCGAGGAAAACAAACAAACAAAACAAAACAGCTCCCCACTCCGGAACCTCGGTTTTTATATAGGGGGAGGTAAAAACAACTGCTTGGACTGTCACCTTTGAACGAGTCCCTCAAATCGTGTCCAAGGAGCCTTCGCTGGCGCTTTAAAAGTCTTACCTTGGAAGTGAGATCACTTTGTTCTCTCCCCCCTCCCCTCCGAGAGAGAGAGAGAGAGAGAGAGAGAGAGAGAGAGAGAGAGAGAGAGAGAGAGAGAGAGAGAGAGAGAGAGAGAGAGAGAGAGAGAGAGAGAGAGAGAGAGAGAGAGAGAGAGAGAGAGAGAGAGAGAGAGAGATTTACTATTGACGCTTCCTGCACTTTCTCTTAAGCTGGGTCTTAAAGGCGCGGGACCGTCATTTGCTGGTCTGTTATTAAATATCTCTCCGCTACACAAAGGGAAAAAAAGGGGGGGCAGGAGGAGAGACAGGGGCGGGGGGGAGAGTGGAGAGCGCGGGGTGGGGTGCAATTGGCACTCGAGTGGGTGCTTGGCTCTACCTTCTGATCCACGTTCATAAAGCACTTGAGACACAGTTAAGAGACCAGCCTCTTCTCCTTCTAGCCCCCCACCGCGTTCCTCCCCCCCCCGCGTTTTTGCCGTACCTTATTTTGCAAGCCAGGGAGACCCAATCAAACGCGCAGCGCATCGATTCGCCAAGCGCTCTTTGGCAAAGCGAGGAGGGGTTCTCCTCCGACCTTTCTCCCCCCCTCTCCCTTCAGATCTCTTCGCCGCCAATGAACTTGGACGAGGAAAAGGGGAGGGATGGGGAGCCAGCCAGCTACCGCTTCTTGATTCGAGTTTCTTTTTTTTTTCTTTTTTAAAGAAAAAGTACGTTTGGCTGAAGGAGGAGGGAAGACAAACTAGCGCGCGTTCTTCTTTGGCCATGGACTACGTTTAAGTCCATCTTGTCTTCTCTTGGTTTCGTTCTTTTTCTTTTCTTTTTCATCCTCTCCTCTTCCCTTCTCCCCGCTGTTTTAAAGATTCCCGTTGGCCAGAGATGGGCACGGAAAGGTGAAACTCAAGAGGTGGGAGACGCGATCCCGTAGCGGCGTTTCTTCTCGGCTGCAAAAAATCCAATTCCGAAGGCGTCAATCTTTGCCTGGGCGGCGACGACCGGTTAAAAATCTCACCACTAGCTCCACAGGCACGCGCTGGTAAGTGGTATTGGAAGACCGGGGAGGGGGCGCGAAGAGAGAGGGAGGGAGAGAGGGGGGAGAGAGAAAGTGAGAGGGGAGGGAGAGAGAGGGAGAAAGAGAGAGAGAGAGAGAGAGAGAGAGAGAGAGAGAGAGAGAGAGAGAGAGAGAGAGAAGTGGGTGTGAGTTTCCCCCTCCCTCGCTGAATGCGTGGAGGCTTTGGGTCTTCCAGGGGTCGGCTCGGTGCATTTTGCAGCAAACAAAGTGCCATTAGGAGTAGTTCGCGGCGCTTGGTGTCTCGAGGCCCCTCCCTCGACAAAACGGGATGTCCCCAGCCGCCCCTACCCAATGCAGACGGTTTCTTTGGGAACGAGACAAGGAATTTACGCTTAAAAAGGAAGAACCCCCTCCCCTTCCCAAGTTAGCGCCGGCTCG
Source organism: Natrix helvetica (assembly GCF_964273705.1). Taxonomy (NCBI): domain Eukaryota; kingdom Metazoa; phylum Chordata; class Lepidosauria; order Squamata; family Natricidae; genus Natrix; species Natrix helvetica. The sequence goes on from NC_138561.1 coordinate 14,825,409, forward strand.
CAAAATCTCGGATGGAGAAGGAAATGTTAATGGAGTTACTTTCAGTGGGGAAAAGAGGACTTATAGAGCAAAGGAGAGGGCCGGGCGCACCCCTCCTCCCCCTGTTTTGCGGACTGGAACTTACCCACCACCACCACCACCGTTTGGGGCCCGTGGGACTTGCCCATCCCCTGTTCGCAGCGACTTCCAAAAAGTTTCTTTTTAAAGGAGAGAGAAAAGTTCCAGAATGGGGACGTTGGGAGGTGGGGGGTGGATGGGAGTGTTGCAGGTAGTGCTTTAACTGGGCCTGTTCCATCTACATGCAAAGCACACACCCCCAGCCTCCCTCTCTCCCCCCTCTCCCCAGTAGAACTGGCAAGCCGATGTTCCTTGCCCCGCTCCTGTTTGGATTTGACAGATCGGCTGTCAAGAGCCGAACTGGTGAAAGTCCGCGGCAGGATTTGGCAGAGAAAAGCCTTCTTAAATCTTTTTTTTTTTTTGGGGGGGGGAAGGTGGGGCGAGAGAATGTCTCTTTTTTTTGTTGAAGAAAAGAACGCCGCTCCTTTCTCGGCACATTTTGGGGAAATAACTTCCCCTCACCCCAGCCCGCGGTAAAGGGACGCTCCGAGCATCTGTAAATGCCAGAAGGCCGAGGCGCTTTCTCGGATACATTTCTATGCCCCCTCCCGGCCCCCAATTTGCAAGAGAGAACCAGGGAGCTGCGCTTTCGGTAAAGGGGAAAACGGTCCTTTCCTTTAACTTCTTGGGGCGGCCCATCCCCTGGCGGGATCGAACCGGCGCGATAATTTCCCCGCGAAGGGGATAGTAGGTGGGTTAGGAAAAACAAGCCTCGGAGGTGCGTTTCTGCTCTCCTGTCCCAAACTGAGTTTTAGACCGAGGAGGGGTTACTAATCGCTCCCTTCCTCTCCTCCCGGGTCTCACAATCGCAACGGGGGATGCGGGAAAACTACAAAGTTTGGGTCTCACCTGCCAGAAAAAAAGGAATTGGGGGGGGTTGTCCTCCTCGGCCATTCAGTGGGGCGCCCTAAAGGGAGACCCCCGCTTCTTGCGGATGGGGTGAACCAACCCACCCTTCAGATGCTGCAGAAGGGCAGACTTTGGCCTCTGGGGGAAGCCTCTCCTCCCTTGTTGAAAGTGTGTGTGGGGGGAGTATGAGAGAAAAAAACTTCCTTGGTTGGTTCCCAGCCCCGGGCAGCGGCGGGGGGGGGAGGAGGAGGCGTCCAGAATGGCGCTAGGCTTGGAGAGGGGAGTTTCTGTCGGAAGAGATAAGCCCCTCCTCCCTCCCTCCCTCGCCACTCCTCCTTTTCCCGGCTCTGAACTTGGGGGAGGGGGGGGAGGGAGGGAATCCGGATGCCCCTCTGCCGCCTGGCCCGCCCCCCCTCCTCTTCCCTTTGCCTCCCCCACTCCCTCCCCGTGCGCTCCCGAGGCGGCTGCCGGGCGAGCTGCAAAAGAGGGAAGGCGCGGCGGCGGCGGCACAGCAGCGGCAGAAGCAGCCAGCAGCAGAAAGAGCGGAGCCGCCCGGCTCTCGCGCTCCCTTCCCAGTTGAAAGTCACGCCGCGCCGCTCTCCTTTTCCCCTCTTCCAGCCCTGCCTGTTGCCGGAGCCGAAGGAAAGCCAGCCTCGCGGAGGAAGTCGAGCCTGGCGGGTCGGAGCGAGGGAGAAGCGCCAGAGAGGAAAAGCCAGGCGCCGATGCCTTGAGGAGCTCCCGGTAGAGCCGGAGGAGGCCAAGGGAGAGGAGCGGGAGGGGGGAGGCCTCCCTCCCCATCCCTCCCGCTCGCCCGGGGAGGGGGCTTCTCCGCCTCCTCCTGGCCGCGGGGCCAGCTGTCAAACTCCGCCGTCCTGCCAGCCGCCGCCGCCACTTGCAGCAGCCCCAGCAGCCTGGCCGCCGCCGCCGCCGCGAACGGGGCAGTCCTTGCGCCCTGCGCTTTCGCGGCTTGCCTCCGCCTCCGTCTCCTCCTCTTCCACCCCAGCGTGCATGCCCAGCGGCGGCGGCGGCAGCGGCGGCAACAGCAGCAACAACAACAACAAAAAAGCAACAGCCGCAGGAGCAGCACCAGCACCAGCAGCAGCAGCAGCAAGCAAGCAGCCCAGCCTGGAGTGGCTCCAGCGGCTTGGAGGAGGAGGAGGAGGGGGCCGCCCTGAAGCCCGTCGCCTTGCCAGCCCTGCCAGCCCGGAGACGCCGCCAGCCACCCGGTCTCCTCCAGGCGCTGCCGGCGGACGCGGCCAGGCAAGATGCCCAGGAGGAAACAGCAAGCGCCCCGGCGCTCGGCAGGTACGAGAAGCGGGCGCTTCGTCTGGGAAGGCAGGGAGGGAGAGGGTGCCCCTTTCTCTTTCCCCCTGCCTTCACCCACCCACCCACCTTCACCCCCGTCCCGGATCCCTTTTGGGAAGAGGGCAATCTGGAACCGGAGAGGCACCAGTCTACCTCCTGGCACGGCTCGCTTTCTCACAACCCCTCCCCCCTTTTCCAGCTTTCTTTTCCTCTTCTTTACTGACCCGACCCAGGTGCCTTTTTTTTCGTTTTAGAGGAAGAGAAGCAGGGGAGGGAAGAGGAGTGGGGTGCCTAGGAAAGGCAGCCCCCCACCCCGTTTAGGAGTTCTTTGCGGGACTTTTGCTTTAAAAGGGAAGCCTTTTGGGGGTCCAGATCTTTCCTAGCGCCACTTGTAACACTGTCCAGGTGGGCTTCTCACCCTCTTTGCAGGGTCCTTTCCTCCCCATCCCACTGCAAAGAAAGGATGGTGGAGCTGTGCTCTCTTCTCCTGCTAGTGGAGGTTTAGGGGGGAGGGTGGAATGATAGGGGTGCATTCCCTCCCTTCAACTTTCTTTCTTGGTTCTTTCTTTAAGGGGTCGGGTGGGCTGAAGGACAAGCAGCTGACAGTCTTCCTCTCCCTTTCCCAAGATTGAGAGGTTACAGGAAATGCGAGCAAAAGGAGCCTGTGCTTTGTCAGATGTCGACAATAATTGTTGGGTTTTTTTTTGCATTTCCTTTCATACTTCCAGAGTTTTGTTTTTATTTTTCTTCTTCCTTTGTTCCCCCTACCATCACACAATTTATCACTTTTTGGGGTATGGCTATACAGGATTTGCAAAACCTGAGATTAAAAGATTTGAGGTATGAATCTAGGCACCCTTTTCTTTGCAGCATCACCTTCTATCTTCCTTCCTTCCTTTCTTTCTTTCTTTCTTTCTTTCTTTCTTTCTTTCTTTCTTTCTTTCTTTCTTTCTTTCTTTCTTTCTTCCTTCCTTCCTTCCTTCCTTCCTCCCTCCCTCCCTCCCTCCCTCCCTCCTTTCCTCCCTCCCTCTCCCTTCACCTTCCTTCCTTCCTCTTTTATATTTTATTGGCAGTCATCTTTAACTCAGGTGGGCCACAATAGAATCTATGACACCAATTCATTGGCCCATTTGCCCTCCTGGATTTGATGGGCTGATTGAGGGCAGATCATCTGTTTGCTTTTCATTCATTCCCCATAAACCTGGAGAAATCACTTGCCATGGTAACAGTGACTCCATATGACGTCAGGCGTGTGGCCTTTGAAGCAGGGTCAGTATAACTTTTGTTGGAGCGATGGTTTACCTCTACCACATGCAGTGTGTCTGTGGGCCTTGGGTTTTTACAAGGACTTGTGCTACTAAGGATGGTTGGGGGTGGGGGAGGGAACTCCTAGTTCTTGCAGAAGGAAGGCATATTTTACAGTATCTTCTAGGAAATATCTTGATCTGCAAGATTACAACTTAGGGAGGTTTTTGTAGGTGGCACTTTTTAAGACATTATTGATATATCTCATAGAGCCAAGACTTCACTATCGTAACTTATTTCTCCCCAAGCAGGTTTCTGTTTATTGCCACCTTTGCCCCTTGCCCCCCCACCCCAAAGGGAAGAGACTTCTCCTCCCATCCCACCCCCTCTGTTGAGCATCATTTAAACATCTGGGAAGTTTACCATCCTCCCGTATAGTGTGTGAAAAGACATGCACACACATACAAATTTCATTGTGAAAATGCTTTCTGGATGAATATGAGTTTTGCTTCCAAACAGATTCACAATTCTGTTTTATGAAATGGAATTTTATTTTATTGAAAAAAAAAATATTTTGCTTAAAATGAAAAGGCCGCCTTGCAAACTGGGGTCCATTTCAAGGTGAAGCTAGGTCTTATTCTTCAGGTTGAACCAACTGTGAAAAGTCACACCAAACAGGAGCAAAAAGTTTCTAGTCCCTAAGCTTTGAGGTTGGAGTGGGTGGGGATGGTTATGATTGTTGGGTTCTATGGTTGGATGTGTGATTTGCTTGTGAAAGTTTAGTTTCTCTTTTCTTTTCAATCCAGAACTGGGTATGAGTCATTTCTTCTCTGTGTGTCTTATTGAGAAAAACTAAAGTGTCCCTTTTTTTAAGGGTTATTTATTTATTAGGCTTTATTAGGCTAAATAAAATGCAAAGGTTAGCAAAGCCTGTTTTGCCAACATGCTAAATTACTGTAAAACAATTATCAAATCTAGCCAGGAGCCTTTCTTTCTTTCTTTCTTTCTTTCTTTCTTTCTTTCTTTCTTTCTTTCTTTCTTTCTTTCTTTCTTTCTTTCTTTCTTTTGTTCAGATGTCCTAAAATAGTGTATCTCTTTCTCTTTATAGTTCTAATAAGCGAAACATCGCACATTAGTGAAGACAATTCATTTCCTTTTTTTTAAAAAAAGATTATAGGTAGGTTTAATAGGAAATGGAAGAACAGACCTGCTCTATCAAATCGTCCTGTCAAAATGACTTTGTTTCATATTTGATTTTATTGTCTCTCTCCTGACAGGCACATTTATCAATAGCTTAATAGTCAATCCGATGTTGGCAGAGTGAATGCTTTCATTCTTTCCCCCACATTCGGTTTGGCTTGATCAAAATAATGCCTTTGGTTGGTGGTCCTACGGGCTGCTGGAGAGAAGGCATGGAAAACTCTGCTTATTTAGGGTAGGGGGAGTACAGCTGCCACTGGGAAGCACAAATGAGCCTGAAGTTAATGGTGTTTTCTAACATTAATACACTGCAAAGTTCTAAGATTCATGGCTGCTCTTTGGGTGCATTTTGGAGGGATGACAAATTTACTGCTTTGTAGTGATAGAGCAAATAATGAGTGTGTGTTTGGTGTGTGTGTGTGTGTATTGTAGAGAAAGCACACACAAAATGTATCGCTTTGTAGTGATAGAGCAAATAATGTGTGCGTGTGTGGGTTTACATGTGTTGGAGAGAAAGCACACACACACACACACACAAACACACTTGCGTTGATTCATCTTTCAGGAAATTCAGTCTTCCAGGCAAGCTTGAAAAATATTCTTGGAAAGATCTACCCACCCACCTACCCCATTCTCTGTCTCTCTCCTTTATTCTCTCTTCTCTCACTTCCTCCTCCAAATGGAAAGGTCCGTTCAGCCATAAAAAAAATGAAAGAAGCAAAGTTGTTTTGCTAGCTTCATTAGTGTTCACCTAATTAGCTGTAAACCTGATGGATTCCTGACAGCTTTAATGATTGGAGATGACAAGCTCCACGCAGTGTCATCCAGCGGAATTAGGTTTGGAACTAGTTTGATGTAATCAAGTTGATATTACACGGTCCTGGTTGCCTTTAGTTGAGCATTAACTCAATTTTCTGCTGCAGGTGACAAATGGGTTTTGGTACCTGGATAATCATGTCATAGGAATTAGGGCCCTCATAATGGTCTGGGGTAGAATAACAACAACAAGGCACTCCTGGCTGCATGGCCAGCTTGCTGTGCAGAGCACAGGCAGGTGTGCAAATTCTTTGTGTTTTCGGCTCAGAGGGTTCACACTGCAAGGGAGAAGACTGAATCTGTCCCCAAAGACTCCGGAATCAGTGGAAAGGACATGGTGGGTTTGTTGACTTTAGGTTCCCAGGTGAAATGGTGCGGACAGAACTGATAGATAAGGAGGAGCTGAGAAAGGCTGCTAGGAGTATAAGGTGGATTTGGGAAGTTAGGCTAAAAGATGGTGTACATTGAGAGAAGGTGCAGAATAACAGGTCTCTGTTTAGGAAAGCCGAGGATCTTATATGAATCGACGACAATCGAGATGATCGGTTGGAAATGACACCTGTTCATGTATTTAAATGCTTAAAATATAAAGCATATGTCTTTTCAGATGGTGATGGTGGGGGGTGGGGAAGATGTGGCTATAATCATATTTTGGGGGAGGAAGGAGAATAAATGAGGTCTCTGCTCCCAAGATGTAATTTGGAGAAGAGGCCTGGTTTTTTGCCCTATTCAGATGCATCCTGATTTTGATCCTCTTCCGGGGACTTTGGGAGAAAGGTGCTGAGATTAAAAGAGCCGAGGTATGAATCTAGACACCCTCAACTGAGAGATCCCACCTGAGACTTTAAAAGAAATGGAAAATAATGTTTGATGCTTGGCAAAACACTTGGGTGGGAGCCCGAATGATGTACTTCTAAGGACAACTTTGCCTTGGACTGCTACTGTCTCTGGCTCGCACTGCTCTATGGGTTGAGATGTCGTCTCCAGAATTGTGTGTGGGGTGTTGTATGGGTGTGTGTTTAATAAATAAAAAAAAACCTTGAAAGTGACTTTTTAACTTCGGCCACAGAAGGTGGAGAAATGGGATGTTTGTTTGTTTTTCTGCCTCCCTCGGTTTCCTTCTGTTGTATTTTGGATTTTTAACTGTCTTGAACCACTTTTGTTGATGCAAAACGCAGTGCAGCTGGCAACTTTTCAGAGGTAGAAAGTGAGATGTGAATGAATGCAACATATCTAATTTTCCCTCTTCAGTTCCAGCAGTTCAGGCAACTGAAATTCACCTGAGCTTCTATTTTACAAGTAGCTTTGTGCCGGCGATTTTGAGCAGCAAAATATAAGAAACAAAACAATTTGTGATCCTTTCCTTTGCAACCTGACCTGCTACCTTCCTTCCTTCCTTCCTTCCTTCCTTCCTTCCTTCCTTCCTTCCTTCCTTCCTTCCTTCCTCCCTCCCTCCCTCCCTCCCTCCCTCCCTCCCTTCCTTCCCAGATTCTTCCCAACAGGAAGCTGACAAAATGATTAGTTATAGTTGCCCTTTGCTTATTCCACACTCCCCCCCCCATCCTGCAAAGTATTAGGAACAATTACAAACAAAAAGAGAGGAAAAAGGACCTGGGCACCGTCCCCTCCCCAAAGCAATCCTAATTCTGCTGAAAAGCTGGTTGGAAAAGAGAATTTTCTGGAATCAGCTGACATGACTCCTATTAGCTTGACAGCTGTCAATTAGCTCTTCAGTGTTCTCCTGGGCCACTAGTTTATTGTGTGCTGTTGATGTTGTCATTTTCGTCTCCGTTTTGCCTTGAGCGCTGTGATGAGCTGGAGTGAAATAGTCAATATCTGATGTATCAGCAGTTATTTCTTAACATTGACTCGCGAGTCTGCATTCCCCCCCACTTTTTTTTTAAACCTATACTAAAGATTGTTTTGTAAAGTGATTAGAATGAATTGTGACTGCTGCAGGGTTATGGGGGAATGCAGTCTATTGCTGTGTTCAATGTGAGGTAGCAAGATTATCTTCAGTTTTCCCTCTTTGCCAAGGCTGTTTCTGTGATCAGGGAGAACGCTGGGAAGGAAGACGCTATTTCTGGGCTCAAGATCCCTTTCAGAGCTAAGCAAATTGGGGGGGGGGGAGCTTGCACCATTGTGGGTGTACAAATGGGTTAGTAAAAGGGTGAATAAAAAAGAAATTATTCACACCTTGGACAGAAATAGAGAACCTATCCTGTATACTCCAAGCTGTCGGTACCCCTCACATGGCTTTATGGTCCTGACAATTTAGAAGGCAATCCGCCTGTAGATTTTATTTACAGTTCAAAGGGATCTCCCAATTTTTAATATCAGGCAGAAATTAGCAACCATTTCTCAGTGTGACGTTACTACGAATTTGGCAGATATGCCTAGAAACCGTGGCTGTAAAAAAAAAAAAATCGCATCATCTTAACATAATTTTCAAAATCATTAGGTATTATATATAAAAACAGCCACTTCCAATAGTAAATCCATGGAATCCTTTTCATTTTTTTCAGTGACACTCCCAAATTATGGCTTATCGGTTGAAATATATATATATTTTTAAGAAGAATCTGAAGGCGAATGCAATATATGGCATTTAATAATAATAGTGATATAGACTGGTTCATCTAGACAGATAATATGCAGTTGTAATTAGAGGGGATAGACAGGCATTCATTTTTAAATTCTTTGACACATGCATAAAATTGTCATCTTATCTTATTCTATGACTATTTTATGTTAGCTTGATAAAGTGTCCTGATACTTAAATGTCTCTAAGCCTTTCTTTCTTTTTTCTTTCTTTTTTAAAAACCAGACAGATTAATTCTAGTTTCCAGCATTGGCAGACTCATTAAATTAATTTCCTAAATCTGACTAAACAGAGAATGTCTTGTATTTCAGTAACACATAACAAGAGGGAAGGAACACATCATTTGATTAGGCTGTTCTTGTTTTAAAATGTTTTTTTTTTAAAAAAAAGATTTAGAAAGAAAATGGAATGGCTTGAATGCATCTATAAACCTATGAATTATAATTTGGATAAATTTTGAGGAAAACATGATGTTAATTTATCTCAAAAATAAAAATCCAGTGTTAATGGCTTCCTTCCTTCCTTCCTTCCTTCCTTCCTTCCTTCCTTCCTTCCTTCCTTCCTTCCTACCTTCCTTCCACCAGCCACTGAGGTTAACATGTAAGGAGAAAAATAATCAAGAGACTTCTGAGTATTTGCCAGTTTTCTAGCATTACATAAGTTTCATTACAAATAATGGACATTGAAGAATAATTTAGTCTTTCATGTTATCAGGTCTCTTCCTAACTGATTGTTGCTCTTTTCTTTTGGTCTATAAAAATACATTTTAGTTGTTTAGTTTCTTGGGTAGAGTCTGTCATATTTCCCAGTTCAACTTTCAGCCAGTAAAATCTAGCTGAACTTCTTAGAACAAGGCTATCATTCCCCCCGCCTCCTTTTAAAAAATCCACTTATTTTTGTATCTCATGCCACGTTTGAAATTATAGCATCTTCTTAACAAGGCTGGTGCTCAGATTGAGAGGTCAAAGGGCCATGCTGCATAGCCTGTATTGGAGAATTGGGAAGGCAGGTGGAAAACCTTGTCCGAACTGTGGACCGGCATAATATTTTTTGTTAAGAAAAAAAAAAAGATATTGTTCTACATTTTAAGATGCCTGGGATGCATTAATATTCAGTATTTCATTTTCATCATTAAACTGGGTCCAATATCCCACCCTCTCGTGTGCTCTTTGTAGAATTCAGGTTGCATAAAACAGGCCTTTTTTTTAAATGAACAATTTAATGTAAATGGGATCTGAATTTAAATTAATATTAATGAAGCTTTGAGTGAATTTATTTTGCATACACAAAGAATTGTGACTCTTTCACCCATATACTCTTGTGTCTGTATTTAAAAGCACGTTTTGATAGGAAGGCTGGTTAACTTTTCTTTTTTTCTTTTTTAAAAAATCTTTTGCTCTATTGTTTTTAGTGCACGGATACAAATGTTCTGTAAACGTTTTAATACCTTTGTCTCCTTGTTAGAGAAGCGTTAGGCAGAACATCCCTTTGCAAACCTGAGCATCGCTTGTTTGTTTGTTTGTTTTTAAATCTCCATTTTTAGTAACTCTTTCTTGTTTTAATTTTGACTTTAGTCTTGCCCTAATGCTTTGAAAGGTTGTTTTGAATATTAGTTAGCGGAGTGTAGATGTTTCCTCCTTATCTGATACATTATGTATCCTGCCATGATAGGGAGGTTTCATAATTAATTCTGTTAAATATAATTGCTGTAATCACTTTGATGCTACACATAATAAAAGTGAACGTGGTAGGGTTATGAAAAAAATATATAAACACTTTTAACAAGTGTTTAACAAAAAAACTATAAACACTTTTGAATCAAGGTCATAAACGCACGTGGCGTCTGAATTTTGTTTGCCTTTCCTTAGTCAATGCAACATTTTTGACCGCCTTCACGGGTTCCATGCAAACAAGTGGATATTTCTAAAAAATGAAGAACATTTTCTTCTGAATATTTCGACCCATTTCTTCTGCCCCATGGCTGCCCCATGCAGAAGCTAGGAGAATATCAACTGAATAAGCAAATGGGTTGCGAAGTAGTTATAAACGAAATAGAAATGGAACCTGTGTTGTGCCTGGGAGTGAGGCATGATGGGAAATTCATCCTTACGCTTCAGTTCTCGCCTAAGCCCTTCCCACATCCTAGATTTAGTTAAAAAGACTAAATCCCAGACAGACAAGAAATACGCGTTAATGTGCTCTTTTAACTCCCTTCCGCTCTTTTTAATGAGGAGCGGTGGATATTTCTTTGGAAATACCGTTGTCCACGAGGAGGAAATGAAAACATGTATCAGACAGGAATGTACACGAAGATCCTGGATTCTGAGCGAAAGACGTTTAATGAGTCCGTTGTTCTTAATTAGTTGCACACCATGCTTAATACTGCAAAGGTCACTTGATTTTACGATCTCCCCTCAAATGCGACTTTGTAAGTTTCTTCTCAATTTATATTTTACGGCCTTGTGTTTTCCCGAGGAGAGAGGTGAGACGGTGGGAAGGAGGGCTGGCCTACCAGTTGTAGGGCGAAGGGTTGGGCCCAACACAGGATGTGCGGGTGTCTTTGGGCATGCTGGACGAATTTAATTTCTGAAAGCTGAACAAACAAAATCCTGGCCATCCCGTTAGCAAATTGTTCTCAAGCGAAGGACAGGGGACGCGGGTTTTTTTTTTTAAAGTATCTCTGGGCTTTATGCCCGTGAGTCCTTTCCTTGCTAGGTCAACCTTGCTGCCTGAGGGCCAAATCTCAGCAGGCGTCTCCGGCACGCTTGGCGAGAGCAGCTGAGACTGGCAGCCATCACTCATGCCTCTGTGACACCGAGTCTGTTTTTGATGGCAGAGAATGATAAAAAGGCCTGGAACTATAGAGCCCCTGTAATCAGGGCCAGCGCTGATATCCGTTTCAACTTTGACAGCTTCTTCCTTTTCTATTTTCACCGCCAAGATTGTCTCAACTCCTTTTTTTTTTTTTGACTCCCTTTTCTTTCTTTCTTGTTTCATGTACTTGATCATTTTCAGATGCTGGGAATGAGTCTGTTTTTTTCTTTTCCTTCTTCTTTTTCTTCCCAAACCCCCCACCGGAAAGGGAGGGGAACGCTGAATGCTCCTTTTGGAGCTGGGCAGGTGTGAGCAGGAATGTGTGTGTGTGTCTGTACATACATATGTGTGTATGTATGTATGTATGTATGTATGTATGTATGTATGTATGTATGTACATATATACATACCTTTATTTATTTATCAGCACAAATACAACACTAACACAAATACATATATATGTATGTATGTATGTATGTTTATATGTATATGTATATATATATATATGTATGTATGTATGTATGTATGTATGTATGTATGTATGTATGTATGTATGTATGTATTATGCTGTGAGCCTGTTGCTAATTAATGTTCCTCCATAAGATTCTGTCGGAGTTGAGTAATGTTTTTGATCTTTATGCCTGATAACTGCATACTTAATGAGATTTCAAAGCTGTGAGTGCAGCTCGTACAATTATTGACAGATGCCTTTTCTTTGCCATTGGGTTCAGCATCATAAATCCTCTTGCGGTAATGAGGTTCAGAAGTGCCACCCTGCCAGTGAGCTAATGAAAGGAGGGGAGGGAGGGAGGGGAGGGAAGGGAAGGGAAGGAAAGAGGAAAGGAGGGGAGGGAGGAAGGAGGGAGGGAGGATGGGTTGGTGGGTGGGAGGGGAGAAGCGAACGTGTGCCTGACACATTTTTTCCCTTTTAAAATTTACTATGCTGGTGTCAAGCTGTGGGACAATTACTTCAAACATGCTAATTTTTATCTTGCTTTCAATGTCAGGCTTGCTTGTGGTCTCTGCATTGCACTCTCTCCCCGCGCAGCTCCTTTTCCTTCCTTCTCCCCCCCCCCTCTCACTTGCCTCTCCCTAATAATAAATAAAAATCACATTTAACATTTTTTAGCATGGATCATAACTGCCAAGGACTTTGATAGATGCATGTTCTTTAAGCTCTCTCTCCCCCTCTCCTTTCATTTTTTTTGGGGGGGGAAGGGGGCAGCTTCCCTTCAGCAATTGGACTTCCTCTCTCCCTCTCCCTCTCCCTCCCCCCTCTCTCTTTTGGTGTGGGGGGAGGTAGCATGGAGAGGATTTTTTTTTTGTAAAAAAAAAAAAAAGCAAAACAAAACAACCCACCCCTTGAGGGAAGAGGAAGGGAATGCACAAACTCCATGGGCCTCTTGTCAGTTTTGTCCTCCCCCGGACCACTTGAAATCTCGTAGATTTCATTTTTTGACTCGAGGAACGAAATCCTGGTGGAGAAGCTTTGCGCTGTGCCAAAGACTCGATTTCCGTTTCAGCAGAGCTATATATCACTGACCCACCCTTCCCTTGTGACAGAATGACAGGTGTCATTTATCAAACGCAGCCTGCCAAACAGCAGGGAGGGGTGTGGGTTTCGGGAAAAGGAGAGGGGGGGGAGGGAGCCGGATGCAAGTTCCCAGGGAATTCTTGGGGAGGGTGGCGGTGATGCTGTCTAGCTCCTTTCAGAGCAGCTTCTTAGAACAGGGAAGACTTGAGAAAAGGTTGACACCTTCTCTTGAACCAAAAAGGAGCCTTGATGGAGCGACCTGCTTAGTTCTAAGCTTGAGGTCAACTTCTAAGCCCTCCTCTCTCATTTTGGGGTGGTGGGGAGGGATGACTTCTCGGTGAAAGGAGAAAGGGTATCATTGACAGGTATCATTCAAAGAGCTGGAGGTTGTGTAAATGAATCCAGGCGAGCTCTGTGTCACTTGCTTCAGACATCCATGATTTGAAGATGGATGTTCTTAAAAAAAAAGATTGATGGTGGATAAGCAAGAGTGTGGCGCCATTTATCATTTTGAATATTATTTAGACTCACCGCAGAAAGCTGTAACTTGAGAGTCAGAGGAGCTGGGGCACCAAGAGGTCTAAATGTCCACATTTTTGATGGATGGACTTTCCTCCCCCCACCCTCCCTGCATTCCCCCTTCTCTGCTCAGCTGCACTTTTTCTCTTATTGTTTGTTACCAGATACCACCAGTCGATTGTTGAACAGGAGCCCTTAATCTTGTTTTTGAGGGACCAGACAATTTTGTAGGTATGGAAAACAAAGGGTTTCATGATAAGAATCTTGGATCATAATAATTAGGTAAACAGGCAAAGAATAGAAGCAGAGTCACCGCTTGTATGATTTTGCACTTGGTGAACTATGAAGTGGAGAGAAATCTTTCTGAACAGTGTTCTGAGGAATATCAAGAGAAGCCGAACCACGTCTACTCAACTACTGGTTGAGTACAACAAATGAAATTTCTCCAGGATGGCCTGGAAAACAGAGTCAGCCTACAAAAGTGAAGGTTAGCTTAGTAACAGGGAAATCACTCTTTTGCCAACATAAATTTCTGTGGTGTGTCAAAACATTTAAGCACAAACAAATCAGAATGGAATGCCAAATAAGACCGTCTTCTCCATTTTGAAATCTAGTGTTAAAAACATCCGTTGATTACACTTAAGCGTTGCCCAGCTTAATGTCCACACGAACCTGGGTCTCCTTGTGATTATCTCAAGTAATGTCATATTTCTGGCGCTGTTCGTGGGATACTCTTGTTGTTGTTGTTGTTGTTCCTAAACAGCCTGTTATCGTTTTCAGGAAGAGTGAAGTCTTAAAACCTGGGAGAAATTCTGGGTTCGGGCTTAGAATGGTATTTGTTAGAGCTGTAGATTGTATTAAAAACGTATCGTATTTATAATTGCAAAGCATTCAGAATGGAAGCAGTGCAGTCATGTGTGCTACCAGAATTAAGAAATCGGTTAAGTAGGAAGTAGCCATTTCATCGGATTTGTCTCTCCGAGCTGGCCCTTCCTTGATGTGGTGTCCATCAGATGTGATATGATGGGATTGCAGCTCTTAACATTTCCAACAGAGAGCTGCAATTTCAGGAAATCAAGTTCTAACCCAATACGGTTAGTGATTCTTCATGGTTGTAGGTGAAACCAGAGATCTTTCATCACCTGGTACATGGGATTGCATGCAAACTGTTTGCTCTGCTCCTCATCTAGACTTATCAGGAAAAAAAGAGATCCAGGATCGGCTTATATATTTTATTTTTATTTATTTTATTTATTTTGTCAAGCATGTATTAGATAATATATATAAGTATGAGCATGATTTTGGATACATGAAATGGATATGAATAAAAAGAAACATCAGGACAGGGACAGGAGGCACGCTGGTGCGCTTATGCACGCCCCTTACAGACCTCTTAGGAATGTGATGAGATCCACAGTAGACAGTCTAAGGTTAAAGTTTTGGGGGTTTGGGGAAGAAACCTCAGAGTCAGGTAGAACATTCCAGGCATTTACCACTCTGTTGCTGAGGTCGTATTTTCTGCAATCAAGTTTGGAGCGGTTTACCATCAGTTTTTATCTATTGTGTGCTCGTGTGTTGTTGTGGTTGAAGCTGAAGTAACATATGTTATCATGCAAATTCTCCTGCAGTGTATTTTCATGGATGACCTTATGGAATGGTCCCGTCCCTCCCACAAAATGTGGATCTTGGATTGTTTGAATACACTATAGGCAAATTTATTATTTATTTCTTTGGATTTATAAACCGCCCCCTCTCCCAAAAAGGGACTCGCTTACACTTAGCTATAGTTAACTGAATTATAGTTTGTTTAATTAGCTTACCATGACACAATGAATCCTAAACTGACTACAGAAGCTAACGTATTTTTTGGGTTAGGATGTAGTCCAGCTGGTTGGGTGGGTTTATTTTTATTGCGTTGAAATCTGCCTCCGTGGGCAGAATCCTTTTTCTCTGGTGGACTGACTTCCTGCATGGTTAACAACCTTGACATAGACTTTCCAGAAAAGCGAGTGTTTTTTCCCCAGGAATTCCGCCTTGTAGGAATTTTGCATTTATACAATACCTGAGTAAACGAATGATTGTGACTCAACCCGCCCTGTAAGTAGCTTGAGAATGAGACTCCGTAATTTGTGTCAGTTTTCCGTATCAGCTTTTAGATTCCCGTGTATGAAATTTAAGGCTGAAAACAACAACAGCAACAAAAAAAGAACAGTTAGTAAATCAAGTAAGGTTTCCTTGTTTTCAAGGAATCGTGTTTTGCACATCTAGTGCAGAAATGGCACTGAGTCATAGGGATAAAATAAATAAAAAACAACTTCCAATGACTACCGATCAGCCGTTTTCAGTTTCATTTTATCCATTTTCTCGAACCCTCGAGTTCTGTTTTGTTACTCTGAGGAATGTATTCTAAAGTTAACTCCAAAACGTGCATGTCTTTGTGCTGGCTTTTCCTCATATTAACAATTTGTTTTCCCTTTGGACTAATGCAGTGCATGTTTGTATTTGCTCATACATCCCATATTCAGGGACTTTGCACAGAGCAAATTTTAGAGGAGAATCAAGGTGCAGCTTGTTTGCAGATGTGAAATGCAAAATTAAATAAGTCTGCATTCCCACTTCTGACCCATGGAGAGGGCATTCTAGAGAGAAAATCCCTTGATTTGTGCTGTCTTCTGGCAGAAGCGGGCATGTGACTCCATAGATCCATGGAGTATATGTCATTGGCACAGCCTTAGTGCAAACAGCATGAATTGGCTCCATGTTTCTGCAGATCAAACAACCCCAGATGATTCAAAGGAGATTGTGAGCCAGAGAATCAAAGACGGTATTGCTATCTTCTAGGAATATCCTTCTTTTACCTAAAGTTTCTGTGCTAAATTTACTTAGACTGGGTTTTTTTTAAAAAAATTGGTCGTTCATTCGTTTTATGGATGTTAGAGAAAAGTATGAGAAGTTGTGCTTCTTCTAAAAGGCAACTGGAATAGGTTGGAGAAATTCCAGTTGTCTTTTGGGGGGGTGGGGGAACCCACCTTTGGGAGTCAGAAGTTGGTTGGGAGAAGAAAGTGAGCTAGAAAAGGTGTGGAGATATCCAACTTTGCACCAGAGAGTGTAGCCCATGCTATCGTTTCTCCACCTGCCATGCCATGTGTGAATTGAGTCCATCACACTGACCTTCTGAAGGTATGCTGCATGTTAGTATCAGTGGACACATTTATCTTGCTTTTTCACTCATAAGACGAATATATATTCTCAGTGGTGGTATTCAGCCAGTTAGCACCACTTCAGAAGAGCCAATTGTTAAGTTTCTGGGCAGTTTAGTGAACTGGTTGTTGGCAGAGAACCAGTTGTTAAATTGTTTGAATCCCACCACCGTATATATTCCTTCCCAAACTTGGTGTCCTCCAAATAGCTTTGAGACTGCAACGACCATCATTTCTGATCAGCTGGAGGTAAAGAGGTGGAATAATCCAAATAGCACCATTCTTACTGAATGCCAGTTGAACTTTTGATTGAGAAAACCTTCCAGAAATCTGGAGGAAAGGGATGAGCGGAGTAACATGCCCATAGGCTGAGTTTCTAGTGTGTGTTTGTGTGAATCTGTGGGGAAGGAGCAAGGGGGGGAGGGACAAATGATGACATGTATTGTCATCATGTCTTTGCACAATGGTATGATGTACTGCAGATGTCAGATGTAATGGTAGCATTGCCTATTTGTACCTCTTCTCAATACTGTCATGACACGTGTGGATATGATAGTAACTTGTTACCGATGTAATCTTATGTCTTGGTGAGTATGTATATCGATATATAAGTAAGCAAAGCCGGGAGCTGCTATGTATATTATTCATATTCCAATAATATAACACTATGCCTTGGGAATGAATTATGTCATTTCTCTAAACAAGGCAATGTTAAGGTTGATTAATTAATGACTTAAGATCATTCTATCACAGAAAGGAAGATGATATGTGCTTGAGGCTCAAACCGGCACATCTGGATCCTTAGAGAAACCTGAAAATGGGACACTTTCTAATTTGTTTCTAACACATTTCGATCCCACACAGTCTCTTTAGCAGAGAAGAAAGGGAATATTTACTATTTGGTAGGAGACATAAAGTGCAACCTTCAGCTGCTGAGGATATCAATATTGTCAAGGTAATTTCAGAAAAGCCAGGCTGTCCTTGCCGGTCTTGGCTACCCTCCAGATACCGGGACTTCAACTCTTAGAATTTTCTGCCCGTCTGATGATTGCTAAGAATTTAGACTGTTGAATGTCTCGTGTCTGAACTGGCAAAGTTCAGTCTAAACAAAGATCAGAAAAGTCCAAACTTTCTTCTTCTTCTTCTTCTTCTTCTTCTTCTTCTTCTTCTTCTTCTTCTTCTTCTTCTTCTTCTTCTTCTTCTTCTTCTTCTTCTTCTTCTCTCCTCCTCCTCCTCCTCCTCCTCCTCCTCCTCCTCCTCCTCCTCCTCCTTTTCATTCTTCTCTTAATAACACATCTGTACATATGAGGAAATGGCTTTCCTTCTTTATTCTCCTTTTTCCTTACTTGAGTCAACTTTAGGTGGAAGGAGGAAGATTGGGTAGACTTGAGAAGCATCAAACGCTAGGAAAGACTATCACACAAGCAAGTGAGAATGGTGGATTTGTGTATACTAGAATTCAAGTAGTAAATAAAATACCTTCTTACTGGAAATCCCCCCAGACCTTTCCAGTGGGGCTTCATCTTTATATTTTGATGAATGAAATCTGCTAAATGTCAGCATCATGCATGAATGTTAATAAACCCCATTGACTGAGAAGCGCCTGAAAACTATACTATACTTTTCAATCATGTAATTCTAGCTGGGCGATCACAGCTATCAAATGAGGATGAGGAATACTGCATGGAAACTGCAAGAATTTCTCTGCTTATGCAGTTTTCCCCAAAATACCCTTTCCTCCAGATTTTCTTTCTTCAATTACTTGCACGTCCTGCTTTTCACTTATTTAACAGGGACCTTTAAAAAACAAAACTCAAGCCATTCTTTGTAATAGCATGCACCTTTGAGTTTTGGGGGTCTCCATTCCTTTAATTCTTTTTACATTACTTATATATTCTTATGAGGAATCACACCCCTGTATAGAATGGACCAATTTATAAGTGGAATAAATAAATGATATTTAATCAGATGTTTCAGCCATGCAGAAGCAACTCCTGTACTAAGGTTGCATTATTCCTGGTTTTTTGTTTTTTTTTAAAAAAACACATTTTATCTATGAAGACTATCAGGGAGATGGTTGATGGTGGTATTGGAATGAGGCTAAAATGTTCTGCCATAAATCCTTATTTCTAAACTTTAACCACTACATTTTGGCAGTGCAATGTGGAGATACTTCAATGGGTTTCCCGAAGGCATCAGGAGGCTCCAGGGTATCCTGACTTGTCTTAAGTTTTTCTTCTAGGGTTTTTGTTTTTTTTGGTAGTCAGGTACAGAAGACAGATGTAATTATGGCACTTGGATTAGAATTTCAAATGCCATTTAAGATAGCTGTGCTGTTTCGTTTCCTCCACGGATGCATCTTTTCTGACTTCTTGTGCAAAGGAAGCATGTGTGAACGCGTGTGTAGGAGAAAGAGAGACGGAATATGAGAAACCATTTGAGTTTAACAGAGGAAGAAGTATCTAGGCGGAGAAGAGAAAAAGGTCATATATCTATGCATTTCAGAATGTCTTTTATTAGAAAATACTGTAGTCCCTTTATTTTTGTCTGCCCCATGGCTAGAAATCACAATTTTTGCCACAAAGTTCTTGCCATTCCTGTGGCTGCCTAGATCTCATAAAAATAGTTCTCGTTCTCTCTCTCTCTCTCTCTCTCTCTCTCTCTCTCTCTCTCTCTCTCTCTCTCTCTCTCTCTCTCTCTCTCTCTCTCTCTCTCTCTCTCTCTCTCTCGTTCTCTCTCTCTCTCTCTCTCTCTCTCTCTCTCTCTCTCTCTCACACACACACACACACACACACACACACACACACACACTTTTTGAGGGAGGGCTCATCATCTTCCCCTCTTTTATAATCAAAGTCCTTAGACATCTTCTCTCTCTTCCCCCCACATCCCCATGTTCATAGCAATGCAGTCCTCAAGAACTTCTAAGAGTTGATACATATAGTAGGGATTTTACATCACATCATCATCACATCACATATTTGTATACTGCCAGAGTCAAAAAGAGGGCTGTGAAAATTCTATAGACCTCTCACATCCTGAACATAAATTATTTCAACTTTTACCCTCAAAACTATAGGGTACTGCACACTGGACCAACTAGACACAAGGACAGTTCCTCTCCCCCCCCCCCACAAATGCCATCACTCTGCTAAACAGCTAATCCACGCAACACTCTCAAATTATCTACTAAGACTGTTACTATTCTTCTTCTCTTCCTTCCTAGTACCTCTCTCTTCCCATTTAAGATTATAACCATGTTGCTTGTATCTTTACAATTTATATTGTTTCATTTGTTTCCTAGTATAATGATTGCTTATTAGTAACCTATGACTATCAATCTTATGATTCTTGATGAATATCTTCTATTTTATTTTTCTTTACGTACACTGAAAGTATATGCATCAAAAACAAACTCCTTGTGTATCCAATCACACTTGGCCAATAAAGAATTCTATTCTATTCTATTCTATTCTATTCTATTCTATTCTATTCTATTCTATTCTATTCTATTCTATTCTATTCTATTCTATTCTATTCTATTCTATTCTATCCCATCCCATCCCATCCCATCCCATCCCATCCCAACCCAACCCAACCCATCCTATCCTATCCTATATATAAGATTTTGTGAATGTCCCAACATCTGGGCTCACCTGGAAAAATTTTGATTTATCAAGAGAAGGCATCAGATCTACCTGGGTGAACACCTGCCTTGTAGGCAAAAGTCTTACTTCTGTTAGAGTAGATAATACAAAAATGCAGGGATTATCCTATCCTCTTGTCTGTGAACTTCTATTGCAAGCCACTCTCCAACAGGGATATGGATTGAATCCAGGAAAAGCAGAACTTGCAAACCACAGAAAGGAAAGGGTAAAGAATGGTCAATTCCTAGTGTAAATGGAAGAACTGAATCCAGGAAAAGCATAACTTGTGAACGTCAGAGAGGGAAATGGGAAATGCTCAATTCCTAGGATATGTGGATGAATGAATCCAGGAAAAGCAGGACTTGTGAATCGTGGCAAGGGAAAGTAGAATGGTTAATTCCTGGTGTAAATGGAAGAACTGAATCCAGGAAAAGCAGAACTTGGGAACGACTTATGGTGGAATGGTGAATTCCTGGGCTTAATGGAAGACGTGGAATCGAAGTGCATTCCATCCTTCTTTAGAAACATTTTTTAAAAAAAGGGGGGGGCTGCTTTGTGCCCATGAGTGCCCCTGTCCTTCTCTTGGCAGCTGCATCCTCCACCTGCACATTGGTCTGCTGCTCCCTCCCAGAACCGGTGGGAGAAGAGGCTGAGAAACTTCAAAGGCCTCCCCCTGGGTTGGCAGGTAATTGAAAGAACACGACGCAAATAGCTGAAACAATTGTAAACACACCTTGATACAAATGGCGTCACCGCCAGCTCCCCTGATTAGAAAACTTTTGCTATTAATAGATGCCGTCTTCAAACCAGGTGTAATTGGGCAGGAGCTGAGCTGCGTGTATGGGAAGAAACCTGGTTTTGTGCATATGCGCATAGTTTTTTTTTTGTTGCTTTTTATTCTTATCCCTCTCTCCTCTTGCGCCCCCCCCACTGCCCCCCCCACCCCAGTTTTATAGCTGGAGACATGATTTATTGCAGCCATCCATCTTTGCGGCTCATCCATCACAAGCTGGTTGCTAGGCAGTGGTGGCAGCAGCTGTTTGCTTTGAATCAGACAGAAAAGTTGTCAATCATCAAAGGCAGGTGAATAGCATTAGAAACACGCTATTGTCAGACGGAATAATTAATCAAAGAGAGAAAAGATAATTAAAAAGATATGACCCTTGCAAGTACTTGCTCTGGGTTGCCTGGAAAAAAAAAAAGAGAGAGAGAGAGAGAGAGAGAGGGAGGGAGAAAAGAAGAAAAGAGCTGGGTTTTTGCTCGACACTTAGGCAGCTGAGAACTGATAAAATATGCACTCTTCAGCACATAGTTTTTAATTAATTGAAAAAGGTTCAACATTCAAAGACGATGCCGGGCGAAAACTCTGATTACCAGCAGAAGTAATATTTATTGTTTGCCTGAAAGGCCTGACACGGACTTCTAACTTTCTGTCATATATCTTCCCTCGGCTTCCACTCTGTGGCTGCTTTCGAGACTTACTATCTTCCCGAGTAGCAAACTTGGAGGGCAAGAAGGAGATCTGCAGGAAGCTTGCAGGAAACTCCTGGAGTTTGTGGCTGAGAGTTACAAAGCGTTCCCACCTTTGTCTTCTCCATCTCACTCACATTTCTCGGGCCAGCTTCCTGGAGTCTGTTTGCTCTGTTATCCTACCGTATCTGTTGGATTGGGGCCTTGGCAGGGAGGAGGGAGAAGAGGGAATCTGCCAATGGCTTTAACTGAAAGTAAACTTAGTGGTTTGCAAAATGAGTTGACTATCCACCTACCTTACGGCATGCATTAAGTAGCCGACGGCCGTCGCTCATTAAAATTAGCTCAGCCCAAGACATGGGTGTCAGGCAGGAGAGAGCCCAGTGGTGTGAGCTTTCTGATCATGGTGCAATTTTTTATTTTATTTATTTTAGTTTGTCAAACATGTAAAAGATAACAGGGATAAATATAAACATAAGTATGAACACAGTAAATGGGTACGAATGAATGGAGACAGGGACGGTAGGCACGCTGGTGTGCTTATGCACGCCCTCTTACAGACCTCTTAGCAATGGGTAAGGTCGACAGTAGACAATCTTAGGTTAAAATTATGGGGGTTTGGGGATGTAACAACAGAGTCAGGTAGTGCATTACAGGCATTGACCACTCTGTTGCTGAAGTCGTATTTTATGCAATCGAGTTTGCATCTATTGTTTGCTTGTGTATTATTGTGGTTGAAGCCGAAGTAGTCATTGACAGGTAGGATGTTGTAGCGGATAATTTTGTGAACTACATTTAGGTCAGACTGTAGGCGGTGTAGCTCTAGGTTTTCCGAGCCCAAAATTTCAAGCCTGGTGGCATAGGTGTCACGCAGCAAATTGTGTAATTTGCGTAAGTTGTGTGAGGTTTATAACTTGTATAGGACACTGCAACACAAGGACTGTGGTCAAACATTACAATGGCCCGAAGGCGTGGAGCATGCACCTAGCCAGTTGTGGCTAAAAAAAAAACATAGTTAATACATCAAAGTAAGATTGATCAACAGACAAACCATTGATAATTCAGACATATGTATAAGTATATCCTAATATGTACACACACATATACATACATACACACACACACACACATGTATGTATTAGTGTATATATATATATATATATATGTGTGTGTTTGTTTGTCTGTCTGTGTGTGTGTGTGTGTGTGTGTGTAAAAAATCAACATTGCTGTTATTTTGGGGGTTTGCCCAAACCACCTTAATTCTGCTTCTACATCATTTTACGCATACAAGAGCCAAAGAAAGACATGTATATAATATACCCATGGTTTTTTTTTTTTTGAGCTCATTTTGTGCAATCCTTTTCTAATACACATACTTTTGCTAAGTGATTTTTTTTAAAAAAAAGATTTTTCTGCAGACATTCACATAATCTGCATATTTTAGTTAGTGATTTCCTTAGCAGAAGCATTTCATGAATTACAAAATACTGAAAATTATGGACATCTGTGCTTGGCTTCTTTTCTGGTTTATGTTTGACATGCAAGAATTGAGTAACTTTCTATTAAAATGTTGCACTGTATACTTAGCATTGCCATCAAGAAGTAGATTATCAACTGGAGGCATAAATGGAGAGAAATACGTAAATGTTAGAAACCCCAATTTTAAAGTCTCTACCCACCTCCTTTTAGAATGGAGGTATAGTTACCAGTTTTCAGGTTTTTGAGAGGTACATAACATTAAATATATTGAATATAATAGATGGAAAAGGATGTGTTTTAATGTTCGTATAGTACTCCAGTATTGATCGCTAAAATGGATAATTCATTTTCAAGAAATGCTAAAAATGTAATGAGGAAATTAGAGCAGATAGGAATTTTGGAGGCAGCGCTGTAAAACTCAACAATTCTGAGAAATAATTTATGAAACAAATGTATATGAAATAAACTTACATTTTAACTGGTGATATTTCTATTCAACTTCACAAAAGTGCATTGTATATCCTTTCAAAGTATATTGAATTGGCAGAATTGATAACTGTTTGCAAAAATGCTATATGTATTGAACTGGAAAAATTATCTGATCCATTCAGTGGAAGAAAGACTTTTTAAAAAATACGCTTTAATGTCTAGACTAACTTCTGATCTTGAAAGCAAAAGTGATGCAGATTTCATCTCCAATTGGACACCATTCTTAAGTTACAATTTGAAATGTGTCACCCCAAATATGGGTTAATCTATCTGTAGAATTGTATGAGATACTTAAATAAGAATAGATTTTTAATAGAGGCTGAATTTCTTATAGTCTACAGTTCTGTTTGGTGACTTGTATCGCCATGGTTTTTCATGTTTGTTTTTAACTTAAGAGTAAGTGATTCTTTTTCCCCTTAACACAATATAAAATATATGTGTATTTCACAACTTATAACTGCTTAAAGATATTTTAGAAAGCTATAATGTCCATGACATTTTAACATTTCTGTTTCATTATTTGTATTCCATTCTTCTATTTTTTTTTCATATTCCCATTTGTTTCTATATTTTCTTCCAAGTGTTCAATGAAACAAAATAAGAAATAAAATAAATGGGAAGGCTCACGTACATTGCTATTAGTAAATTGTGTTAACAGGGTCTCCCAGACTGATAAAAGATCCACAGACTGTAACATATACACATGGCTGCCACCTTTTCCGCTATCACTGAAAAGACCCACTTCTTCTGCTGATTACAAGAAGGACGTTAAAAATTAAAATCAGAAAGTCTTTCTCCCAACTTACTTTATTGATTGACGTGCTGTCAATTCCTGAAGACGGAACATACTGTTCCATTTGCTGGGATTCTTGTAACTCCATCCCCTTCTTCTCAATGAATCTTGTTAAAAAGAACTCTGCGAGAATCATGTTTGGAAGCAATTACAGGTAGTCCTTACAGGTTTAGTGACCGTTGTACCGAACGACATTCAGAAGAAGACATTTCGTTTCTCATCCAGAAGCATCATCAGTATGAAGCAGATGAAGCTTCTTGGGTGAGAAGCAAAACGTGTTCTCTTCGTCAAGGAAAAAAAATGGTCCAGTTGTCATTTGAAAAAATCAATTTTGAAACATGGAAAAGAGAGTTACCTCTGGTCAGAGGTCTGAATGGTTCATTCAATTAAAATTAGTTTAAAGGCTGCACAAATTAAGGGAAGGGTCATATCTGCTTTTGGGACACATATTGACCACTTCTTCCCTGGGTCTTCTTTAAATTTCATTCTCCTTCTTGACCATCAGTACATGAAGTTAGTAAGTAAATCTTTATTATGATCAAAGACCAGAAATACACATTAGGCAGTACATGAAGAATTAAGTTAAGTGTAGCACCTAGCATCACTTCTCCTCATGTTTTCTTCCTCCTCCTCCTCCTCCCTCCTCCCTCCTTCTTTGAAGCAGTCACTCTCAAAGAGAGTTGGGCAGCATATAAATTTAACAAACAAACATATCTGTTGTCAGGGTTCCAAGTAACATCCCTAACGAAAGAAGACTCTGAAGCTTGAGTTTCTTCAAAGTTCCATTTTATTAGCGATATCATATTGGCACATCTGGGAAAAACTGAATCTGAAAGCTTCCAGGTTTTCCCCACCTAAGTGAAAGTTCAAGTCCCTGCCCAGCACACACATGTCCATCACATGTTCCAATCAGGCACTGTCCAAAACTGGAGATGCCTCCCAGTCACACCATTGCAGCTGCAGGACAATATGTCCTTGACTCTCTGAGAAAGGAATGTTATTTGACTATATATCTCCCATACTCCATATAATCCCCTCTCCCATTTTCCCACAGCACTAAATGTGGCAGGCCTGAAGGCCCAATGTAAAAGATGGCTTCCAGGCCTGAAACCTGTTGCTCTTGTTTCAAGGAACCTGATAGATTTGGCCAGGATCAAGTTCAAAGCTAACCTGGTTGGCATTGTGGCGATATAAGTAGAATTCCATCCAAGTTGCTTGATGGTTTGTAAATATTGATGGCATTACATTATTTTACAAATGCCTTCCTCATGTCAACTCCCAACATTGCCATAGTGTGAGAAGGGGGAGAAGCGCATTCCACGCATATTGTCGGCTGAAGTTGGATCTCAGATTACTGCAGCAGGCTTGGGAGGGGTGCACCTCATTGGGGATTGTGATTTATGACACAGACTAAGGGGAAGGAAGGAACAGGGGTAAAGTTCAGCTATAACTCAAAGCTTAGGTCTGACTGCAAAAAGATTTTGCCTATGATGCTCCTAATAAATGACTAGTTTTGTATTGAAACGTGGCTCGATACTCATGAATCAGTTAGGGCATTTTTAGGAAACCTGACACCTCAATTGTACAGGTAGTCCTTGACTTACAACAATTCATTTAGTGACTGTTCGAAGGTACAACAGCAGTGAAAAAAGTGAATCATGTCTGTTTTCCATGCTTGTGACTGCTGCAGCGGTGGTCATGTGATTTACATTCAGATGCTTGGCAACTGACTCACGTTTACGACGGTTGCAGTGCCCCAGGGTCATGGAATCACCTTTTGCAACTTTTGGGCAAGCAAAGTCAATGGGGAAGCCTGATTCATTTTGCTAACTTAAGGATTGCAGTGATTCACTTAACAACTGTGGCAAAAAAAAGTCCTAAAATGGGGCAAAATTCTCTCAACAAACATCTCACTTAGCAACTCAGAAAGTTTGGGCTCTAGTATGGTCGAAAGTCAAGGACTTCCTGTCTTGCTCATAGTGTTGACATTTCTCTAATAAGCTCTGGGAGTTGAATCCTGAACTAGGATTCAGAGTTTCATTTTCAGGGACAAAAATGGAAAGCCGGGTTACTGGCTGTGACTTCAGAAGGTGCTCGTTTTTTAAAGAAAATCTGGATCTGGAGAGCAGTGCTGATAGGATCTGCTGGGATTTGCATATTTCTAACAGGAATTGACACTTCTGCTTTAAAACAGAAAGGCTAATTGAGCTGTTGAATCAAGAATGATTTCTGGAACATGACAGTAGACGAAAAGGGATAAATCTCAGCGTAAGAAACTTGTGAAAAGTTGAGCAGCGCTGCAGGCAGTAATATATTGGCAGAAATTAGAAAGCTCAAGCTAGGCATTCTCTTCAGAGCAGCAGAAAAATGCAAATTTTTTTTCGGGTATTGTGGTTTGGCTAACCTGCCCATTGCTGTATGGCACGAACTGAACTGCAGGCTGATTTTGTCATTTCACTGTTTTGGTGTCTATTTCTAGTGGGTAATAACCCTCATTAGGAAAGTTAAACTTCTGAAGAATTTTCCTGTAAATGAAAGAACTGGACTCCTGGCCTTTTAAATTGTTCCAGTTCTGTGAGGATGAACAATGTACAGTTTCTGCTTTTTTTTTGTAATTAATTTATTCCCTCCTTCCATTTAATTTTTGGCTCTGCGCTTTCCTTCCAGAACGTTTCTAAGTGAGGCTAAAGCTTAGAAAATTCTTAACGGAAGAACACTTGACTGAGTCGACTGCCACATTAAATCAATTAATCACCGAGATAAATTAATTAAAACTTTAATTAATCAATTAATTAGTGACTAAGATGGGGCTCCTGAATAATTGGCCAGTGAATTTGTACAAAGACATCATATTTTATAATACCAGTTCACATGAAAAAAGTGAATTGTGGAAAGCTTGTTAGAAAAAAGCACGCTTTCCCCTGCTTCCTCTCTCTCTCTCTGAGGATGGCTAGACCATTTCTTCCAGTATTATATCAGGTCTGATGCATGTACATTGTTTAAACTCAAAGTGATTGCCTCAAAATGATTTTCATTCACATGCAATTCAGGAAAAGTTGGATTGCTAAATTAGTCAAATCAGGTGATTAATAAACTGCCATTTTAGATGATCGGAAATGCTGGGAGTCAAAGAGCACTTATAGTTCTGGAATCCCTTCATGAGAAATGTCTCACAAGAGATGGGATCTTTTCCTCCTCGCCTCACCAGGGGTCTACTGGTTGAATCTGATAAATTTTGAAGCAAGGGGTTTGATACATAGAGCTTATGGATCAGGGTTATTGAGAGGGGTAACCTTTGAGAAGGAACACGGTGGCTCAGTGGCTAAGACGCTGAGCTTGTCGATCAGAAAGGTTGGCAGTTTGGCAGTTCGAATCCTAGCGCCGCGTAATGGATTGAGCTCCCGTTACTTCTCCCAGCCTCTGTCAACCTAGCATGTAAAAACACAAGTAGAAAAATAGGGACCACGTTTGGTGGGAAGGTGACAATGTTCTGTGCACCTTCGGCATTTAGTCATGCTGGCCACATGACCCCGGAGACGTCTTCGGAAAGCGCTGGCTCTTCGGCTTTGAAATGGAGATGAGCACCGCCCCTTAGAGTCAGGAACAACTAGCACATATGTGCGAGGGGAACCTTTACCTTTACCTTTAATCTCCTGGTGGAATCTATTTCCCGATCTGGAGAACCTTATAAGGTTGACAGAAGTACAGCAAAGGTGCTCCTTTACTGCTTCACAGGTGGAAATCTGTGGGATCACCGTGAAACTCATCAATTACAAATTCATTACACACACACACACACAAACACCACCCTTTTGGGTCTCTCCCTTCCCCATCAATTTCTTATTTTAACAGATTTAATGGGAATAAGTATAATCTTTATTGTCATTGTACTTGAATACAGCGAAATTGGTTCAAACTGCACCGAATTATATCAATCAACAAGTTATTATTATTATTATTTTCTGCATAGCACTAAGTTAAATGTCTATGGAGATTCCCGGTCATCGAGGTCATGGTTGGCCCAAAGGTGCTTTTTCAAGAGGCCACTGAACTTTTTTTATGTTCTTTGAAGATGTTTCATTTCTCATCCAAGAAACGTCTTCAGTTCTGACTGGATGGTGGGAAATGGAAGAATTTATCCTCACCCTTTTGCACTACTCAGGGGACCCTGAGGACACAGAGAAATCTCCAAGAGGCCTCAATGACCAGCTGCCTGCAAGGAATATAAATCCTTCCATTCCCCATTGAGTCAGAGATAAAGGAGATTCCTGGATGAGAAGGGAAACCTCTTCAAAGAAAAACAAGAAAGTCCAGTTGCCTCTTGAAAATAGGGACATCCTTGGGGATAACCATGACCTGGATGACCGAGAATCTCCATAGGTCATGGTTGTCTCAAAGGGCTTTTCAAAAAACAATTGGACACTGTTTTTTTCTCTGCATACATTTCTCTTCTCATCCAAGTAGCTTCTTCAGGTCTGACTCTAGTCAGAAATGAAGAGGTTTCTTGCATGAGAAGTGAAATGTTTTCAAAGAAAAATAAAGGCCAATTGCCTTTTGAAAAGCACCTTTGGGACAGTAATATTTAGGAGTCAAAACTAACTTTGCAATCCTAATAGCTAAGAGAGCCCGTGTGGGGCAGGTCAGAAATGAAATTCCTAAAAGCAACTTAGCCTGTTTCCTATAACAATCCAGAACTTTAACTGGAGCAGGTTTCAATCTATAAAGGCTCGTAGAATGATTTAAGATTTGAACCTTGGTTCTGGGCTACATGTAATTTCAGTCTTATCATTTGCATTGATTTTTCTGCATAATGAAGAACTTTCCTGGTATTTCCAATTAAAAGGAGAACAAGAGGGATGTCCTTGAATCCTTGCCTGCAAGTCATCTGCTTCGAGTCTTAGTCTGATGAAGCCCAACTGCTTTTGGCATAAGGGCAGCTAGTTTGCCAAACTGCAGCTACATCATTGAAAACCCGAGCTGATTTTGGCTGTCTGCTCTTCCAAAATCTTCTCAGCTGCTCTGATCTTTACACTGACATAGCGTATTCCAAATCTTTGAACTGCTTTGCATAAAAGTCCCTAAAAGTGATTTAGCTCATGCATGGTTGATGCAAGATTTAAATCAGGGACATCTAATCCTTTTAGTGACTAATACCTCACTGCTCTCCCATCTGTCTCGTGGCCTTTGATTTTTGTCTTTTATTTCAGAATGAGGAGATCAAACAATTGGAGAAAAAGTGTGACAGGCATTGTTTAATTGGAGTGGTTTCCATCACCTACATTCCCACCCAGAGGGGTTCCCCCACCCCCCATTACGTGCAGGGTTACAATTTTGACCTAACGGGCCTTCAGCGTTGAAGTGACATAAAGCTGACAGAAGTTTTCTGTTGGTGGTGCAGCCATCATTTTGCATTTGCAGGAGGAACGTTCTTTAGTTTTGAAGCAAAGACTGTCTATTATGGGGATATCATGTTCTGGAACCCAAAGTGATCCTGCTAAAATGGGAGAAGACAACATGGAAATGAAGGACAGCATCAGATCACTTGGTGGACACCTCTGTCATTTACAGATGTTAGTCAGGGGTGTATGCATGTCTGTCAGGCTTGTATGAAACACAGTTACATTGTGAATTAAAGAACTTTGGAAGTAAGTATTTAGGCAGATTGTACAAAGCACATAGAATGCTTTTCATGATGATTTGGCGAGGAGGAGGGACAGCTCAAAAATTGCTCGAGGTCAAACTCCAATTTATGGATTGTGGAAGGAAGTATGTAGGCAGATTGTACAAAGCACATAGAATGCTTTTCATGATGATTTGGCGAGGAGGAGGGACAGCTCAAAAATTGCTCGAGGTCAAACTCCAATTTATGGATTGTGTCATAGGTAAAGGTAAAAGTTCCCCTCGCACATATGTGCTTGTTGTTCATGACTCTAGGAGGCAGTGCTCATCTCTGTTTCAAAGCCGAAGAACCAATGCTGACTGAAGACGTCTCTGTGGTCATGTGGTCATGTCTAAACACTGAAGGCGCACGGAACGCTGTTACCTTCCCACCAAAGTGGTCCTTATTTTTTTACTTGCATTTTTACATGCTTTTGAACTGCTAGGTTGGCAGAAGCTGGGATAAGTAATGGGAGCTCACTCCATTATATGGTACTAGGGATTCGAACTGCTGAACTGCTGACCTTCTGATCGACAAGCTCAGCATCTTAGCCACTGAGCCACAGCGTCCCTCTTTGTTTCATAGTTTACTACATTAAAAAACATACAATGCAGATCAAGAGATTGCAATTGAGGGAAATGAAAACTTTTAAACATTCCTCGCTTTTCATGTGGGTGTAGCTTTTGAGGGGACTGTCATAACTTCCAACAGTCATTTAAACCACCAGTCATAAGTCAAGGACTGCTTTTAGATAGCAAGAATTAAACTGATTCCATAGTGTAGACAGCTCATTAAATGTCTGTCTACCCGTCTGTCAATCAACCATGGGCACATCCTTTAAATTTTAGATATGCAATAATATATTTCTGTAAAAGGAATGAAGGCTGTCTTATTTTTCCAATTATATATTTGAGATATACACTAACCCTGAGATTTGAAATCCAGACAAAGAGATTTCTTTCATCCTAAGATTGGTATAAAACAGAAAACCCAACAAACATCTATATAAAACATGTATGTATTCTTTTGGCATCTTCTTTTTCATCAATATCTGCTACCTTAGCCTTTGTGAATTGAAACTGCTGTTCACGATTAGGCTACATTGAACTTCAAAATAAATTTCAAACGAGGATTGTCCTTTTGGAATTTTGTGCTCTGACATACAGTGAAAAACTCTCTTCCTTCTCTTTTCCCCCTATAACCACAGCTGGTCTAGATGCAGAACAACTGGATGAAATACAGATCTTATGACAGGGACCCCCAAACTTGGCAACTTTAAGACTTGTGGACTTCAACTCCCAGAATTCTCCAGCCAGAGATGGCTGGAGAATTCTGGGAGTCGAAGTCCACAAGTCTTAAAGTTGCCAAGCTTGAAAACCTGTCTTATGATGTGAATTCATTCTTTTGTGGATATCCCCCCCCCTCCTCTCTGTCTTTGGTACTAGAATCCTGGAACTCTTATCTTTTAAAATGTTTTCTCCTTCAGTTTAAAGTTTGAAAGAATATGTAGCTCAGAAATTGTTTGCTTGTTGCCTGAGCGATATAGTTATTTACACTCTAACCTACACAAGGTGTATTTTTCATTTGCATAATTAGGTTTGATCTGCCTGATTTTCACGGGTAGACGGCCTGTTACTTCCCTGATATTTTGGACTCCATATCCCATAATATTTATGCTATCTGGAGCTGGAAGAAGTCCAAAATACTGGGTTGCTACCAGGGTACTTTAGAATCCATGGGGAGGCTACATCGATAAAAGCTTTGTCCTATGTACATCTGCAGAAAAATTTATCATTGGGTTTTGAGGAACTCTGCATTAACATCTGGATGGATTGATTGATTCAATGGAGAAAGTCCCTTGCCAGTCAGTTTGCTAGTGGTAAGGAATATGGGAGGAATGATAGATTCTTCCACCATTTAGAAACTCTAAGTTGCCCCTCACTAAATTTATCAAGTAGGTGTAACAGAATAATAAGAAACAATATAAAAGGTTGATCAGCATAATATTCTTTGTCCTACCACAGACCGCAGGAAGTTGTTCTTGTTGTTAGTTGCGAAGTCGTGTCCGACCCATTGTGAGCCCCATGGACAATGTTCCTCCAGGCCTTCCTGTCCTCTACCATCCTCTGGAGTCCATTTAAGCTCACACCAACTGCTTCGGTGACTCCATCCAGCCACCTCATTCTCTGTCGTCCCCTTCTTCTTTTGCCCTCCATCGTTCCCAACATCAGGCTCTTCTCCAGTGAGTCCTTCCTTCTCATTTGGTGGCCAAATGAGCCAAATTCCTCAGGAAGTAAGAACATCTTAACGTGATATCATGCTTTCTGTCTTA
Source organism: Natrix helvetica (assembly GCF_964273705.1). Classification (NCBI taxonomy): domain Eukaryota; kingdom Metazoa; phylum Chordata; class Lepidosauria; order Squamata; family Natricidae; genus Natrix; species Natrix helvetica. Next base: position 14,857,479 of record NC_138561.1, read on the forward strand.
TCGTTGTCCATCTATGTTTAGTTGGTGTGCAACCATGGAAGAGCATCATGTGGAATGAATGAATTAACAAAGAGAATATCCATGTGCTTAGGTCAACAATTTCCCCTTCCATGGCACTTCGGAGGAGAAGATAACCACGCTGGCTTCAAAGATTGTATACACAAAGCTTCAGAAACTGGATGGATTTTGATGTCAGTTTAGCTTAAATTGATCACACATTTATGTTCTTCAATGAAGAAAGTGAAGCAATCTCATGATGTTAGACAGAAGTCTAGCTTGAGACAGAGACTGAAAGCAGCCGAATGTTGTATGCATGTTACAAATGTGGTTCAATTGTGTTTTTGAATGGTTCACAGCTGGTTGTAGAGCAATTAGTCATCCATATTTTAATGATTCCATTCCTGGTGTTGTAGCCCAGATGTTAAAGAGAAGACTGACTGAGCAATTGGAGGTTTTGTGGCATAGAATAGGATGAAGTGAAATTTTCATCTTTAGTGGCAAATACCTTCCCATTTAAATGGGGCTACTAAAAAGCATGAGACCTTGCATAGATGCACATAACTGGGTGGAGATTATTTGTTCTCTCTCCCTCCCCCTTTCTCCATCACTCCCTCTGTTTCCCCCCCTCTCCCTCCCTCTCTCTCCCTCCCTCTCCCTCCCTCTATCTCTCTCTCCCCCTCTGTCTCTCCCTCTCTCTCCCTCCCTTCTTCTCTCCCTGTCCCTCCCTTCTTCTCTCCCTCTCCCCCTCTTTCTCCCTACCCCCTCTCCCTCTATCTCCCCCTCTGTCTTTGCCTCTCTCTCCCTCCCTTCTTCTCTCCCTGTCCCTCTCTCTCCCTCCCTTCTTCTCCCCTTCTCCCTCTCTCCCTCTCTCTCTCCCTTTCCCTCTCCCCCCTTTCTCCCTACCCCCTCTCTCCCTCTCTCTTTCCTTCTGTCTCTCCCTCTCCCTCCCTCCCTTCTTCTCTCCCTGTCCCTCTTTCTCCCTCCCTTCTTCTCTCCTTCTTCCTCCCACTCTCTCAATCTCCCTCTCCCCCCTCTTTCTGCCTACCCCCACTCTCCCTCTCTCTGTCTTTCTCCCCCCCTCCCTCCCTTCTTCTCTACTTCTCCCTCCCACCTCTCTCTCCCTCTCCCCCCCTCTGTCCTTGGATGCTATTTAGATGTAAAAGGTCCTGTCTGTAAAGGCTCTGTTTCTGAGTTGGAATTAATGGAAATTCGGTGTAACATTTCAGTAGCCCAATCTTTTGGAATTGTAAGCTGAATTTCAGGAATATGGGCCACTTTCCCCTAAATTGCTGCATCACATGCCCATGTGTTATGTGTGTGTGTGTGTGTAAAATTTAAATACATGTAAATAGCATTTTAGATTTTACATAAACCTTTAAAACATTTTATTTTGGTGCTTTCTGGTTCCAGAAGAGCTCACAATATAAAACTGAATATGAATGCAATGCAATGATTTTTTTTTTTAAATGCAGCTGGAGAATTGTAATTCATGACTTATGTGTGAACTTCTCTCTGGCATCTTTTTAGCTACTGTGGGATACAAATGTCTGAGTGGATAAACCTGCATCCTGATTCATTGGTATTCTTAGCTTGTGATATTATTCAGGCGGTACCCACAGATAATTCTGTAATATAAACAATATGCCACATGGCAAGGTTGCAAATTGTCAATTTCTCTGATAATCAATTGCAATTTCTTCCTGAACCTGGGACAATCAAGATTCTCCCTTCCTGAGAATTTCCCGTAGTGAGAGGAGACTAAACCAACATCGTTCATATTTATTATCCTAATTTGTATTAGGAGCTAATGGACATGGTAATCGAGAGTCCCATAAGTTTTTAATAATGCATTTAGAAGCTGAATATATATTTAAATGCGGAATATATTGAGTGTCATGTTCAAGCCAAAGGAATTATCACAAGCATCAAATCTATGTGTATGAAAGAAGCTTGAGACAACTTTGACTACTTAGCTGGCAATGTAACTTGGCTCCTTTATATCAGGGCGCCATTAGTAACCACTTACTGTGGTGCTTTCTCATTCAAATTAATGACTCTTTTTGAAATGTTGATCCAAGGAAGGTAGGACTAAAATCTCTAGATTCCATAAGCTTACTGAAGCACTTGGTAACTTTTAATACTGTGTGTTTGATGTACCATGTTTGACCTGGGTACTGTATCAGCTCATAGCAAGGACAAGGTCAGTAGATATACACCTTCCATGCCTTATCGTTCAGAATACAGTTGTATCAGCAGTGTTTAGACTGTAGAATTAGTAAACCACAAATGCTTTTATTGCATGCGGAATACTTTTTTAAAACAAAAACCAAAGTAGGAAGGCCTTCTTTCTTCGGAATGTGTCTCCTTCATTTTCTAAACTAAAAGCAAAGAAAGGAAAATAAAAATAGAAGGCACCTTCCAGTCAAAGCAAAGCATTTGTGTGTTCTAGCATTTGCAGAGATGGATAAATATAGGGGTAAGATGGCAAATTCAGAATGTGCTTCTTGGGAGCAAACTCCATCATAAGTGTACAGACAAGTATGCATGCGTTACATATGTGCCACAGTGGCGCAGAGGTTAAAGTTCTGTACTGCAGGCTACTTCTGCTGCCTCCTAGCTGCCTGCGATTTGGCAGTTCAAATCTCACCAGGCTCAAGGTTGACTCAACCTTCCATCCTCCCGAAGTGGGTAAAACGAGGACCCAGATTGTTGCAGGCCATATGCTAACTCTGTAAACCACTTAAAGACGGCTGGAAAGCACTGTCAAGCGGCATATAAGTCTAAATGAGTCTATATGAGAGCAAGGGAATGTTGTTCGGTACCAATTCAGCTGGATTGTGCTTAAACTTTAAGCAGATGTGGTCATGACCTGGCAGTGTGATTTATTTTTATTAGTGACTTAATGTTTGTGGGGATTCTCAGCCATTCAAGTCAGGGTTGTACCAAATGTTCTTTTCCAAAAAGCAACTGGACTTTGTTTTGTCAAAAAACAAAGTCCAGTTGCCTTTTGAAAAAGCACTTTTGGGACATTAGCGACTTTTGGTTTTTGTTGGGACATTGTAATTTTGGGGGGAGTTTTGTTGGGACATTGTAATTTGTTTCTGTGGTTATACGTCACCCAGAGTCTAATTTTTGTAGTCTGTCTGTCTATCTTGCCTATCATCTATCTAAATCAGTGAGTCTCAACCTTCCTAATGCCCTGAACCTTTAATACAGTTCCTCGTGTTGTGGTGACTCCCAACCATAAAATTATTTTATGTTTTCTGTATTTTTTCAAAAATATGTGTTTTCCGATGGTCTTAGGTGACCCCTGTGAAAGAGTCGTTTGACCCCCAAAGGCATCCCGACGCACAGGTTGAGAACCACTGATCTAAATGTTTAACAAGAATATCAATACCAATAAGAATGTATCTTCCCACTCCTGGCACTTCTTCCTCAGTGATTATATTTAAAGTGCAAATTCCTTTAAAATAATCCACAGACACCCCCCCTCCCCCCATGGCACAGTCTGGCTTTCTTCTGATTTAATTTTCTTGATATTATAGAGGATTAGAGATGGCAATGCTACAAAGCCTCATATTGAAGAGGAACAATTCTAGAAGAACAATTCTAGCAGTGGTGGGATTCTAAATTTTTTACTACCAGTTCTTTGGGTGTGGCTTGGTGAGCATGGCATGGTTTGGTGGGTGTGGCCGGGGAAGGTTACTGCAAAATTTCCATTCCCTCCCAATCAGCTGGGACTCTGGAGGCAGAGAATAGATGGGGGCTGGGCCAGTCAGAGGTTCAGCCGGTTCTCCGAACTTCTCAAAATTTCTGCTACCGGTTTTCCAGAACTGGTCAGAACCTGCTGAATACCACCTCTAAATTCTAGGCTCTTCAAGATCCCCAAGCATTCTTAGAAATGAAAAACAACTGGAAGTGACAATTGGGTGACTTGGCTGAAAAATTCCCTACCTGTCTAGAAAAAAGTGAAAGGTAAGATGAGGAAGTTGACAGGCCTCCTTTGAGCCTGGAGAGGAAGTATGGAAGGGAGCAATCTCTCTGTTTGGACTTTCTGGTATATTGATGCTTTCAAGCTCGCCAAGTTCATCATAGCCACCATGTTGTCAACAGCGGCAGCCAAAAAAGCCAACGCAATCCTAAATTGCATTAACAGAGGGATGCAATCAAGATCAAGTGAGGTACTAATACCACTCTATAAAGCCCTAGTAAGACCACACCTAAAGTAGTGCATCCAGCTTTAGTCACTACACTGTAAAAAAAGATGTTGAGACTCTAGAAAAACTGCAGATAAGAGCAATCAGGATGATTAGGGGACTGGAGACTAAAACATATGAAGAACGGTTACAGGAACTGGGCATGGTTAGTTTAGGGAAGAGAAGGACCAGGGGAGACATGATTGCAATGTTTCAATATTTGAGGGGCTGCCACAGAGAGGAAGGGGACAAGTTATTTTCCAAAGCACCTGAAGGCCAGACAAGGAATAATGGATGGAAACTGACCAAGGAGAGATTCAACCTAGAAATAAGGAAGAACTTTCTAACAGTGAGAACAATCAACCCATGGAATAGAAGTTGCCTTCAGAAGTTGTGGGGGCTTCATCACTTAAGACTTTCAAGAAGAGACTGGACTGCCATTTGTCAGAAATGGTGTAAGGTCTCCTGTTTGAGCAGGGGTTGGACTAGATGACCTATAAATTGAGGTAGAATTGAGGCGACAACACCTGAACATCCTATATGGTCTTTGAGCAGCTGGGCATCTTCTTGGGATAAGGGTGATATTCCAAAATCCTTAATGCGAGGGTGCTTAATCCTTCTGTGCCTCAGTTTCTTATCTGCTGACAAGTGCTAATTACTTCATTTCACAGAATTGGTTTGAGGGCTGTTATTTTACACGTAAAACTTTTAAAACCTAAACCTGATAGCTGGGTGGTAATTATCAAGGGCAGAAATTATGCATTATGCTTTTAAGTGTTACTTGCTTTCCTATATTTATATCAATTCTTTAATATTATGTGAAGGGATCTGTCTCACCTCCTGTCGTTAGCATTAATCAGAGTCTGCTTCTCGGTGAAGAAACCACAGCTCAAACAGGGAATAAACTGCCTGTTTTTTTAAATATTATTTAAAAGCCAATGCCTGCCTTTCTTTACCTTTAAAAAAGACCTGGTTGAAAACTGAATGCATTCTCAAAACATCTTCAGCCATGAAACAATAGGCGATTTGGGGTGATTAACAAATGCATGAGTATCATAGATTTACACATATGATCAAACAGTGAAGAAATTTGGAGATGAGAATATTTCTGCTCCAGTTGCTATTGCTTTTTGAAACAACCCAAAAATAACCCCTCAAGTTGCCATTGTATGCCATGCTGTATTATTACAGGCAGTCTTAAAGTTACAACATGTCCTTTAATGACCATTCAAAATTGCAATGGCACTGAGAAAAGTGATTTATGTACAGGGGAGGGCTTCAAAAATTTCAGCCGTGGATTCTCTGCTCGGTTGTTGGCCATGGTGGGCGTGGCTTAGCTGGCCTCCTTCACCACAGTGGGGTGGTGGTACGTTTTCACCTTCCTCAGGCTGTGGAGGCTTTCCTCGAGTCTCTGGGAGGGTGAAAACTGCCTCCCCATGCTCCGGAGGCCTTCTGGGAGACTCGTTTTTCCCACTCCCTAAGACTCCACCCGGATCCTGCACTTATCTCGCATCCAAAATGGGCCGCATGGAGAGGTGGGATTTGGAGGTTCTTCGAACTGGCCATAATGGTAGCTACAGCTTCTCCCGAACCTGTAGCAGCCCCCTCCTCTGATCCTCAGGAGAAACACAACCTGTGTTAGGGTTAGGGTTAGAGTTAGGGTTAGGGTTACAAGCCTATATTACATTGATGCTCCCATATCAATCAAATACCTTTTTAAAAATTGCTTTTGAGACCTTGGATGGTCTACTAATTTCAGCTTGAAGAATGATTTTGGAAGAAAGTTATTTTGTGATCCTACCCTACATTTTTTAATAAAAAAAAACGTAGCCCTACTAGCTGAGCTAAGGGTAATTTGTAGAAGATAGATTTTGGAAGGAAATCTCAGCATGGCAGATGGAGAGCTGCCCTGAGAAATACAGGCAGAAATGTTTCATAATACAGGAAAGTTTGCTTTTAATAGTTGATGGCTCCTAGACATTAAACTTATGGTGTTGGGGGGAAAAAGATTATTTTAGATCTTTAGAAGATTACAGTGCTATGTGGACTTTAACTAGAACAAGGTTACTTACTTGTTGAAGGGCTGAAATTCAACCGGTGGCATTTCTAATTAAAAACATAATAGGAAAGACTTTTGGTTAAGATCATTCAGGTCCACTCTAACAATATTTATATTTACAACCATTTAAATATGAGCCAGCAGTGCGCAGCAGCTGCCAACACAGTTCTAGGCTGCATCAACAGAGGGATAGAATCAAGATCACATGAAGTTTTAATATCACTTTATAATGCCTTGGTAAGGCCACACTTGGAATACGCCATCCAGTTTTGGTCGCCATGATATAAAAAAGATGTGGAGAGTCTAGAAAGAGTGCAGGGAAGAGCAACAAAGAAGATTGAACAATTGGAGGCTAAAATGGTTGCAGGAATTGGGTATGTTTAGTTTAATGAAAAGAAGGACTAGGGGAAACATGATAGCAGTGCCTGATATCTCAGGGGTTGCCACAAAGAAGAGGAAGTCAAGCTATTCTCCAAAGCACCTGAGGGTAGAACAAAAAGCAATGGGTGGAAACTAATCAAGGAGAGAAGTAACCTAGAACTAAGGAGAAATTTCCTGACAGTGAGAACAATTAATCAATGGAACAACTTGCTGCTGTGAATGTTAACAAGGATATGATCTAAGCCTTTGTGATTTGACTAGAATAGGCTATCATAGACAACTAGCCCAGTCTGGCTGCCTGTCCATCCATCCATCCATCCAATGAAGGTGATATCTGTGTCTAAGAGTTGTGATTTGATTAGAATAGACTATCATGAATAACTATCCCTATCTGGCGGCCTGCCCATCCATCCATCCCTCCCTCCATCCATCCCTCCCTCCCTCCATCCATCCATCCATCCATCCACCCATCCATCCTTCAATGAAGGTGACATCTAGGTCTAAGAGTTGATGAATTTTTTGTCAAAAGGAGAATGAGTTATAATCCTGGCCTGTGTTACTAGCACTGAAATTAAATGTGGGTACCACAGAGTGACTGTTTTTATATTTCAGTTACCCTAAATTAACTGAAATTGGTGTAATCACTGAGCTAAGATGCTGAGCTTGTCAATCAGAAAGGTCGGCAGTTTGGCGGTTCGAATCCCGAGCGCTGCGTAATGGAGTGAGCTCCTGTTACTTGTCACAGATTCTGCCAACCTAGCAGTTCGAAAGCATGTAAAAATGCAAATAGAAAAATAGGGACCACCTTTGGTGGGAAGGTTACAGCATTCTGTGCACCTTCGCCATCTAGTCATGCTGGCCACATGATCACAGAGACATCTTTGGACAGTGCTAGCTCTTCGGCTTTGAAACGGAGATGAGAACCGCCCCCTAGAGTCAGGAACAATTAGCATATATGTGGGAGGGAAACCTTTACCTTTAAATTCATCTTTCCCTTAGTTGTTTCCTGTATGATGGTTAAGCAAAGGTAAGAGGGAAATTTACATTCTAGCAGGTAGATCTGTCAGCCTGGTGCCAATCCCGCCAAAGAACAATGGAAGAAATGAAAATAACAAGAACAACAAAGCAAATAAGTTGACGATCGGGAGCAGCTGCCTCAGTGGTGTTTGGAGCTGTTTTTGAGAGGGCAACTCATGCCTTGGAAGGCAGGGGGGAAAAGCAGGAGGAAAATCACAGAGGGAAATTGGAGAGAAGGATGAAGGAAGATGGAAAGGGGAACTGAAACTGCCTTTTCTACACTGGTTTCTACGGTGGAGTCTTAGAAGCATCTAGTTCACAGAAGCTTCAATAGAATAGAATAGAATAGAATAGAATAGAATAGAATAGAATAGAATAGAATAGAATAGAATAGAATAGAATAGAATAGAATAGAATAGAATAGAATAGAATAGAGGGTTAGGGTTTATTGGCCAAGTGTGATTGGACACACAAGGAATTTGTCTTTGGTGCATATGCTCTCAGTGAGTGTACATAGAAAGACAAGATACGTTCGCCAAGAATCATAAGGCACAACACTTAATGATAGTCATAGGGTACAAATAAGCAATCAGGAAACAATCAATATCAATATAAATCATAACGATACAAGCAATAAAGTTACAGTCATGCAGTCATAAGTGGGAGGAAATGGCCATTCTGAGTAAGGGTGGGCCAATATTTGCATTGTAATTTTTCAAAAGCTCTTGCATAAAGAAGGCTTTTTATATTTCATTCACAGGGTGCTTGAGAATTTCCTTTCAGGTTCTCTTGGTGATTAAAAAAAACCCCTACTTATTCCATTGCTTGGAGGTGGAGAAGAGGGAAGCTATTCCTGATGGGGCTTTTTGCTGTTTTATGTATCTTTCCATGTCCTTAATCGCCCACACTTCCCAAAATGCAAAAGCCTAATGGAAGGAGTTGCTGTTTTTTTCCCCCCTGAGGTTTTCCTCAGGGATGAAATGGCAAAGCCAGAGACAACCCTGACCTCTGGGCTTGTTCCGTGAAAAATGGGACCCTCAGAACTTAAAATCGACAGAAGACCGCACTCTGCTTATGAAGATCCTGAAATTCCCTTCTCCCCTTTGAAAGAAAGTGGCAAAACATGCTTGTTCACCAAATAGCAATGATAGTAATGCAACGCTCCTAGTAGAAAACAACCCAGCATTGCTTCCAAAGTTTAGGAAATTCAGAAAGTGGCTTGCAAGCACATTTGGGTGGATGCTGTGCGCCACCCAAGATCAAATACACTGATAAATCTGGGTTTCTTAGGAACTCGGTAAATACATTCAGCTGGTTATGCTTAACATTCTCCTCCTTCAGATCTTGCTATTAAAACTCAGTAAAGTCTCTAAAGCAGTCAGGTATGCCAGAATAGTGGAGCCAGGGATCCGATTTACATCTACACGTCTTTCAGGCAAACAATTGCATAGGGGTATTATAAAACTATTCAACCATTCAAAGCATTTGCCAGTGAATCTCAGACTGTAACAATCTAGGGAACTTGGAAGTTCTGGAAAAAAGTATCTTCATGTGCAAGATTCATATTTCCTTTGATTTGAAAAGCATTTTATCAAACTTCAATGCACCTCAATTTGTCCACATTTGCAGAAAATAGTTTGGGTCGAACGTGGTTGCAGCTTGGGAATTTCCCCCCCCCACTCCGCCCCATCAGATTCAGCATTCCAATGGTCAATGATTGGAAATGGGGAGCGGCAGCATCATGCAAAGGAAGTTGAACTGTGTGCTGTTTGCTTTCCTCCCATCAGCTCTTCCAGGTTATCAAAACAAGAAGCACAAGCCATGCCTTTATTATAAGGCTACAGGAATTCAATTATTTATTTCTTTATTTGAAGCCCACTTTTATTATTTTTACAAATAACTCAAGGTGGTAAACATATCCTCCTCCTACTTTTACCCCACAGCAAGAATCCTGTGAGGTGAGAAAGACTCAAAATCACCCAGCCAGTTTCATGCTTAAGGTGGGACTAAAACTCACTGTCTCCTGGGTGACTGGTCCAAAATCACTTAAATGGCTTTCATGCCTAAGGCGGAATTAGAACTCACATCTGTGAGGCAGTGGTTGGCTCCAGATCCCATTCCAACTGGTACGGTTGGAATGGGCATGGCGGCATCCACATGGATGCGCACAGTGCACGCATGCGCCTTACTGTCTAGCAACGCCTCCGCAAAGCTTCAGCTGCTCAGTGATGTGTCGTGCAGGAGCTGTATCAGGGTGCAGCCAGTTCTAACCACTTCTATAGAAGAGGTTCCACAAATCTACCATGCCATTTAGAACCGGTTCCAGCTCCCTCCCCCTGCCTGTCCACACTACACTTGCCCCGCCCACCACTCACTGATTGGCTGGCTCACCAATTGCCCCGCCTGCCTCTAGGAGTCCTATTTAAACCTTAAAGTCTTAAAGCTGTCAAGTTTGAACATCCCTGGGTTTTTTTTTCTAAAGGGTTAGGGATGCAAGGGTCTTGTAACTTGACAGCTTTAAGACTTGCACACTTCAATGCCAGAGTTCCTGAGCCAACATTTTGGTTGCTAAGCAAGATGTTGCCTTTTCTTGAGTACAGCAGTTAGTAGCCTTTTCACTGAATCTTTATGAGGTTGGGTGGCCGCCTAAATTTGACAAGAAAATAAGCTATTTGGATAGGGATGAGAAAAATTTAAATCTACCTTTTAAGATTTTGTGGACCTTCTTATATAGTAGACTCAGTAGATCTCTCTGCTCATTGTCATTGAGACATGACAGTGGAATGCCTCTGATCTTCTCATACCATCTCATCAGTGGTGGGATTCAACCAGTTCGCACCTATCCGGGAGAACCGGTTGTTAACTTTCTAAGCAATTTGGAGAACCGGTTGTTGGAAGAAATCTCCTTTTGTTTTCTATTTTACAGGGCTAATCCTGTAGGGAAGGCAGGAAGGAAACATTCTAGTGTTGTTTCTAGCACAATCTTTATTGCCCTGCAAACCTCTTAGGGTTAACCCTTATTACATTGTAACAGCGCAGGCCAAGCACCCATTGACCTGAGTGACGTTGAGTTGGCCCACATGGTCACATGACCACCGAGCCATGCCTATCTAGCTGGTCATTAGGGCAGAGAACCGGTTGTTAAATTATTTGAATCCCACCCCTGCTTCTCTTGCAAGGTACATGCAGGAACTGTTGGCAACAGTCAGATTCCTCCTCTTCAAGCTGTTGGAATCTTTGGGACTTCCTTACTGCTGGAGTAATCCATCCAACCCCCATTCGTAATAAGATTTTGGGATGAGTTCCTTTTGAAGTGAAGTTCATGCTTGCTTTTATTGCTACATCTTACTGAAGGCAGCTTGTGAATGGTGCAACTTATCCTCTTTGAAGATTCACAGATAAAAGGAAGAGCAGATGTATTTGAATTAAGGTAACTAATTAGAACAGATTCCATCCGTTTCTGGTACACATATTTCTGGAATGTGTTTTTGAAATTGGACATTAAGCGTTGCATATATATTTAATGATTGCTATAATGTTCTACCTTATTAGTGTTTTGGGGTATTTATTTTCTAGGGGCCTGCGTAGTGTCAACAACATATTTAACAATGAATTTACTAGAATTTGGTTTTGTGAATTTAACTTTTTCGTATTCATGCCTTACTCAGCATATCCACAAAAACAATTATCCAAGATAGTAAACAAAATGTAAGTATTGCAATGTAGGATATAATTATTCACATTAAAGAATCCAAATTATTTCATGAAGGAACACATTTTGTGGAATAGTAAATATAACATCCTGGGGGAAGTAGGGGAATCCTTAGGAAAGCTTAAAAAACACCAAAGGACTTCTAGAGAATTTGGGAATTTGGGTGTAGGCAGAACCTGAGGGCAGAATCAAAAGAGGGATAGTTTGTTTTCAGGGCAAAATAATTCCTTTCAAATTTTTGACTTATGTTTGGACCTTACTTGATTAATGGTATTTCTATTACACATCTACCCCTTACTCTAAAATCCCCTAGTTTCATAGGAGGAATTTTACCATTGTGTCTTCCAGTGGTGGGATTCTTTTTTTTTTACTACTGGTTCTGTGGGTGTGGCTTGGTGGGCATGGCAGGGGAAGGATACTGTAAAATATCCATTCCTTCCCAACTCCGGGGGAAGGTTACTGCAAAATCCCCATTCTTTCCCAATCAGCTGGGAGGCAGAGAATAGATGGGGGCAGGGCAAGTCAGAGGTGTTATTTACCAGTTCTCCAAACTACTCAAAATTTCCGCTGCCGGTTCTCCAGAACTGGTCAGAACCTGCTGAATACCATTTCCGATGTCTTCCCTTTGGAATTTAATGAATGTATTGGAATCCAGGTATGACATGAGAAAGTATTCGGCAGTAGCTAACAGGACATTTGCATAGGACATTCATTGATTAGTCTACAGTTAAATGTGTAATAGCATCATCTTCCACCCATGAAAAATATTTTTTTCTCCTTTGAAAGAAATATTGCAAACAAATTCTCTTCTGTGTATTGACTGAGAATTGGAAAAAAACAGGACATTATGTTTTGCATAGCACTATTCAAGGATCAGATCTTGTCTCAAGAAAAACAAAAGTGTTGGCTGCTTTGAAAATTAAGCCATGAAGCAGCCTTTATTTTTTTTAGAAAATTAAGTTTTTCCTATGTGCTATTCCAAGTTTTGTATACACTTGGTTGCTAGTAGCCCACAATTCCGATAAAGTAAACTAAAACTGCTTTTTCTTATTTCAGAAGCACAACTTTGGAGTTTTTGGGTGCTTGTGTGTGTGTGTGTGATTTTACATCATTTTTAAAATCTAATACTGTCAGCAGTGGAAACAAATGAACCTTCCAAGCAGTTTTGAATTTGTGCAGCCAAGCTGTTTAATTACTATTATTTTAAACAAAATAAATTGGGAATTGAACTTGGCACGGTGGTGGCTTTAATATTTTTCTACTTAAATTCTTGGTAACTTTTCAATTTCTGATTTACTGACATTCAGTAATTCATAAACCCCTGTCCAAATTTTCATTATGACAAATGTTTGCTCATACGAGATTACGAACTCTTACACAAATGCAGCTATTTTGTAGATGAAAGATAAACATTTTTTAAAAAAAGTTAAAATGGGTTCAGGGGATTTAAATGCATTATATAAGCATCTGCAAGAAAGAGGGAGGGGGGAAAGAGGGAGGGGGAGAGGGAGGGAGGGAACAAGAGAACTTTGCTACCAATTTGAACATAAACTAAAACAGTTTTCAAAAGGAAATTGGAAATGACATATGTTTAAATTACTACCGGTTTAATATATGTTGTAAGCAATTACCGGCAACTGCTTATCAGAAAGAGAGTTTCTTTCTTAAGGACGTTCAACAGATAGCTTCTAATTATTCAAGATCGTTTATACTTGAGTTTTAGTATGGTTTCTCGTCTCCCTTTATGTATGGATGAAGCGTTCTCACTTCATCAAGATCTTGGATTTGCAAGTCTTGCTGGGATTTTTGTTGTCGCCCCCTGATTTCTTTTCAGGCTTTTTAAAAAAAAAGCATGAAAGGACATCTCTTATTCTTAGTCTGCCATAGTAAATTTTCTGCATTGGAACTTTGTAACTGAAGAGCTAAATGTACAAACTGTGCTCTGTATCAACATGATGATTCAAGATTTAATCAACATTACAACCATTCGTCTGAAATGGTACAGGGTTTCCTGCTTGAGCAGAGGGTTGGACTAGAAGACCTCCAAGGTCCCTTCCAACCCTATTATTTTGTTACGTTATTATTTCAATTATTGTCAGGATTGTGAGGTAGTCCAGATAAGTAGTACACCCGGAAGTATTCGCTTTACTCCATTGACAGAATCTTACCAGTCTGAAAATATATATTTTCTCCTCTTGTCTTTAAAGTCCCCCAAAACTACTGCTTTTTGACTTCCTTCCTTGTTTTTAAAATTATTTTGATTATCATTTCTGTTTTCTTGGCTGTTTGCTATCCTATCCAATTTCATATAATGTGTATAATTAAAAATAAAGAAACTGAATCTATTTACTTTACTAAATACACAACTCCAGTTTAATGCGGAATCATTGAAGAAAGTTGTTTGAATACAATTGTTATGATTGCTATGCATCCACGTACTCGTCAAGCCATCTAGATCACATTTAATGAGACACTAATCAGAATATAGTGAAGTACTTTGTTGAATGCTTTACTGCAATCAAGATATATTATGTCTCCAGCATTCCTACAATCTATTAAATAATGAGAAAATTGTAGCCCGGCTCAACTTATTTCATGTTCTCTTCTATAATTATCATATTATTTTCAAGGTAGTCCCATATCAATCTCTTTGTGTTCTGCTGTTTTGTGATTGATTGCATAGTCAGCCAGATGTTTAGACTGCATTTGGCACTTCTGACAACCCAGAGAGTACTTCCCAAAGATCTAGTTGTTTGATGGTATTGAAGCTACTGTCACAAGTCTGTAAAAAGTTCTAAGCAAAGTTACCTTTTGCAATTGATTGATGGTAATTTTATCAATGCCCATGGTGTTCAAATGGTGCTCCAGATGTTTTGGGCATCCAAAGCACCTATTATTTCTGCTTTTCTTATGCACAGTTGTTCTATTTGCTGGCCTTTGCATTTTGCAATTTTATCCAGTTCTTTCTGCTGTCTCCAGGTATTGCAACATATGCTATCCAGACTTTTTTTGGTCTTTCTTATTGATAATGGTTAAGTCTACTGTATTATGTGGCAGATGCTTGTCTGTTTGAATTCTAAAGTCTCAGACCACTTTAGCTTCTTAATTTTCTCTTGTTTTGAAAAGAGGATTAGGGTTAGGGTTCCTCCTCCAATTATATAACAAATTCCTATCTATGTATCTATCCTGATCCATCTCTCTCTCTCTCTCTTTCTCTCTCTCTCTCTCTCTCTCATCCATCCATCCATCCATCTCTCGATCCATCTCCATCTCTCTCTTTCTCTCTCTCTCTCTCTCTATCATCCATCCATCCTATCTATCTATCTATCTTTCTATCTATCTTTCTATCTATCTATCTATCTATCTATCTATCTATCTATCTATCTATCTATCTATCATCTATCTATCTATCATCTATCTATCTATCTATCTATCTATCTATCTATCTATCTATCTATCTATCTATCTATCTATCTCCATCTCCATCCTCTCTCTCTCTCTCTCTCTCTCTCTCTCTCTCTCTCTCTCTCTCTCTCTCTCTCTCTCTCTCTCTCTCTCTCCATCATCCATCCATCCATCCATCCATCCATCAATTTGCAGTAGGCAAACTTACTCAAATCTGAATCACTATTCCTTTCCAAACTTCCTTTGACTCCTTTCACACACAAACAGCATCTCTGCCCAAATAGCATGCAATTCCTCTGTTGGAACGAAAGACCTTGTTTGTGTTCCAGAAAGCAAAGATGTTCTGGAAAGACGATTGTTCTATTATAAGACAGAACAATCTTTCAAGATGAGTCCAGCTCGTGCTAAATTTAAGCCCAGAACATTAAGGCTCTTTCCCACTTGTGGTTGCCAGTCACTCTTTTTTTTTCTAACTTGGCAAACGAAGCCAAGCTAAATGCAGTAGGAAAGATTGTATCCCGAACATCTTTTTGTTGTGATGCAGGGGAAAAGGTTTGGGTTAAAACCATGGTGCTGGGAACAGAAAATATCTACCTGCTTTATTTATAGGTTTTTTTTTAATGTTAAGTCATAGATGAGCATAGACCTGAAGCAGCCTTGGTTAATAGGTTAGAAACGATATAAATGAATAAACACTCATCCATGTCTGCAGAGAAAGTTTTTCCATCATAGATGGAAGCAATCTGTCAGCCTATTGAGTAGCAGAAAACCAAAACATGAAGAGCAGCAGTAGCCATGGGGAAAAGGTACCTTTGCCCAGCTGTAATTTATATATACAAGCATAGACAAAATCCATTTCCATATCTACCATCAAATCAAAAATAACCCCCATCAATTTTCAAACTTTGCCCGGGGCCTGTATGCTTTGTTATTGTTTCAAAGTGTAATCCACCAGCATTCCACTCAATGTCTAAATGCAGGATTTGGTTCAAAAAAGTTCACATACAGAAAGCTATTTTACAATCTTTTTAATATTAGGCAGGTTTACTTAGATTTGAGCCTGTTTCTAGTTCAGTTGAACTTGTTCCAAGATAATCTGGAAATTATGTGGGGTCTATTTGGGTGGCTTCATCATTGACAGTTCAAGATCATGTTGAGGGACAATTACATATTTATTTATTTGCATCGTTTGTATACTTCAAATTCTTAAAGGAGAAGCATGAATCTTGGGGGATTACATGTAGGGACCCCTGTTTATATGCAACTTAAAAATCCCTATACAATGAATACAATCTCATTACCTTGCTGTATACATTTATGCAATATCTAAAGAATACTTATGAAGAGTTGACTGTGCTTAAAAGAAATAAAGGCTGATAAATGAAGACGGAATATAATGTTGCTTAAAAAGGCTTCTCTTGGAGCCTGGAGTCCAGTTTGGAGATACTGTATGAACAAGAAAAATGCTATAATTGAAAATTTGTAGCTAATGCAAAGTATAATATTTCAGAAGGGAGACGTGGATCAGTACTGTTTTTCCTTCCAAAGGAGTCCTATACAGGTTTCCCCCCCTATTTTCCTTAATTATTCTTGATGTTTTGCCCATTATGCCATTAGCTTCTTTGCAGTACAGAGATAAATGGCCGAGTATCTGCAAGAACAAAGTGTGAACTGAAAGCATTTAATTATTGATATCTTAGTAACTAAGGTTCTAAAATGACGTTGTCAAATCCCATAATGACTAGACAGCAAATCCATCACTTACTCCGGCCAAAAAACAAACTTGGAATGTACACAGAATCTGAGAACATGCGAAACAAGCCCATTGAATGTAGGGTTGGCTCCTTTTCCCAGAGGGTCTTTAGCATTTGTTCAGCAGGTAGAATGGGGTTTCCAGTTTTCAAATGTCTCCTTCTCCTCTCTTGGAAGTTGGGGCACTACAATGGAAGTTGGGGCATTGAAGAAACTCCTGTTTTATCACAAGGTATAATCAGTGGCTGATCGGTGGCTCAGTGGCTTAAATGCTGAACTTGTCGATCAGAAAGTTTGGCAGTTTGGTGGCTAGAATCCCTAGCGCCATGTAATGGAGTGAGTTCCTGTTACTTGTCCCAGCTTCTGCCAACCTAGCAGTTCGAAAGCATGTAAAAATGCAAGTAGAGAAATAGGAACCGCCATTGGTGGGAAGGTAACAGCATTCCGTGCGCCTTTGGCGGTTAGTCATGCTGGCCACATGACTACGGAGACATCTTTGGACAGCGCTGGCTCTTTGGCTTTGAAAAGGAGATAAGCATCACCCCCTAGAATCAGGAACGACTAGCACATATGTGTGAGGGGAACCTTTACCTTTATAATCTTCTGGCTGAAATAAAATCAATATTTTCTTGATTATCCTATCTTATTATTTGCTTTCAGTTTTCATAAATGGCTTGATTGGTCTTTATTTTATATTTAGCATGCTTGCATAGAGTTCTACTTTGGATTACCCACTGATGCTAACATAGAAGGCATTGTGTTGGAGAATAGTTCAATAGATGTTCTAGTTTGCAGCCTATCAGGTTGTTTCTCAAAGGAATTTTGGAGTACTTGATATCTTAGACAGATTAAAAGATACCTATACAGTTTATTTCATTCCTGTGCAAGCCCAGAATTGTCACCGTTGACTTGTAGTTGCACCCAAAATGAAAGTAGTTTCTCATAAACCAGTAGAGCACTACCCCAGTATAGGCAGGTTTGAAGCTAATTTGATCTTTCGTCATACACTATTTTCTTTTAGTGCTATCTCTTGCCTACTACAGTTTTTCTTCTATTGGCTTTTGACCATTGAAGATCAGTCTCAATAAAGTGGCCTATAGAGTGAAACCCAACATGTTATAATTACACTGGGCATTATGCTTTAATTCAGACTTCCCGAATATATCAATATTACCCAGCTATTCCCACTATTTGCAGGCTGCCTCAGAAATAAGATGCTTTAAGACTGTTCTTTTCTTGAGTAGCCTAAATCAGGGGTCAGCAAACTGTAGCTCTGGAGCCGCATGTGGCTCTCTCTGCTGTGGCTCCGTCACTGGTCAGCGCCACAATTTTGAGAGGAGCTTCCAGTGGGGGGGGGGGGAGAAGCACAGTGTGCCAGGAGAAGACTCTATGGCAAGGGGAGGGTTTTCCAGTTGTCTCCACAACTGATAGGGCTTTCGGTTATGACAGGTAGAGGAAAAAATATGTCGCGCTAGGAGGATACTCTATGGTGGGGGAACTGAACTTCTGGTCAGCTCCAGAACTGAACGGGGGGCTTCCGGTTAGGACCTTTGTGGCTCCCAGTGTTTTCTTTTCTGTGGGAAACGGGTCCAAATGACTCTTTGAGTGTTTAAGTTTGCCGACCCCTGGCCTAGATGAAAACAGCAATTCCACTTTAGATAACCATCATCCTCTAACAACCAATTGTCAGTCAAATATCATCTAAATGGAAAGTTACATGGGTTTTTTTTTTAATGCACTGATCCAAGTTTGGCTTTGGGTAAATAGCATTAAAGAGCAGCAATGGTTAATTACATCTTACGCATAATTGATGATATTGCTGTAATGCACTGGGGCATCTCATCAGCATTTTCCGAAACCGGCCCTCTGAGGAAAATCTTCCTGCTAAAACTCTGATTTCTTCACTTTGCTATGCTCTAATATGTCAACATTGATGCATTTATCAGAGTTCCTTGCATGCAAATAACAATTCTCAAAGACTTTGCCATCTTCACCCAAGCCTGTTTCTCAGGATCTCTGTGAGGAATAATTTTCCCAGAAAAACAGAACAAAACAACAACCGTGGCCTTTCTTGCTTCTTTTTCACAGTACTTACAACCAATACAACGAGAACATGGGTGAAATATCTGAAAATCCCCCTTTTTATTAATAACCACAATATTTAGAAATCCACATTCAAATATATGGGCTGGTTCACTTGCTACTTTGGTTTGGTTTTGCCTATTTGTTTTGTACTGTATGACTGTAACTTTGTTGCTTGTATCCTTACAATTTATATTGATTGTTTCCTAGTATGATTTGATTGCTTATTTGTACCCCATGACTATCATTAAGTGTTGTACCATATGATTCTTGACAAATATATCTTGTCTTTTTATGTACACTGAGGGCATCTGCACCAAAGACAAATTCCTTGTGTGTCTAATCACACTTGTCCAATAAAGAATTCTATTCTATTCTATTCTATTCTATTCTATTCTATTCTATTCTATTCTATTCTATTCTATTCTATTCTATTCTATTCTATTCTATTCTATTCTATTCTATTCTATTCTATTCCATTCCATTCCATTCCATCCCATCCCATCCCATCCCATCCCATTCCATTATATTCCATTCCAAATCCAATTCTAATTCTATTCTAACTTGGACATAAGGGGGAATGTAATAAACCTAATAAATAATGCCTGAAAATGTGGGCCACTTGAATTAATTGGAGGGTTAATCTTATCAAGAGATTTATATATTATCAAGAAAGCCCATGAGGTGTAGTGGTTAAGACACCAGACTAGAAACCAGGAGATTTGTGAGTTCTAGTTCTGCTTTAGGTGTGGAAAGTGCTCAGGTGACATTGAGCCTCTCCCTCCCTCCCTTATTAAGTATGTTCGTCACCTTGAACTATTTATTTATAATTGTATAAAAATATTTAAAGGTGACATAAAAATACATAAATACCTTGGGAAGAGGATTAAGACCGAAGCTTTTCTCAAAAACTGGCTAAATATTGGTTGACTTTTGGCCAATATCTCAAAGATGCTTTTTCAAAAGGCAACTGGAGTTCTTTGTTTTTCGTTGAAGACGTTTCTCTTCTCATCCAAGAAAGTTCTCCAGTTCTTCAGAAGCTTCTTGGATGAGAAACGAAATGCCTTCAAGGAGAAAACCAAGAAAGTTTAGTTAACTTTTTAAAAAGTACCTCTGGGACAACCATGACCTGGAGGACTGCAAATTCTCCATAGAGTGTTGGCCAACATCCTCTTGTCATTGCAGAACTCAAGTGGTTGAAACGATCCAGGGAAAGAGAAAAAGAAAAGAAAAGCCTTGGAAACTATTTCTTGCCCTGCAAAATTCACACTCTAATTTAGTCAGCATTAATTACTGTAGTCAAAACAATTCACCTATTTTTGTTAATGCGTCTAGCAAATTTGAAAAACAATCCGTTTATTATAAGGGAAATCAGAGTATTTTGACAGTGCCCATTAGCTCAGCAAGGTTTTCAGTGCTTTCTTCCCCATTTTTTTCCTTTATAAATCTAGCAGTTTCTTTTCTTGCTTTTGGTATAATCTCATCATGGGATTAATGCTCCAGGTTTGAGAAAAACCTTCCACCTTGTAAAGATGGCCCAAAGTCATGCCCCAAAACAGCAAAAGCTAAGAGCAAATTTAATGTGCACATTTAATTAAAATTCTCACATCAAACACGATTCCTTTCTTTTATTCTTTGATTAAAAATGATTTGTTTTGTGGAGATTCTCAGTCATCCAGGTCCTGGTTATCCCAAAGGTGCTTTATTTGTTTCATCCTTTGATAAAAAGTTTTGGAGGTCTATGATAGCTACAACCAAGGCTTCAGAGACCTTGAGCTGGGTCTCCACTGAGAAAGACTGAGAGCCAAAAGGACAAATAAGATAGCACTTAGCCTTATATACTGCTTCATAGTGTTTTTACAGTCTAAGCGGTTTACACAGTCAGCATATTTTCCCCAACCATCTGGGTCCTCATTTTACCCACTTTGGAAGCATGGAAGGCTGAGTCAACCTTGAGCCTGATGAGATTTGAATTGCTAAATTGCAGGCAGCCGGCAGGCAGCAGAAATAGCCTGCAGTACTGCACTCTGACCACTGTGCTACCATGGCTCATTTCTCCTTGTGTTCCCCTGAGGCTTTAAACATCCCAAACTTCTAATGTTAATGCTTGCCAGTGCTACAATTTGTAATGCAAAATGTGGTTCGTTGTACCTTGGAATGTGGACTCTGTAGTGATTTTAAGTATTGCAGCCTGATGCCTGCCATGCTGGCTGGGATTTGAGGGGAAATGTAGTCTCAGCATACGTGAGAGGCACCAGCTGGGGAAGCTAATCTGCACCAAAGAGCAACAACTTTCAAAAGTTTCAAACAGGAGTATTTCTCAAGTCTACTCATACTGGGAGTTGAATTGGGACTTGTGTAGGCAGCACACGTACTTGCCACTGAAATATGACCATTCCTTTTTTTTTTACTGGAAAGATATTGCCAAGATCTTGTTTGTCCTTGGAAGGGGATCTTAAAAGTGATGAGGAAGATCAAGTCACAAGGGCTTCCACCATTTTTATTAGGTGTCCAAAAAAGGAGGACAAACTGATCTTGGCAAAATGTGATTGCACAATTATTATTATTATTTTTTGCACACGCTGATTTAGATCACCAGATGTAAACTTGAAAATAATGATTAAATTTTAAATAGAAATAATATCCATCTCAAGGAGCAGATCTCAGTGACTTGTATGGTTTTTGAACTTGGACACTAGGAGACAACTGCTGATAGATGACTTGAAAGCTTCTCATCCCTTTTTGTTTTAAAATCCAGCAGAGAAGAATGGTTTTCAAGGGTGGACTTTCCAAGAGACAGGATGTAGAAAGGGCTTGCTGGAATTGATAGGTTGGTTGACAGAAGACTGGCTCCATTTCTTCATGCACAATTTGGCTGCAATAGTAGCTTGCAGTGACCTCGTGCTCACTGTCTCCAAGCATTTCTGTTTGTCTGTCAATGGAAACTCGGATGTTCAAAAAAGAGGAGGGAATTTTTGGATATGGATAAGTGGATCACTTGGCCCTTCCTTCCTTCCTTCCTTCCTTCCTTCCTTCCTTCCTTCCTTCCTTCCTTCCTTCCTTCCTTCCTTCCATCCATCCATCCATCCATCCATCCATCCATCCTCAGTTGTGTATATAAAATTACAGTGGTACCTCAACTGCTTTGTAACTCATCAAATGTAGTACTCAGCTCATTTTGATTCGAAACATTTGTCCCGGTACTCATTGTTTGTTTGATACTCAATGCACAAATTAGAACTAGTTGGTGTTGATTGCCTTCTGACTACCTACATTAGTCCTTATGTGACAAAAAAATGGTTTGGGGCTCATCATTTTTGGTACTCATCGCACTTCCCAGAACCAATGAATGATGAGTACTGAAGTATCACTGTAGCTTCCAAAGCAATGGAGAAGCATTAAATACAGTGTAATTAGAGATGGGTCTCTTTATCTTTTGAACAGCATCCAAGACCTTCCTATAATAGGGCAAACCAAGTTGTGAGCAGAGCTGGGTGTGTGTGTGTGTGATGTCAGCCCATGGAAAGCAGATAATGAACTCCCTTTTTTTGTGCACATAATTACATGGATTTTAGTTCTTCTCTATCAGATATATTAATGCCCTGACTTTCTACTGCATTCGTTTGCAATTAAAAACACTCAAAAGTAGCTTAGGTAAAACATGTTAGTTTTCAAAGCGCACAAAGGAATCCTCAACCCAAGAGGTCAAATGCTTGCAGTAGTAATAAAGATGAAGAAGGTGTTAGAATCACCTTGATGATATTTTCTAGCCTGGATAAGAAACATCTGCAGGAACATCTTCAAGGTCAGAGGACACCCAGAACCTTATAGTTCAGCCCTGAGCTACATATAGTCTCCACCATTGGTGCATTTTTATTTATTTTGTCAAGCATGTAAAAAATAACAGGTATACTGTATTTTTCGGAGTATAAATACACACCGGAGTATGAGACGCACCAAGGTTTTGAAGAGGGGAAAAAATGAAGTTTTTGCACTCTACAAACCTCCCAAAAATGTCCCTTTTTCCAAAAAAGACATGAATAGGTTTTAGGGGGCTTGCAGAGTACTCCTGGGGGGGGGGGCAAAAACGAGGAACAAATGGCCCATTTTTCATGAAAATGGGCCCTTTTTTATTTAAAACAAAAAAAAAGGGCATGGATAGCATCTAGGAAGCTTATAGAGTGCTCCTGGAGGCTGGGGGGGGGGGTCAAAAGTGAGCAAAAAACAGGCTGTTGTTTGCTCATTTCTGCCCTCCCCAGCCCCAAGGATCTTTCTAAAAGCTTCCTGGAGGCTCTGCACGGCCATTTTGGTGAAGGGGACAGGGGTTTGGGAGGAAAAAAAAGGTGTATTCAGTGTATAAGACGCCCCAAGATTTTCAGCCTCGATTTTGAGGGGAAAGGTGCGTCTTATACTCTGAAAAATACAGTAAGTATAAATGTAAGTATGAACACAGTAAATGGGTACAAATAAATAGAGACAGTAGGACAGGGGCGGTAGGCATGCTGGTGTGCTTATGCATGCCCCCTCACAGACCTCTTAGGAATGGGGGGAGGTCCACGGTAGACAGTCTAAGGTTGAAGCTGTGGGGATTTGAGGATGTAACAACGGAGTCAGGTAGAGCATTCCAGGCGTTGGCCACTCTGTTGCTGAAGTCGTACTTTCTGCAATTGAGTTTGGAGCGGTTTGTATCTATTGTGTGCTTGTGTGTTGTATAAAATACATCATTTTAACCAGGTTATTTTTTTCCCAAAGCACAAGTACAACTTGTACTCAGAGAAGGGAGTTTTATAAGGAACTCTTAATACAGAATGTTTAAAAATCCCGCTGAATCCAGGCAGCGCATTTAGGTGAGTCAAAATAGGTTTTTGGAACCCAGCCATATGCTATAGTTGGAGATTAATCTTCCATTACAGTGGCACTTTTAGAATAATCATTACCCTCTCTAATAGCAAGTTCGGCCAGTTGAGTGCCAACCGAATTGCTATTGAAATGGAGCCATGGAAGCTCAGCTCTCCTTCGCTTTGCAGAAATTTAAAATTTTCTCTCTTCAAGAGAAGAAAAAGCAATTATGGAGGCAGCTCCTCCCAAGGAAATAGTAGCTAAATAACTGTGTATGTTTAATGACTACAGCAGGAGGTTGAAATAGGACTGCAAATAACCAGATACATTTGGCTATGGAGATTCTCATTCTGTATTTCTTAGCAGACTTATTTCAAAGTTCTATTGTGGTAATAAAAGATATAAATATAATCCAGTAGAAATAAAATACCTAAAGCGACTCCTGCATGCAAACCTGAGCTTCTGGAGGAAAAGCGGCATATACATGTACAAATAAAACACCAGAGATGTCTTTTAAGCACCATCTTTTGCTGAATTGTGTATTTAAGGATTATTATATAAATTGACCCAATTCTTCTTACCTGTAGAGAACACCTTCTCTCCACTAGGTGGTTCAACTGATTATTCATCCTCGATTCATCCTAGAATCCAAAGATTTGTGCTAAATGTCTTTAATAGGCTTCCAAAATTAATTAAATTGGGATTAGGTTAACAACTCTTAATGCAAAAAAAAAGCATTAAGAGTTTTTAAACTAATCCTACGTAGCTTCTTCACTGGTAACGCTGTACTTACTAACCAGAGCATACAAAACATTTGCTAGACCAATTCTCGAATACAGCTCATCTGTCTGAAACCCACACTGCATATCGGACATTAATACAATCGAGTGATCCCAGAGGTATTTCAAGAGAAGAGTCCTCCACTCCACTGCTCGCAACAGAATCCCTTATGCCACCAGACTTGAAATTTTGGGCTTAGACAATTTAGAACTACACCACCTTCCGTCTGACCTAAGCATAGTACATAAAATTATCTGCTCCAATGTTCTACCTGTCAATGGCTACTTCAGCTTCAACCACAACAATACACGAGCACACAATAGATACAAACTTAAGGTAAACTGTACCAAACTCGATTGCAGAAAATACGACTTCAGCAACAGAGTGGACAATGCCTGGAATGCTCTACCTGACTCAGTGGTTTCTTCCCCAAACCCCCACAACTCTAACCTTAGACTGCCTACTGATGACCTCATCCCATTCCTAAGAGGCCTGTAAGGGGCATGCATAAGCCCACCAACGTGTCTACCGTCCCTGTCTTAACAACCCCATTCGTATCCATTTCATATATTCATAATCCTGTATATATTTATATCTATTATCTTATACACACTTGACAAAACAAATAAATGAAAAAAAGATTGCAATCCTTGTCCTTGGTTGGTTGGTTCCTTGACTGGATGTTACGGCCGTTGATACTTTCATTCATTTCAGAAGATCAGGCTGGCAACTTGTTTGCACAAGAGGCTTGAATATTTTTATATAATTAACCAACAAAAGTCTGCTTTTTGGATGAAAAAGATATTGCGTTGGTTTCTTGGTATGATCACCAGGAAGGGAACATCTTACAGCAGTCATGTGGGCAGTGAAATTGGTGTGGGCAATTTTGTTAACTGGAAATTGCTGTCAATAGCTTTGGGGAGGAGAATGGAAATGGAAGAGGGGCTGGCAATAAAAAAAAACAAGCAGAGACATAGCCCATGTAGGGGTGATCAGCAGAATGTTTTGTTTTGTTTTGAATGCAGGTTTTGGGGAACTTCTTTTTGAGGGGCCCTGGGTGCTCTCTGAGCTTGCTTATTTTCTTGCAGACATTTCATTACCCAAACCAGGTAACCATCATCAATGTCCTTGATGATGTTACCCAGTTTTGGGTAATGAAGCGTCTGAAATAAAACAAGCAAGTTCAGAGAAGCACCCAGGACCCCTCAAGTCAACTCTGAGCTATGCATAATTCTCCTTTATTATAACTTCTCCCCCCCCACCCACACCTGAAAATAACACTTTATATCTGTTTGGGGTCTTTCCCATAGTTTGTCCAAATGGCAGTCAATCACGCCATTATTAGTCAGACTATTGTCTTGCTAATCTGTTGGAAGAGAGACTAAAAGCAGGTTTGAAACTTAGGACAAGGAGCAGCTCTGGGAAAACAGGTTGTTCACTTGTAAAACAGATGGATTGAATGGATGGCTGTTCAGTCCTTCAGTTGTATCTGACTCTTTTTCTGACTCAGGTAGACCATTTGGCCAGAACTCTCTCTTACTCCTTGTGTCCTTTCAAGCTCCTTTCCAGTTGTCAGTATTCATATTTCGCTCTCTAATTTTCTGCAACCTCTTTTTCAATGGCTGTCGATTTTTGCAAACATTGGGGGAAGCCTCTTGAATTATGATGAGGACATTAAGAATTTAAGCTTTAACTCATGCTGGTGCCCAATACCTTTCACTCTATTGAAAAGTATATACCTGTGATGGTGAACCTATGGCACACGTGCCGGAAGTAGCACACACAGCCACCTCTCTGGGCACGCCAGCCATCGCTTGTTGCTCTTCCCTGTTCCAGCATGCACATGCATGCCAGCCAACTGGTCTTCATGCGCTCAGGAGTGCCGTAAACTGGAAGAGCAGCTCCCTGGTGCGCACATATATCCCAAGAATCTGAGCTTTCAGTTTCCAGCATGTGCATGCACGCTGGCCAGCTGGTCTTCATGGATGCATGCACACCAGAAACTGGGAGAGCTGGTGACCTGCAGGCATGCGCATGCCGGAAACTGGAAGCTCAGCTTCCTGGCATGAGCATAGGCACTGGGGAACTGCTCTACCAGTTTCCATCTCTCCCCCTCCCCCCGCGCACGTGCACACTCCCGTTTTGGCACTTGATGCCAAAAAGCTCCACCAACACTGGTATATACGATACCGGAATTGGTCAACTCCTATTCAGGTGAACGACTAGTAAAAGCATTAAATGAGAAGAACAGATTGAGAGCTTTGAGATACTTGCCGCTGTCCTTTATGCTGCTGCACGTCTCTGCTTCTCCAGGCATGTTTTTGAAGCTGTTTTATAACTCATGTCCTTTCCAAAATGAGTGAGCGATCTAACTGGAAATGCCTGAATAAACCTAGCAGCAATATACTTTGAAACCATTTCCAGCACTTATTCTTAACCAAGTTGAACGGTCCCAAGTGCACTGGATTTCATAGCGTGAATTAAGGCCACTGGTTTATCATCATTTCTTTGAACGTTAATGCTGCAGAAAAGTGTGACTTTCTTTAAAGGGAAAGGAATCTTGTTGCATTGGCCAATTTGCATGCATCGGTATTAGAATTAATATTGACATTATCAGTTAATGCTGACAGTGTGGTGACCTTCAGTATCTATCAAGGGTAGGCAGGATGAGACATCACTGAATCAGCGGACTCTTGGTTGCTCGCCCATCATTCTTATTTTTCGAAAAGGTTTATATAATTTTCTTTAGAAAAGAAGTTGACATGCTCCAGTTGATTACTCTGTGGTTGGCCTTTCCTTCTCCTGCTGCTGGAAAAAGAGATTTCTGATTCTTCTCCCATAGTCTCCAGAGCTGGGGAATTTTGCTCATCCTTCTCCATCCACAAAAGACTCATAGATGTCTCCCCTATTTAATTAAAGCATGGATGGTAAGGGAAGTTAGAATAAAATATAGAATAGCAGAGTTGGAAGGGACCTTGGAGGTCTTCTAGTCCAACCCCCTACTTAGGCAGGACACTCTACACCACGTCTCTCTGTCTGTCTGTCTGTCTGTCTGTCTGTCTGTCTGTCTGTCTGCCTGCCTGCCTGCCTGCCTGCCTGCCTGCCTGCCTGCCTGCCTGCCTGCCTGCCTGCCTGCCTGCCTGCTATTCTATCTATCTATCTATCTATCTATCTATCTATCTATCTATCTATCTATCTATCTATCTATCTATCTATCTATCTATCTATCTATCTATCATCTTTCTGCCTACCTATAATCTATCTATTTTTATATCTCCATACATGTATATCTGTCTATCATTTATCTACCATTATCTTCTGTTTATGTGTATATGTATGTGTATCTCTATGTGTATACGTTTATGTGCAGCATCTAATTTTTGCAAGGTTTTCTTCTATCTTATGGAGAGGGGGGAAGGAGGTGGGTCATTTTTTATATGTTCATATGAAAGGATGTATAACATACATGCATGGACACAGAAAGTCCCTTTTGACAGTGCAGTTTCAGGGTCCTCAGCTATTTGGATCCTGGCCAAAGTCCTTTTTTTTCTTACCGCAAGCAAGGGAACGTGTCCAACTCCGACAATTGGAATTGGCGAAACGTTAGTCAACTTCCAAGCTGTGTAAGTCAACGATAATGATTCCAAATATACTTTCATATTTAAAGTGTACTTAACCGGATTGGCCACCTGTCAAATTCTAGGGCCCAGGTCATATGCTTTCCTTCATAATAGTCTCCCGTTAATAGAGTTTTTATTATTGGGATTTGGCAGGCACACATGCTTTTATTGAATGAACTTCCTGCTAAGTTTCTTAGGGGGAGCGATGGCTGGCTTATAACATAATTGCTCTATATGTTGATAATATCTTTTATTGTAATTGTTTTTCATTGTTTTTAATAAAAGAACTGGAATAAAGGGAGACGTAGCAAAAAAAAAGATGGGTCCCCTCCCTCCCCCTTTTCTCTTCATTATTCATGATGTGAGAACCGTAAATTTATCCCAAATAAGCATTTTACAGGGGTAAAAAGGTTTCATTCCAAAAGTGCCTAATTTAAATCAGTTTATACAATGAATCAGCTAATGATCTTTAGCACTGAGAGGTGGATGCTTTTATTCTCATTTTCTTCTCCCATGAATAGGCTTGTGCAGATGGGGAGATGGGGAGGGGGGTAGATTTTCATTGTGTAGAGATACGGTGAGCTTCTACAACCCCGTCTCTTATCAACAGATTAAAATTACAAAGTAGTGAGTGGAATATATATATATATATATATATATATATATATATATATATATATATATATATATATATATATATATATATATATATATATATATATATATATATATATATATATATATATATATATATATATATATATATGTTTAAATATATATATATATATATATATATATATATATATATATATATATATATATATATATATATATATATATGTTTAAATATATATATATTACAGAAATCCGGTATGAATTAAAATGTTTCTTTGCATTCTGATCTGTAGGGTTTTTTTTTTTTTTGAGGAGGGGGGGAAAGAGCATTTTTATGGTGAATTGCCATATTATCTGTTACATCAGTATACAATGAAGCTGCGATCAGACATAAAACAGATTTATAATATCATTAAAACACGATATCAAAGAATGAATAAGCAATTCAATAAAATTACAATAACGCCAAGATAAAAATGAAAGCCCTTTTCAATAACGGTTTTATGTAAAGAACATTTTGCAGATAAATATGTGTTTATAGATCTTTTAAATGCACATTTATTATACTGTTTCTAATAGTGCCATAGGGGTTAATTTTACCCTCCCGTCTCCTTTTATGTTGCAGCCTACACATGGTCTAAAAACCAGCTGCAAAATCTCCAACAGATTGTATTAAGGATGGATTTATGTGTTTGTGTGTGCGTCTGTGCATATATATGTGTGTGGAATTCTCAACTGATTTTAGAGGAAAGATGCCGTTTTCATGCATAATTTGTTTTCCAGAAGTGGCTTAAAGGCAGCATTTTCAAATTGACTACTGTTTCTATCAGGTTAGGATTGGTTGCGGGCGGCTGGAGGGGAGGGGTGGACAGAGAAAGAAATAGAGGAGAGGATTTAGAACTTGGGAGCGGTGAATCCCTGAACATCTGTTGCATATTTTCACCAAAAAGTCAGTTCTACCCTGGTCTTCCATCCATTAAATCGCAATATTTTACATTTGGAAAAAAAAATTGCCATAAAGATTCACAGTTAAAATCTGTATTTAAAATTTACACACGCACATGAAACCAATGGATTTTCAACCATAATAATTCCACAAGATTTGGAAAAGTGTGAAAACTGGTTTGCATTAAAACAATCTTGACATTTGCACACTTACCCAAGAAGAATCAAATTCCCATTCAATATGTCTCAGAAACCATTAAAAAGATCCTTCGAGTATCTTTGACGTTAAGTTAGTTTTTGGATGCTAATCCTTGGAAAGGCAGTAATATAAGCATTGATGGTTTAATTGTATGATTGTATAATTATATAGGGACGCGGTGGTTCAGTGGCTAAGATGCTGAGCTTGTCGATCAGAAAGGTCGGCAGTTTGGTGGTTCGAATCCCTAGTGCAGCATAATGGAGTGAGCTCCCGCTACTTGTCCCAGATTCTGCCAACCTAGCAGTTCAAAAGCATGTAAAAATGCAAGTAGAAAAATAGAAACCACCTTTGGTGAGAAGATAACAGCGTTCTGTGCACCTTTGGTGTTTAGTCATGCCAGCCACATGACCACGGAGACGTCTTTGGACAGCGCTGGCTCTTCTGCTTTGAAACGGAGATTCAAAGCCAAACGGAGCACCGTCCCCTAGAGTCAGGAACGACTAGCACATATGTGCGAGGGGAGCCTTTATAATTATATACTCATCCTGTTTCAAGCATAGGTACAGCCATGGTTTAAGGGAATATTCTGCTTAGAAACACTTCAATCTTTATATTATACAATTTAGCATTTTGCCTCTGGAAATATATGAAATAGGGCACTGTTTGGGGGTTTTCAAAATCTTTTTGGGAAGGCACTTTCTTTGTATTTATAAATATTAAGGGAAGTTAATGCCTAGGAATAGTGCCACCATCTTTGCAGAAAGCTGGATGACTGCAAGTTTGCAACAAAGATGTACACTTTGCTTCATCTGGTGGTCATCTAAAATTTTGCAGCCACCCAGAAATGATACGAAGCTTAAGAAAATATGATTTTGAAGTATATAGAAATGTGCACCACACATTTGGGGCTTTCTAGAGATGGAACACGGTGGCTTAGTGGCTAGGACGCTGAGCTTGTTGATCAGAAAGGTCGGCAGTTTAGCGCTTTGAATCCTTAGCGCCGTGTAACGGAGTGAGCTCCCATTACTTGTCCCAGCTTCTGCCAACCTAGCAGTTCAAAAGCACGTAAAAATGCAAGTAGAAAAATAGGGACCACCTTTGGTGGGAAGATAACAGCGTTCCGTGAGCCTTTGGCGTTTAGTCATGCCGGCCACATGACCACAGAGACATCTTCGGACAGCGCTGGCTCTTCGGCTTTGAAACGGAGATGAGCACTGGCCCGTAGAGTTGGGAACAACTAGCACATATGTGCAAGGGGAA
>NC_138561.1:14893340-15024657 GCF_964273705.1 Natrix helvetica
CAGACCTAATGCCTTTAGTGTTTGTTTTGGAGATGCTTTAGCTGGGATCCTTCTTCGATCTGGCGCTTCATTAGGAGGTCTAATGTATCTCGCTCAGGGGCTTCTGGACATTTATGTGGACGGTAATTCTTACAACAGTCAATAAAAGGAAGATAAGCCTCTGACCACTCTAAAAACAAAGAACGGATGGGTACAGGCTGGCCATCTTCAAAAGGAGGCCTGTTGTGTAGGATGGGAAAGAATAGAAACATGGGAGGGTTTTGTATAGAAAAGCAACTAAAGATGATTAAAGGCCTAGAGACTAAAACAGTTGCAGGATCTGGATTTGGCTAGTCTGGAAAAGGACTAGGTGTGACATGATAGCAGTATTCCAGTATTTGAGGGGCTGCTACAAAAACTTATTTTCTTAGCACCAGAGGGCAGGTCAAGACTAATCAAGGAGAGAAGCAACCTGGAATTAAGGACAAACTTCCTAACAGTGAGAACAATTAACCACTGGAACAGAAGTTGCCTTCAGAAGTCATGGGTGCTTCATTGCTGGAGGTTTTAAGAAGAGACTGAACAGTCACTTGTCTGAAATGGTATAGGGTCTCCTACTTGAGTTGGACTAGAAGACCTCCAAGTCCCCTGCAATTCTATTCTGAATTTGAGTGTTGTGTCTATAAATAGGACAAGATTCTAGAATCACTGTGGTTCCAGAAATTCAAATGGTCAGGAGTTCCTAGCTTTCTTTAATATAGAATACATCTCTAAAATCCTTGCGGTTTCTCCTGAGCTAATGGTTCCAGCCCTGTTTGATTGGAAAAAATCATTGGAGGATGTGTTGTAAACATTTGCATAGAATGGCTGCCCCATTCACTATGTGGCTAATATAGAGAACAGGAACAAACTACAAAAACTAATTTTGACCTAATGCTAACTGCTGTGGCATCGTTCTCCCAGCAAAATATTTTCTTATCCATACTTTGCTCTGTAGACAAAAAGGTAGACACACTTTCAAACAGAGCACTCAGCTTAGGCCATCCATGTTATTATTTTTGAAAGCAAAAATTGGGTGCTCAGAGGATCTGTTTTGAATCAAGTCTGGGGCTTAGCTTCCAGGACACCAGTGTTTCATTGTAATTGAGATTTTTTTTTATTTTAAGATGTAAAAGCCAAGTCGGCAGGAAACCTGGTGGACATCAAAGGATAATCTCCTGAAACATTGTTTGGAGTCTTCTGGCTTCTCATTGCATTGCAATATCTCTCAACCTTAGCAACTTAAAGATATGTGAGCTTTAGCTCCCAGGATTTCCCAGCCAGCATCTTCAATTCTGGGAATCAATGTCCATACCAGAGGGGGGTTGCTCCCGGTTCGGCCGATCTAGGCCGAACCAGTAGTAATGGCAGTGGGAGGCTCCACCCACCCACCCGGATGCTTCTATGCATGCGCAGAAGCTTCTGTACATGCGCAGAAGTGTTGTACATGCACACAAATGTGCACAAGCCAGTGGCAACCCACCACTGGTCCACACATCTTCAAATTGCCAAGGTTGAAAATCACAGCTATATTGTGGAGTCCTATTACTCAGGATGTTGTCTAATTGGTTAATGAAACATCTGCAAATGAAAAAAAATATCAAAGAACCTTCCAAAAAAAAAAAAAGGAATCTCGTCATCATTGGATTACAGTTTGAGAATCCCTAATCTCTGCATCTAGGGAGCTTCTAGAAATGTGACCCACATATGTGGACTGTCTTGTTTGGGAAATTGAGGGACAGCAGAACAGCCTCGACTGTTAAGAGAAAGACAGTGTGATCAGAGCATAGTAGCAAGAGCCTTTGTATGATAAGAACGCATATCCATCTATTTCATACTCATCCGTCTGCAATTTGTCAAGCAGAAATTCAGATGGTATAGTGGTGAAAGCATTGAATTAGGATGTAGGAGATCTAGAGTCATCGCTGACTATGAACAGTGAGGACTGTCCTAGAGAGGTTTGTATTATATTATTCCTTATCTCAGACTAACCTGCCTCAGATGCCAGTTGCTATAAGGAGAAAGAGTGGTGGGCGATTGTGTATTCCATACTGAACTGGAGGAAAGAAAAGTGGTAACTTTGATAAATAAATATATTCATTTGCAAAAACACAAAATACTTTAAGAAGGCCACGGGCCCACCATACGGACAAGGAAGCTCTCAAAACAAGATTATTATTATTTTATTGGGCAAGGGACGATGTTTCGTTTTGCTTTTGATGGAATGAATGAAAATAATATTTGCACTTTGCAGTTCTGTACAGAGGTTAGGAAAGTGAGTATTACTGGCCAGGCAAAATGTGAGAAAGAAGGAAAAGAAAGGGAAGGGAAGGGGAGGGAGGGAAGGGAAGGAAAGGAAAGGAAAGGAAAGGAAGAAGGAGGGAAAGGGATGATGTTTTGTTTTGCTTTTGATGGAATGAATGAAAATAATATTTGAACTTTGCAGTTCCATACAGAAGCTGGGAAAATGAGCATTACTGGCCAGGCAAAATGTAAGACAGAAGGAAAGGAAGGAAAGGGATGGAAAAGAAAGAGAAAGGAAAGGAAGAAGGAGAGAAAGAAAACAGGAGAGGGGAGGAGAAGAAGGGAAAGAAAAGGGCAAAAAGGAAGAGGAAGAGGAGGGAAATGAAATGAGAGGGGGGAGGCAAGGGAAGAGACAGGTATAGGAGAAGAATGGAAAGAGGGAAAGGAAATGGGAAGTAAGCATAGGATAGGATCGGATAGGATCGGATAGCATAGCCTAGGATAACATAGGATAGCAGAGGATAGGATATCCTCTGGATCATATATTGATGAGGTTTTATTGTTGTGGGGGCAAGTTTTAGCTTGACAGTTTTTTACCCTCCTTTTTTTTCTTTGAAGAGGGAGAAATTCAGATTTATCAGACCTACAACTGAAATAGTGAAAGTGGACCGTTTCAGCTGACTGCAAGAAGGGGCTTTTGATAACTGGTGAGCTTGCATTTGGGAAAGGGAATTCTGCCTGCTGCGTTCCTTCTACCGAGATGTGGGGAGAGCTCGGCTCATAATGTTCAACTCTGCAGCAAGGCTCTTGATTTTTCTTCTAGGTGCTGCAGTGTTGGCAGTGCGAGTTACACAACCCCTTTCCCAAACTGTTTAAGTTCCACCCCATGAACTGACATACTAAGGAGAATGAAAATAGCTCATTAGAAGACAGGCAGCTGAGAGAACGAGGTTTGTAACCTAGAGTAAGGCGAGAAGAGAGACGCATGCATACACACACACACACACAGAGAGAGAGACAGAAAGACATCCGATTACAGCCAGACAAAAGAACTACGGGAGCACTTACGTTCCGTGCAAGGAATCTTCCCAGGGGGATGTGCACAACCCTATTGGTGGATTAATAACACGTACTCTACGTTGATTACACACCTTTTATTTTGCAGTTTGCAAGTAGTCAGCTGGTGTGTGTCTCATAGAAAACAGCCTAATGCATGGGGGGAAAGTTCTATTCTCCATCGCGGGGCTCGGTAGCATCGTTGGCAAGGATGCAGTTCAGAAACCAAAGCAAATAAAATCCTGTTGTGTATGGAGGAGAGTCAGTCTCTCTGTCTCTCTCTCTGTCTCTCTCTCTGTCTCTCTCTCTGTCTCTCTGTCTCTCTCTCTCTCTCTCTTCCTTCCACCTTGATCTTAAGACCAACACAATTGTCCTGTTGCAATAAATGAAGAGCTGCTACTGGGCCATTATTGTTTGCTCTCCTACCTCCAAATCACTCAGTGGGAGTCCTTTCTATTTGGGGGAGGTGGAGAAGAGTGATAAAATGATGAGTCAGTCTCTTGCGTCGGGGCCCTTTACTCATTTCCAAAACTCTATGCTACAACACATCCTGACATTCATCAAGTGCCCAAGCTCTCCAGCACAGCAACAGAAAGTCAATGAAGGTTTATGTGTTACTGGGAGTTTCTCAAGAGCCTTGGCAATGATTGACTGCCTTCGCCATCCCAGCAGCGCCTTAGCAAATAATAAGACGTAGCAAATCAGCAAAAGGGATGGGAAATGGGAGAGCCAAATGTACATTCTTTGCTTTCAGATGCAGACCTGTTTGCTTATGTACAGGAAACGAAGCAACTTTCAGAAACCAGAGTTTTAGGATGCCAAGGCAATGGGTGATGATAATGAAGAAGAAGATGATAATGCTTTTATGTGCATACGTATGCTTCCTTTTCTTTCAGGGCATTTAGCCCTCTTTTCCAATGCAGAAACCATCTTCGTGTCATTGCAATTAATCATAAAGGCAGGCCGCTCAATAATTGTCGAGTGAGCATATTTTATTATGCAGTTTTGGTCCTAACTCCTCACTTAGAATTTTGCAATGGGAATAACAGTCTCCTTTTTTTTAAAGCATTAATTGCGGCGTGGGCATTTTGTTGCAAAATTCAGTCTGATGCTGAACAGCCGGATAGATCTATCTGTCTATGTATCTATGTATCTATGTATCTATGTATGTATCTATGTATGTATGTATGTATGTATGTATGTATCTATCTATCTATCTATCTATCTATCTATCTATCTATCTATCATCTATCTATCATCTATCTATCTATCTATCTATCTATCTATCTATCTATCTATCATCTATCTTTCTATCTTTCTATCTATCTATCTATCTATCTATCTATCTATCTATCTATCTATCATCTATCTATCTAGTATCCCACCTTAAAATAACACAAGGGGACAAGGACATTCAACACAACTTCCACATTTGCAGAGAACAGTTCGAATATGGTTGCAACCTGGACATTTTATTCTATTTTTCCATCATTCAGCTTTTCAATGGTCAATGATTGGAAATGGGGAGTGGCAGCATCATGCAAAGAAAGTTGAACTGTGTGCTGTTTGCTTACTTCCTGTCAGCTCTTCCAAGTTATCAAAACAAGGAGAACAAACCATGCCTTTGTTATGAGGTTACAAATAAATATATAAAACTTATTTATTTGAAGCCCACCTTTATTATTTTTACAAGTAACTCAAGATGGTGAACATATTCAATACACCTTCCTCTTCCTATTTTTCCCCACAACAAGAACCCCACGAGGTGACTTGGGCTGAGAAACAATGACTGGTCACCCAAGTCTAAGATGGGACTTGAACTTTCTAGCCTGGTGCCTTAAGCACTAGGCCAAACTGGCGCTCTTACATTATTCCTCATTAACCCATATAGTCCTATCACTATGTAAACTAGGCATCTGGGTGTGGGGATGTCTGTGTAAGTCCATAGAGAGACTCCAGAGTCCTAGGCTAGTTATCTTATGCTTTGCTGTACGTAGTTATGTGGGCTTCCTTCTCACCTTTCAATTTGCTACTTCTCTTTCTAAAATATTTGGGCAATACCGCCATCCTCTTTTGCATTTCATAGCTCAGTCAGCTGCTGCGGTTGTTTGTGTCTTGATTTTGGTGAATGTAAATCTACCCCTCATGCTAGATCTGATTAGGGAATCCAATGTTTCTTCAAGAAAGGTAAAATTCTCTCCTTCCAGGGCATTGTATTGTGAAGTTGTACCAAGTTAATTCTTCTACATTTGTTTTGTATCTCTTTGCTTGGTTCACTTGTATGAAGGGTTCTTTCCTGGTAGGACATGAATGTATTCACTGTCTATCAGACGTAGGTTGCTCCTGGTTCGGCTGAACCAGTAGTGGAATTGTGGCCTGGGTCGCAGAACCGGCAGTGACCCAGGCTGCCCACGCCCCCCCCCCAAACCAGTTTCCTGGTTTCTTATGCCATTGCCGGCATGTTTCTGCAAATGCACAGAACAATATTTAGTCCACTGTGCATGCGCCTGCAACGTGTGGCCGGCAAACCAGTACCGACTGGTATAGGAACCCATCCCTGCTCTCTATGTTTGTCTTCCTGGTTTTGTATTTGCTACTTCTGGTGCTCTGGAACTATCTCTGATGCCAACTTTCCCTCAGCAGGTTCTACCGTTAGACATCGCGCACCAAATGGGTGCCACTACAAAGAGATGCTGGGTGGTGGAACCATATATGTCATGATATTCCCTAATCTTACCTGTGGTGAACCATTATCTTCTTTGAAGAACAATTCAGCTGATGATTGATCTAGCTGGCTGCTCTATGTCAAAAGGCATAGGGAGATCTTGTCCTTTGTCATCTATTGCTAGATGGTCTACTGCCATAGGATGTCTTGTGGTCAAACCAATGGGAAATCTAAAACCACATACAGCAGTTCTTCCAATACAGAAGGGAGGTTTACATGGAAGAGAAAATCTGTAGCACGACCAAGCATCCACTCCACATGCAGGATTTTACATTAAAAACAGCAATCTTAGATATTGCAGGATCCAAGGACCAGAGGTTTTGTCTTCCAAGCTTTTGGACTCGTGCTGGAGCCCATCTTCAGGGAATTTCTCACTAGAAAGAGGTTGGCTAGAGAGATGATTCCCTGAAGATAGGCTCCAGCATGAGCCTGAAAGCTCGGAAGACAAAACCTCTGGTCATGGTGACCAACTCAGATTGGTTCCCGCAACATTACCCTGGGACACATATATTCGCCTTCATTCATGAATCTTAGATAGTCATCAAAACCTTTGTTCTGAATAGTTATCCCTCAATCTTCTTACATTTTTTTTTCTTCCACTGTCATCTGACTTTCAATTCTTCCATATCTACTATTCACTGGCACGTTCCCTGATTTCTTTCCTCCTCCTTGTCTTGTTTGCTTAATGTAGATTTTATGCCCTCCGGGCATCACATCTGTGCTGTGTAGCACCTGGCATATTATTGGCACTAAATAATTGTTAAGTAGTAGAAGTAGCAGTGAATGAAGCACACTTTCAGATTAGATTTGCGCAGCTAAGCATCTCTATTTGTTTCAGCGAGAATAAACACAAGAGTTCAGGCTAATCTGCCTTTGATCCAAATTACCTGTTGTGAACCTTTATTTTTCATTACTTCACATGTGATTATGTACCTCTATTAAGTTTGAAGCCGAAAGAAATGAACTCAGGTAAATTAGAGAAGTCTCAACTCAGCCAAGTTTCCTGATGGATTTTTGCAGCTTTTTCTGAGTAGTAACATCATTCAAAGTTGTCTGCCTCCCTAACAAAAGGGTGCACATTTATCTGAGCAGTACAATTATGTGCGCAGGGAACTGTTTGTGACAAGTATCAAACTGGGACTGCTATTGAAAATGAGCAGAATTCTGCAAGCAAGCTTGTTTCTAGCTTGCACCTAAATCAGGGGCATCATTACCTCGTATGAGGGACCTGCTTCAGGATACGGTAGCGTCAGAATGTGCCTTCAGATAGTTGTACTCTACAGAGATGAAACATCAAGGCAGAAGTTGCAGACCAGAAGGCTAGAGCTGCACTCAGTAGAATGGAGAGATGAAGATGTAAATGCAGTGGAATTACTTATCACATTGTCATCTAAGAATGTAATCCATAAGCATTAAATCTTATGCTTTTGGTGTAATTAAGAAAAAACACTTTCTTTTTTTCCTTCTCCCTTCCTTCCTTCCTTCCTTCCTTCCTTTCCTTCCTTCCTTCCTTCCTTCCTTCCTTCCTTCCTTCTTTCTTTCTTTCTTTCTTTCTTTCTTTCTCAAACATGTACACGATAACAAGTATAGGTATGAACATAAACATGAACCAAACTGGCTGCAACCCACCTCTGGAACAAAGGAAGTAAATACAGATACATTGGGACAGTAAGACACTGGTGCACTTATGCACAACCCCTTTACGGACCTCTTAGGAATGGGGTGAGGTCCTTTATCACAATACAAAAGCATTCATTCTCATACAACTTGGCATTTTTCTTTAACTTTCTTAATCTTAACCTATGAGAACAGGGGCATGGTGGCCTAACCATTAAGATGCTTGGCTTGTTAACTGGAAGTTTGAGGCTCAAGCACCGTGTGACGTGGTGAGCGCCTCTTCCTGCCCCAGCTCCTATCAACTACACAGTTCAAAAGCATGCCAATACAATTAGATAAATAGAACCCCCTTCGGTGAGAAGGTAACATGTTCCATGAGCCTCGGCGTATAGTCATGCTGGCCATATGACCACAGAAGCTTCTTCAGACTTTGATTCTCTCAGCTAGGAAGTGGAGATGAGCACTGGCCCTTAAAGATGGACGCAACTGGCCAGGAAAAAACTTTTACCTTATTTATAGCTCAGAGAAGGTCTTATACTGGCTCTTGATGCATCATGCCAACTGCAGTCCATGTATCATCCTTGATGATCCTCTGAATTTCTTCATCTGAGGGACTGCAGCCAATGCTTTTCTGTTGAAGTTTAAATCATCTAAGCCTCCCCTCTGACCAAATAATCTTTCCTGCTTTTAAGATCTTTTGTCTAAATGACAAAAGCCCTGATACATTCACCCAGGAATATTTAACCTTAACCCATGCAATAAACATGAGCATGGCACAAAGTAAAAATGTGGTGGAAGATCCATGCTTGTACTTGTGGGAAATTTCACATATATTTGGAAATGCATTGGAAGTCTACCAAACAATCAACTGTTCCACCCTTTTTGTGTTGTTGATGATGGTGGTTTTGGGATTTGCAATTAAGCAGTATTCTGTTTCAATGTGTACTGTAGATAGGTTATGGTGGAACGCAAAAATGAAATCTGCTCCATCTCACCTTACTTTGATGTTAACACATTGCTACTTTCTGTTGGCTTAAAGTGTTTGTATTGTCTTTGTCTATATGTTCATTGCCTGTCAGAAATGAATGGCAACTTGTGTGGCACTATGTCTATCTACTGCTAATTCCATAGGGGTCTTCTGTCTGATTTTAAAAGTCTTCTGCAGACAATCCATTTGCATTTTTAGAAAGAGGTATTAGTCAATTCCTTACAGCCTCATGATATTTGGGAAAGTGGGTATTGCTGAAAATAGAATATAATAGAATATAATAGAATAGAATAGAACTCTTTATTGGCCAAGTGTGATTGGACACACAAGGAATTTGTCTTTGATGCATATGGTTTCAATGTAAATAAGAAAAATAAAATAGAATACATTCATCAGGAATTATAAGACAGTGATAGTTATAAGTTACTAATAAGCAATCAAATCATACTAGGAAACAAATAAAACAATATAAATTGTAAAGATACTAGCAACAGGGTTATAGTCATAAGTGGGAGGAGATAGGTACTAGGAAGGATGAGAAGAATAATAGTAATACAGTCTAAGTAGATAATTTGACAGTGTTGTAGGAATTAGTTGCTTAGCAGAGTGATGGAATTCGGGGAAAAACTTATTTTTTAGAAATAATTTATTATGATGTGTTTTTTAGATCTGCATATCCCTCCTTTTCTTCCAGGAGCACAAGGTAGTATAAAAAGCAATAGTCTTCCAAACTATGAGATGGGACCACCAATCTGTGCTGGTTTATGACACCTGCTGCATAAATCCCACCTGTTGTGGACTTGTGGTGTTGGCAAACTAAAACAGATAGAGTGGCAGGTATGTCTTCATTCACAGGTACCTTTGGGCACCTGTAATATGCTTTAGTGATACTACAGGTGCAAAGTTTATTAAAGGAATGGTGGATTAGAGTCAGATACCATTTACTATGTTAACTGATACCTGGTCCAGTAGCAATTATGAAGAGGTGTGTGAAAAGGCTAAATTTACTGTTATTTTTTGAAGTTGCTTTTTGTTTTGTTGGACTCATCTTAAAGAAGGCTCTTGTGAAATAGAATTGAGGAGTGGTGAGATTCTCCTGCTTCTTACTACAACAACATACTACTACTACTACTACTACTACTACTACTACTACTACTACCAGTTTAGTTGTATACATGATGTACAATGACAATAAAGGCTATATTGTATTACTACTACTATTTAGGAACTATAAACTTTCAGGAAGTAGCAATCTTACCAGCAAATGCTGGATTTTTCTCTGTTCCCTTCAGGAGTTTACCTGTGGACATACTACACTTCCTAGACTGCCAGATTCATGTGCCTATTCCAGTGGTGGGATTCAATTTTTTTTTTACTACTGGTTCTGTGGGCATGGCTTGGTGGGCATGGTGTGGTTTTGTGGGCGTGGCAGGGGAAGGTTACTGCAAAATCTGCATTTCCTCCAAATCAGCTGGGACTCGGGAGGCAGAGAATAGATAGGGCCAGTCAGAGGTGGTATTTACCGGTTCTCCAAACTACTCAAAAGTTCCGCTACCGGTTCTCCAGAATTGGTCAGAACCTGCTGAATACCACCTCTGGTCTATTCTAGCCTCTGAAACCTTCACTGCTAGTTCTGGTGTGGCTTCGTTAAAGTCCAAGACATCACACCTATGATTTTGTTTTCTTTGTGGCTTGTGCACCATTTCTGACTCCAGATTTGAGCTTTTGTCTGCCAGTTGGTGAAATCCACTCTTATAATTCCATTCCGTTGTTGCCCGGTGCCCTGAACAATACGACTCTTGGTCACCAGCCGCCATTGTCAAAAGATAATCTGCTGGTCACATCTGCATGTCAGCGCCATAGAGAAGAAACCCCCGAGTCTGTCAGAGTGTGAGGCGAAGGCATTAGCAGTTTCAATTCTGCTTTATTTCCCACTTGAAATGGAGGAAAACAGACAAAAAACAAATAAGAAAGCTAAACAGTTGCGTGAGAGCTAGCAATTTGCCGAGGAGCCAGTGACAGACACTGTATTACCATAATTGTCTCTTCTACATGATAGGACAGAAAAATAATAATGTCATTTTATTTATAGATGGGGTGTCCCCTTTATGAGAGTCATGCAAGTTTCTGCCAACTGGAGTAGGTCAAATGACATCTTTTGATCAGGCCTGTCCAAAGAGATCAAAGATGAATGGCAGGTAATGG
This sequence comes from Natrix helvetica, assembly GCF_964273705.1. Taxonomy (NCBI): domain Eukaryota; kingdom Metazoa; phylum Chordata; class Lepidosauria; order Squamata; family Natricidae; genus Natrix; species Natrix helvetica. Next base: position 14,904,194 of record NC_138561.1, read on the forward strand.
ATAGCCAATGACAAACCAAATCTAAAACAGAAATAAGACTGCCAATTACTCATTAAAGGCTTACCTAACCAAGGCAGGCTGCTTGACATGTTACCCGATCACCTAAATCAACTGAGCGTAGGTGCTAAAATTGTGTATTATCATTGGAAATGGCTATTATTTCCTCTCTAACATTTCTGTTAAAGCTTTGTTTGTCTGACCAGGCATCTCGGGGAAAGGAAAAAAACCTGCTCCTTCTAGCGAGGTTCTTAGGAGTTTGTGAACATTACAATGGGCGCCAGAGATTTTCATTAATTATATTTAATAGGAATGTTCTCTGTTTGCCACTGATGAGAACATGCCTCTTCTTGTCCTGAAAAATGTCCCCCGGATTTTCCTTTCTCCAGGATGGCCATCTCTGTCCATATTTGCAGCCCATTTTTCAACCATGTCAATTTTCAGAAGGAAGCAGAGATGTAGACCTCCATGAGATATTTTTTTAATGGATCCATTGTGAAAAATGTTAATTTAAACTGAAAAAAAGATTAGTGCTTATATAGGTAGTCCTTGACTTATGTAAAAATAAAGGTTCTTCTCGCATATATGTGCTAGTTGTTCTCGACTCTAGGGGGCGGTGCTCATCTCCGTTTCAAAGCCGAAGAGCCAGCGCTGTCTGAAAACATCTCCGTGGTGATGTGGCTGGCATGACTAAATGCCAAAGGTGCACGGAATGCTGTTACCTTCCCACCAAAGGTGGTTCCTATTTTTCTACTTGCAATTTTACATGCTTTCGAACTGCTAGGTTGGCAGAAGCTCTGACAAGTAATGGGAGCTCACTCTGTTATGCAGCGCAAGGGATTTGAACCGCTGAACTGCCGACCTTTCTGATCGACAAGCTCAGTGCCTTAGCCACTGAGCCACCGCATCCTTAGTCCTTGATTTACGACCACAATTTAACCCAAAATTTATGTGAGAGATTTCTTAAGTGAGTTTTCCCCCAGGTTACAACTTTTCTTGCCACATTTGTTCACAAGTAAACAGTTGTTAAGTTAGTAACACAATTGTTAAGTGAATCTGCTTTCCCACGCACTCTGCTTGTCAAAAGGTTGCAAAAAGGGATTGCATGACCCCTGGGACACTGCACCCATCATAAATATAACCCACTTGTCAAGCATCCGAATATAAATCACAGAACTATGGGGATGCTGAAGTGGTCAGAAGTCTGAAAAATGGTCACAAGTCACTTTTTTCAGTGCTGTTATAACTTTGAATGCTCACTAAAAGTCGAGGACTATCTGCAGTTTCTTACACATGAACCCCAACCATCTGAAATTAGAATGTAGAGAGACATGTTATGCTATCTTATATTTGCAGTATACCTAACTCTTGATTTCTCTCCTTGTGAGATATAATCTTAGGCCTCAGGCTACATGTGGTTCTTAAGCAATGTCCTCATCTGAATCTTTCTAAGCATGGTTTTCAAATCATTATTAGCTGTTTTTCACTTTCCATTTGAAATGGCAGTTGCTCTAGAACCGCAACAATAAACATGGGATTTGAAAATTGGCAAAAACCAAAAATGTTTAATAGAAAGGATGCCATCAAACTAACATGATTTAATGGATTGAATTTAATTTCAACTGGATCCAAATGAAATCAAATTCAGATCTTGACCTGCTGCGCGAAGCTGCAGATATTCAAGGAAGAATGTCGGCTTTTGGTTACAAAAAGTTGGTCTAGCCCTGATGTGGTCCTTGGGACTCTTAGAGATGCTCTAGAACTTTGGACAGAAGATGGCAGGAATTAAACCTGGAACCTTTGAGATATTCCCTTTGGATTTGCAATGTATGAACAGATCTACTAAAGCATATTGTACAAAACAAATCTGACAATTGTCAGATTTCCACTTTAGATGATTTATTTATTTATTTTTCCTTTTAATTCGGCCATAGCCGAGACTTCTGGAGGCCTGCTTTGAAATAAGAAGCATAGAATTCAAGAGGCATTTTTCCTGGGGAAATGCGTACAGGGCAACAGTCTTAATGTATTATATCTGATTGGATTTTACTCTTTATTTACCCTCCATAAAAAGCTGAGGCATAAGAAAAATCTGAAAGTGCCTCTCAACCAAAAATACCAGAAATACTATGCCTGCTCAGGCAATGATATAAATTATGTAAAATTCAGAATGGTTTTGTAGGAGAAAGGCAGAAAATGAGATGATATGTGAGATATCTGAGAACCATGAGTGAAGGCAGACGTGGGCATTTATAAGCAGAGAAGAATCACATTCTTTTCATGAGAAGGCCCACACACCTTTCTGCTCTGTTCACTCAAACATGGTTATTCAGTGATTAAGAGGGCAAGAAGTCTGTTATAAGTATAATCTTCATTGTCATTGTACTTAAATGCAACGAAATTGGTTTATGGCATTAAGGAGAGATTTTGGACAGTAAAATTATGGCCTTTGAAAGTCTGCACTAAAAAAAATATGGATTCGTTAGTGTCCATGCAATTAGTGTACAGGTAGTCTTTGACTTACAACAGTTCATTTAGTAATTGTAGAAGTTACAAGAGCACTGAACAAAGTCAATTACGATCGTTTTTCACACTAACAGCTAGTGGCGGGATGCAACCAATTCGGTGAGTGCACACTTCGCACATGTGTGCACCATTCAAAGACCAACCTTTTGAAGCTTCAAAGCTTACTTCTATATCAGCGTCTGTGAGTAAAACAATGTTCCAGAGTGCAAAATGTAAGAATTGTCTACATACCACAACAAAATAGAGAATTAAACAAAGTTACATGCAATTGTAGAGATGACCAGACTGAGCACAAGGGAGGGGTCAAATGCATCAGCAATCTTGAATCACTTCATTTGAAACATGTATAATATTATATTATTGAAATATATTTGTATTCAAATTTCTCTTTGGAAGATGATCTGCTAATCCTAGACTCTTTCTTCTTGTTTTCCCCCTGCCTCATGGTTCCATTCAGTGACACTACATTCTCTTGAAAGCCTAAAGAACATATTTAGAAGCATAATTAGTTATAATTAGAAGATAAGGAGATAAATTTTCCAAAAAATCCCAAACCTCAAATTTATGCAAGGTAATTGATTATAAAAGATCAACAGAATCAGCAGTTGCATTGGGAAATACCTCAGTTCAGGATTTAATCACAATTGGTTTGCTTCAATATTTTTTTGTGTGAGTCTAGACAAAAACACAGCCACACCCTGATCAGGTAGTTTGTCCAGGGGGAAATAGCAAGTTCTTCTCAATCTGTCAACTCCTACTAAATTCCTCCTGTTTTAAAGTCAGGCATTGTCAAAGAAGTATGATGAAATGTAACATCCAGTTGCTACAATTCTTGATAAACTCAGTACTGGAGATAAATTTCCCCAAAAATCCCAAACCTCAAATCACAATGTAATTGATTTCTCAGACATTCAGATGCTGTTCTCAACTCAACGTATGTTCAGAGATATACTATAACATAAGGTAAAGGTTTCCCTCGCACATATGTGCTAGTTCCTGACTCTAGGGGTAGTGCTCATCACCGTTTCAAAGCTGAAAAGCCATTGCTGTCCGAAAACATCTCCATGGTCATGTGGCCGGCATGACTAGACACCGAAGGCACACAGAACGCTGTTACCTTCCCACCAAAGGTGGCTCCTATTTTTCTACTTGCATTTTTACATGCTTTGGAACTGCTAGTTTAGCAGAAACTGGGACAAGTAACGGGAGCTTACTCCATTATGCAATGCTAGGGATTCGAACCGCTGAACTGCTGACCTTTCTAATCAACAGGTTTAGCATCTTAGCCACTAAGCCACTGCATCCCAACTGCTATAACATAACATTGGGTTAAATTTCAGAGCTGTGAACGGCTGGGAGCGAAAGTGGGATAGGCACGCCATCTCAACGATCAGTCTTTTCAGATGCATGCTCAACCCATAACCTCAACACTAATCATGTCCCAGAGTGCAAAATGTAAGAATTGTCTACATACCACAACAAAATAGAGAATTAAACAAAGTACATGCAATTGTAGAGATGACCAGGCTGAGCCCAAGGGAGGGGTCAAATGCATCAGCAATCTTGAATCACTTCATGCTCACAAGTATTTAAGTCCAGTCCACTTTGAATTCCTTCTACTCTTATCTCCCACTAATTTCCTTTGGCCACTCACTAATAGTTCAGATTCTTGTAGAGAGCTTAACCTTACAATAAATCTTTATATCCATGTGAACTATCCGGATCTCTTCATTTTCCTGGGGTTTGACATGAATTTCCTCATGTCATTTGGATACAGGCACTTTGACTTAGATGGGGGACCTCTCTCTCTCTCTCTCTCTCTCCATTTCCTCCACCTTTCCATCTCCATTTCCTTCATCTCCTTCTCCATCCTTCCTTTGTACTCGCCAATCTGAAATGCTGAATACAATAATCTGAAATAATCTGTCAGCAGATTACAATTTTGTTTAATTTTAATGTGGCTAACATAAGATGGTTGTATAGTAAATTTATGCAACTGATCAGTTATTAAATTTCTGCATCTGCAAAAGAAGCAATCAAACCTCTTATTATGGTTGTTGTGAGTGAATGTTAAATGTCAAGGAGTTACCAGTGCGCTGCAGGAAGCACGTTACAGTTAAAGATGCATAAAATATCAGCACTTTTTTTAATGCTTGTGCATTCAACAAAGACTCCCATCCTAATTAACTGGTATGGAAATAAATAATTTTTACAAACTACCTTAGAAACAGATTTTTCCCCTCCTCCCATCAAAGTCTACTGCTCTACAGAAATAGCCATGCTGTTGCATGGATGTTTTTTTCTTCTTAATTTGCAGATGCGATGAAATATTCAAGCCTCACACAGATTTTGAAAACACCATTATAAACCCAATGCCCTTCTGCTAAAAGTGTAACATTGTGTGATCAGTCTGATGATTAATCTTGAGGTCTGGCTTCTTGAAAAATGATTTCCTTTCCCCCCCCCCTCTTCTTCCTTCCCCCTTGCTTTTCCAAAAAATGGAAATATTGTGAAGCTACTGTAATTTGAAAGATACTCTCCACCTATTACATAGCCTCCATTCTTTCTCAACATTATCGTTGATATGTTGATACCATGCTATTTTCTCTTAATCCATTAAAAAAAAGAAAGCGTAAAAATTCAAATTTAAAGTACAGGTAGTCCTTGATTTTATGAACACAGCGGAGCCCAACATTTCTGTTATGAATTGGGATATTTCTTAAATGATTTTTGCCCCATTTTACGACCTTTCTTACCACAACTGACAAGTGAATATCTGTATTTATTAAGTTAATAACACAATTCTTAAGTGAATCTGGCTTCCCCATTGATTTTGCTTGTCGGAAGGTCGCAAAAGGGGATCCACAGGGACACTGCAATGGTCGTAAGTGCGAAAAACTGTCATAACTCACTTTTTTCATTGCAACTTTGAATGGTCACTAAAGGAACTTGTATAAGTCGGGAATTGCCTTACCTTTAATATATATGTTTAACAATATATTATCTACCGAGTCCCTTTTTGGGAGAGGGGCGGTCTAAAAATCTAAGAAATAAATAAATAAAAATAAATACCAAAATTGAGGTTAATCATATTTGTATGTGTGTGTTTTGGAGTGGCACACTTGGGAGGTGTAAAAACTGATAAACAAATAATACTGCTCTGTATAGTCAAGGAAGGGATGGATCAGTGGCTAAGAAGCTGAGCGTGTTGATCAGAAGGTCGGCTGTTCGGCAGTTCGAATCGCTAGTGCCGCGTAACGGAGTGAGCTCCTCTTATTTGTCCCAGCTTCTGCCAACCTAGCAGTTCGAAAGCACATGAAAAATGCAAGTAGAAAAATAGGCACTACCGTTGGTGGGAAGGTAACAGCATTCCGTGCACCTTCGGCATTGAGTCATGCCGGCCACATGACCACAGAGACATCTCTTCGGACAGTGCTGGCTCTTCGGCTTTGAAACGGAGATGAGCCACCCCCCCCCCCCCGAGTCAGGAACGACTAGCACATATGTGTGACGGGAACCTTTACCTTTACCTTGGGATTGTGCTGAAATGGATAGATTAACCTTAAAAATTAAAGATAAAGAAGACTCAAAATATTATCAGACATGGAATAAATTTTACGAATAGATAGAGGCAAGAGTTAGAATTCAGAGGGAAAATAAGTTTACGAATGTCAATAATTGTTAGTATGGAAAAGAAAGATGTATAAAACTATGACTATAATAAGGGAAGAAATTGTAAATAGGCTAATGTAGGTAGAAATTTAGGTAAAGCTCTTTTTCTTTACTCTTTTTGGTCATAACACTATAATTACTGTTATTATATTATTGTTATAGTTACTAGCTTGTGTGTTGAGATTTACTGCTAACTTTTCTTTGGCTTTGCTTTGTTTGTAATTATTATCCTGACATGTCACTGTCTTTTCAATTGAAATAATAAATAAATAAAGGAATAATTAAAGGAATAATCAGATTCCCAAGATGGGAATGAGATAGATTCCCCTCCCCAACCAAGAGGACCCCCTCAAAATAAAGGCCGTTCATAGACAACTTAAAGACTTTAAACATCACATGAGGATGTGCTGACCTACTTGCCCCAAACTGAAAATGCTGTAGGTTCTTGCTGCCCGATATGCTACATAGCAAAGGAGGATCTAGTGCAGTGGTTCCCAATGTGGGGCCCACACCCCCCAGGGGGCAATTTGATTTTTAATGGGCAATTTGAACCTTGTTTAAACCAAGCGAATGGCCTTTTAGCTTAGGTGGGGCATAGCCAAATAAGGTTGGGAACCACTGCACCAGTGCCAGTGCTAATGTTAATAACAGTGTAATAACAAGGACAATAATTGTGAGTGTGTGGAGGGCAATTGTCATTATTGTAGGCAACTGTAATTTCCTAAAGTGGACTCAACTCAAGAGTAGACTTGCGTGTGACACTGTTAACATTTAAGGATTCTTTGAAAGATTCTTCACGCCAAAGATAAAGGAAAGGGGGGGGGGGGAAATTCCGGTAGAGCATTAAGGAGTTTGCTTCTGAAATGTGTTTAATGTAAATATGCTGTCAGATACTCTTCAAGTAATTGACAAGAGCAGATGATTAGCAGTGTTCTCAATACTGTTTTTGCATAATCTCACATTTTGACAGTTCTCTTCAGCGTCTCTTTATTGTCAGTGCTCTGCAATCAGGAATATTTTTTTCTTTTCCTTGACAACATTTACTTTGTCATTATAAATCTTGTAAATGGTCATTTAACTTGTTCGGTGTGCATGTACAACTCTCAATAGGCACACATTTGCAGTATCTTTCTTTGTGGGGAAGAAACTGTCAGGGAACAAAAAAAAAACCTTGCTACTCTCAAAAGAAAGTAGGTTAATATCATTGTTAAAAATAAGAATGAGAAAGGAAGAGAGAAACTGTACCCCTTTGATAATTGTGTATATTCAGCGTATTCCAATCTGATTTAAAAGTAGCTATACTCGGGACTGAAACAGAGAATTATTTACAGAGTGGTGTGCAAGTCGTCAGTGGACTTGCTCTGATTTCTGAACTTTGGGTAACTAAAATTATTAGCTGATTACATGGCAGGTCACTCAACTTAAGGAGTCATCCACATTTATTGGACATTGGGGTGGTATCATCCATCATAATGGATTTCATTGTCAGAGAGATAGGTGACAAAGCGCTGAGTCTGGTAGCATCAATTGTTTGTTCGGAAGAGTTGTAGCTACGACAGTGTATAAGAATGCATCTGCAAAGTTTGCACGAAAGAAACAATCAATTAGATCTGGGTCGTTGTTTTTTTTAACATTGAGAGGGCTAGAGTTAGTATGCAAAGAAAAAATATCTGCTGTGAACTCCACGTGGTGTCAGGAAGGGCATCAGGTCAGTAAATGCTCAGCTCCATCCAGTCACTCTGACTCTATCCCAAATTAAGGAACTACAGGGTCATAAAAGGGGAGGGTTTTTTAGAATTAGGGTTAGGATCTATAGAGAAAGTTATATACAAAAACTTGTACATTGTGAAATACTGTCTGTGGCTTTGAGAATCTTTGCAACATTAACATGGGTTGAATTGGGTTTAGATTAGTGTTAATCTAATTAGTTTAGATTAGTGGTTCAGTGGCTAAGACCCTGAGCTTGTTGATCTGAAAGATCAGCAGTTCAGCAGTTCGAATCCCTAGCGCTGCATAACGGAGTGAGCTCCCGTTACGTGTCCCAGCTTCTGCCAACCTAGCAGTTTGAAAGTATGTAAAAATTCAAGTAGAAAAATAGGAACTACCTTTGGTGGGAAGGTAACAGCATTCCGTTCGCCTTCGGTGTTTACTCATGCTGGCCACATGACCACGGAACTGTCTTTGGACAGCGCTGGCTCTTTGGCTTTCCCCCCCATTCAATTCTGGAGCTGACCAGAAATCCAGTTCCCCCACCATAGAGTCTCGTCTTAGTGTGGCATTCTTTTTCCTCTGCTGACCAGACATCTGGTTCCCCCACCATAGAGTGTCCTCCTAGCATGGCATCCTTTTTCCTCTGCCTCTCCTTACTGAAAGCCCTGTCAATTGTGGAGCCAACCGGATCCACAGGAAGCCGCAACAGAGGGATGAAAGAGCCACATGCTGCTTCAGAGGCACATGCGGCTTCAGAGCTGCAGGTTGCCAACCCATGGGCTAGGCTAATTATGTAACCCTATATTTGTAGCCCTGGGCTGTAGTTAGGATTCAGCCGTTCAACCCAGGATGTTGTAAATAGTTGAATTTTGAAGAAGGAAAGGAACAAAGTGACCTTATGTACATGGTTAAGGGTTCCAATCCTATGGTGCCCATATTCTTTAATTCGTAGCATGCCCATTGTGCAAACAGTCGATACGATAAACTTTCAGCTTTACTTGAATCATTGGTCTTCTTTCTTCAGCTCTCTTTAATCTATCTCCATGGATTTCCAGCTCATATAGATTTGGTCAGTGACAAGGGTTAGAGTAGTCTTGTAGAACATTTACTTGTAGCAGTGAAAAAGCACACATTCATCAAGGGATTAAGTCAATCCAATTGCACTGGAGATCAATGGGATGCTTACGTGATCCCTCTTAGGCGCCAAGGTTTTTCAACTTCTTTTGGTGAGAATTCACAGACACCGATGCATTTCTCCACCTTAAAGCCATTTATCTCAGAATGTCAAATTGCAATAATTAACCATTATTGATCTTAAATTCAATTAACTTCATTAACTCAGGTCATGATGAGGGTGTTTGCAAGGAAAAAGCATTTGACAATTGCCTTTTTCTTATGTGACATTGAAGTGATAAACTATTCTCTTCATATGCTGTGTTTGGGACATACAGTACATTTTCAAAATTAGCCAAAATCTGGTGGACACCTTCTTAAGGATCATTCCTCGTTATTCTTAAAGGGAGCTCATATTTGGGCTTAAGATTATTGATAGTTCTACATGATTTTCCTATTGGTGAAACTTGAGCAGTGGGAAGTAAAGTTGAACCCCTCCACTTTATATTTTACACATCAAGATTTTGAACATTTAGTAACCAAATTCAGCCCCTCAAGTTTATGCAGTACACTGAATCATCAATTCACCAAACAGGTGAATCAATGATTCAGCTTTACTCTAGGCCCCATAACAATGTCAGTTGAGATGAACACTGACCAGTCTTAATATATTCCACATATCAGAGGTGGTATTCAGCAGGTTCTGACCAGTTCTGGAGAACTGGTAGCGGAAATTTTAGTTGACTTGAATGATCTTGTTGCTCTCATGGTTAACACATAAGACATCCATTTCTTCAGCTAGGAACGAAAGTTGCTTCTCTATTTGGTTGGAGAAGGGAACACAAATTTCATGACATGTTTAATTGATTACTTTGCCTTCGTCTTTCAAGTTTTGGCTTTGCTGTTCAAACCTTGGCAGCAGTGAGAAAGTTTAAGAAGGAAAATGGCTTGATGACCATGTTTGATTGCATGGTGGGTTTCAACGAAATGAGACTCTGGGGCTCGAACTTCCTCAAAGTTCCATTTTATTAGAGATGTCATATTGGTACATCTGGGAAAACCTGAATCTGAAAGCTTCCAGGTTTTCCCCACCCAAATGAAAGTTCAAATTCCTACCCAGCACCCACATATCCATCACGTGGTCCAATCAGGCATCATTCAAAACTGGAGATGCCTCCCAGTCACACCCCTCAAGGTACAGGGCAGAATGTCCTTGACTCTCTGAGAAAGGAATTTTATTATGACTATATGTCTCCCATACTCGATATAATTCCCCTCCCATTTCCCCACAGCATTAACTGTGGCAGGCCTGAAGGCCCAATGTAAAAGATGGCTTCCAGGCTTGACAGAAGAATTGCAACCATTAGGAGCTATTTGAGACACAGTGAAAATGACATAGTGAGAATTTAAATACATGGATCTACTTACCCTTGCTCAAGTTGACTGGAACTCTAGTATTCGTCTTTCATGGTTCAAAGGTGAATAAATATTTCCATCTCCAGACTCAACATATAACCACAAATGTTGGGATTCAGTCATTTGAACATTAACCCATCAATTAGCAGAATAACATAGAACAGAATTGGAAAGGAACCTTGGAGGTCTTCTAGTCTAACCCTGCTTAAGCAGGAAACCGTATACCATTTCAGACAAACGGCTGTCAAGTCTCTTCTTAAAACCCTCCAGTAGCCCCCACAACTTTTGGAAGCAAGTCATTCCACTGATTAAGGTTAAGGTTAGGGTTAGGATTTAGGGGTGGGGTTGGTTAGTTTTGGTTCAAAGTTCATAGTTTTGGTAACACATTTTAGTTATTCCTTTTTCAGAACCATGTGAAATGGAAGTCTTGTTGACATGTACATGGTAGGAACAAAGGAAACTGTCCGATGATAATTCAAACTTGATTTTTTAATGGTTAAATTTGTATCCAGTTTTTGGGTATGGCATCTCTATGCAGTTTATATGTTTTCCTCCCTTTATTTAATTCCAGACTAACAACTCAGCCTCAGTGAGAAAGGTGTACCGTAATTGCTCCAGTGTCACTTAATGGAATTCCATTGCTAAATGTGGATTTTCCCAGCCCTGATCCAACATCTTAACCCCCTATGTCACTGTAGTCCTTTTATGTAAAACAAAATATATCTAACTATGTGGTTGAAAACTCACCTTGACTTGCTGAGACTTGCATCAAATCATTTCACATAGGCTATTCAATGAATAAGGGACACGGTGGCTCAGTGGCTAAGACGCTGAGCTTGTCGATCAGAAAGATTGGCAGTTCAGTGGTTCGAATCCCTAGGGCTGCATAACGGAGTGAGCTCCTGTTACTTGCCCCAGCTTCTGCCAACCTAGCAGTTTTAAAGCATGTAAAAATGCAAGTAGAAAAATAGGAACCACCTTTGGTAGGAAGGTAATAACGTTCTGTGCACTTTTGGCGTTTAGTCATGTCGGCCACATAACTACAGAGACGTCTTCAGCTGGCTTGGAAACGGAGATGAGCACTGCCCCCTAGAATCGGGAACGATTATGTGCAAGGGGAACCTTTACCTTATTCAATGAATATAGTTGAACAGAGTTGAAACCTTCTCAATAGGTCCCAGGAAAAAAGTCAATTTCAAGAGAAAAAAAAACATGACCTAATTAGATGATTGTGAGTGGGCGTGCAAGCCCTGGCCACGTTAGCCTTGATTTCCATGGATAAATGCTGGCAACGGATTTTCATCAGGATGTAGTTTCTTTGTTTACCGCTTCTAAATGTCACATCACAGGGCCAAGTTTTAAAGAATATCTTTAGGTGCTTCCAAGCGGCTAATTTTGACGAGACAACATTTGTGTAATTAGCAAATTCACAAACAGCATTTTAAAGGTGAACAGAAGACATGTTCTTTCTCACAGTGAATTGTGTGTGTGTGGGGGTGTTGTTTCCATATGAATGAATAGGGTGCTTTAAGCTTTGTCCATGCTGCAGTTAGCAAGGGACGTTTTTTGCAGTGAAGGGAGATTTCACTTGCCCCAAAGGAAATTGAAATGGAAAAATTACCCTCCCCTTTCACTCTTCATATCCAGATGTTCCAATTTCTGGATAAAATGGAATTGCTTGTTTGTTTAGATGTCTACATCCACCCTGCTCCTCACCGCGACTCCGGCTGGTGAATAAACTTGAAAGCAGAAACCACAGAATAAATGACCATTAAACATTCACCAGATGAGGGTAGAAACCACAAAATCACACCATTTAAGCAGCCATTTATGCAATGGCTAATTCATTAAAGGTACACGGTTGTCCCTTACACAACAAGTTCTCTTAAACAATACCCCCACCTCCTCCTTGTTACTAGTGGATTTTTTTTTTTTTTTTGTATCACTTGTTGCAAGCAGCTGTTGTTTGATAAACATAGGTGGTAAAACCATTTGCAAAGGATTTTAGATCTCAGCTGCTGGTTAACTTGGGATTGTTGCCTTTATAATGTCTGGGTTAAAACCAACCAATTTTACCCAAGAGGAAACTTTTTAGTCTTATATAGAGTAAGCTTTTTGCACACAATAGATACAAACTTAAGGTAAACCGTACCAAACTCGATTGCAGAAAATGCGACTTCAGCAACAGAGTGGTCAACGCCTGGAATGCAGTACCTGACTCTGTTGTTACATCTTCAAACCCTCATAACTTTAACCTTAAACTGCCTACTGTTGATGTCACCCCATTCCTAAGAGTTCAGTAGGGGCGTGCATAAGTGCACCAGCGTGCCTACCATCCCTGTCCTACTGCCTCCGCTTATTCGTACCCATTTACTATGTTCATACTTACTTTTATACTTATAACTGTTATCTTTTCCAAGTTTGACCAACTTTAAAATAAATAAATTTAAAAATTTGCACCATGATCAGAAGGGCCACACCACTTACCTCTCTCCTGCCTGGCACCCATCCCTTGGGCTAAGTCACCCGTGTCCTACTGTCCCCATTTATTTGTACCCATGTCCTGTGTTCTTATTCATGTTTATTCTTTCCTGTTATCTTGCACATGAGTGACGAACTAAATAAATAAATAGCTAATCCTAAAAGAGACCCGGAATTGATAGCTAAACAAAACACAATCAATCCCTTTGATGGCTGGCCACTGCATATACAGTGATATGGCAGGTGAGGGAAGTACCCACATTTGGTCACAGAATCCAACAACTCAGGTCTCGCTCTAAGTCCATCTTAAGAATTGTGTTAAAATCATTGATCTTTAAAGTTCTGCCCCACGGTTGGCCTTTACTCCCCGCCCCCCTCCTGCCCTGCCACACACACTTCTGTTTTGGATTTGCTTAGGAGCCACAATTGCCGACCCCATAAAGCACAACTGAATTCACAAAGAGATAGTAGAAAATAACATGCTGTATTTTCTGGAGACAGGAGACCTTCACAAAATCCCCCAGCCGAATACTCTTCTTTGAAATGAACAAGGAGTGATACATGGCATCCTTTCATCCACTTTAATCAGTTAGCCTGTATGGCCCGTGGCACAAATTCTCAACCGAGTCCAAATCTCGCCAGCTCGTGTAAATTGATGGTGTAGGGAGTGCAGAGTCCTCAGTTTGAGTCAGAAATCCAAAAAAAAAAAGAGCAAGTCTGAGGATTTAGTCACTAAATCAGTTCATAAGCGCTTGCTTGGGCTTTGTAAAAGAAAGTCATAAAAGGGAAAATAGAACTCTTAAGGAAACCCGCAATTAGAAAGAGATTCCTTTCTGCTAAGATTGGAAAAGGAAATCAAACCTTTAGGTAATAGGTTCAGTAAAAGTGATCTAAATGGTAGGGCCATATTGTTCCACAGAATTATGGAGGATTTGTTGTAAATTAGCTTTCTTGGCATGGAGAAACTTAAATATTTTGGCCACCTAAAGAGAAGGAAGGACTCACTGGAGAAGAGCCTCATGCTGGGAACGATGGAAGGCAAAAGAAGAAGGGGACGACAGAGAATGAGGTGGCTGGATGGAGTCACCGAAGCAGTAGACGTGAATTTAAATGGACTCCAGAGGATGGTAGAGGACAGGAAGAGGACAGGAAGGACAGGAAGTATGGTAGAGGACAGGATGGTAGAGGACAGGAAGGTCTGTTATCCATGGGGTCGCGATGGGTTGGATATGACTTTACGACTAACAACAACAACAAGCTTTCTTGACCTCAGATAACAGAAAGCAGGAAATCTCTGTAAGATTACCAACTTGGATCGCAATTGAAAGACTGGCATATTCATTTACTAGCCTGAATTTAGCTCCTCCTCCCACTCCCGCTCACCCTTATTTTAATGTATACTGGCATAGGCTTTCATGGTGAGCATCTATCAAGCAATGATAATCTTTTGGGATGAATGGTCATGGTATAGTTTTATAGCATCTTGACAATTTTTGTTTCTTTGCAATCCTTTGCGATATGCGGTCGGCTCTTTTATAATAAGAGGGATCCAGAACTACATATGCTGTAGGCATCTACTCTGCTAACAGTCTCAGAAATAGCAAATGCAGAGATATGTCTCTTTGCCAAGGCCAATATGCATCACATTTCAACATTCAAATTCTGGTTCGGATTAATACACAGTCCAATGTATTTTTAGAGCTCCTGGGCAGTTCCATGTCCACTCCTTTTCCCCTTCCAAATTTCATTCTTCGGATGAATAATATTGGATGAATAATACTGATGTTTGGTAGGATGTATGCTGGTCCAAAAGAATGAAGGCCAGTAGTGAAAAACTTATCAGAAATTCCGAAGTTGTGTCCGACCCATCGCGACCCCATGGACAATGTTCCTCCAGGCCTTCCTGTCCTCTACCATTCTCTGGAGTCCATTTAAGCTCATGCCTACTGCTTCAATGACTCCATCCAGCCACCTCCTTCTCTGTCGTCCCCTTCTTCTTTTGCCCTCCATCTTTCCCAGCATTAGGCTCTTCTCCAGTCAGTCCTTCCTTCTTGTTAGGTGGCCAAAGTATTTGAGTTTCAGAAATTCAGTGGGGTTAGCTAATTAGATAACATCTACTTTTTAATGAAGAATTTGTAGGAGACAATCGGGAAGACCTGGAAGGCGGAGTTAAATGTATCATCAGTTTAAACCTAAAGGTGTTTCCCCCCCCCCAAAAAAAAAGGCAATTGGACTTTCTTTCATCAAGAAAGTCCAGTTTCTTTTGGGAAAAAGCACATATCTTCTAATAAAAATAATATAATAACATCAAACATGATTATTCTCATCATGCTCATGTTATCAGTTGCCATTTTAGTCTTATCTCTATCTTAATGTATTTTCTATTCTTCTTCTTGTCTTCTTCTTTTATTTCCAATTTCCTTTTTTATTCTCTAAGCATTGGTAAAATGCTTCCCATATCATATAATAATCAGTTTGTTCCCTTTTCTCCTTAATTGCTAGTGTTAGTCTATTCATTTCTGCACATTCTCATATTTCCCTAATCACTTTCTCTTTAGTAGGAATCTCTTCACTTTACCAATATTGTGCAAATACAATTCTAGCTTCTGCTAATACATGAATAATTGAATATATATTTTCTTTGTTATAAGTTTCAGGCCAGATCCCCCCAAAAGATAGAATTTCATTGACTGTTAATTAGGATCAATTTAGTGCTGACTATTAATTGTTTATTTATTTTGTGTAGGCTATAAATAATAAATCCTTTGTGCTTAAACTCAGTGAGTGATCCTGGTTCTTTGCACCTGACAGCATTTTTTTAAAAAAAGGTTTCCTGGAGTTCTCATAGAACACTTAAAAAAAGAGAAGCCCAAAGCTAACAATGAAACAATATAAGAAGATGTTTTTGATCCGGAGACCAGTGAAACCACACTCGTAGATTAAGACTGAAGGCGAATTACTGTTCCTTCACCAGAGAAACTTTGCACAGTTACAGATACAAGATAATCCAATAATTTGATACAATTAGGATGTGATAAGCATCAGGCACACATTCCCTAGCCATGTATTCAAGCCCTATCGAATGTGAAGGGAATGCTAATATACCATTAGAGTGGTGTGTAATTAAGAAACTACATCCCCATTCTTTGCAATAAATAATAAAACATTCCAGAAATAGCTTTTGTATCACATTGCCCAAAGCGTTGTGTTTTCTAGCTGCAATTCGGCAGTTCGAATCTCACCTGGCTCAAGGTTGACTCAGCCTTCCATCTTTCCGAGGTGGGTAAAATGAGGACCCAGATTGTTGGGGGAAGAGGCTGACTCTGGAAACTGCTTAGAGAGGCTGTGAAAGCACTTTGAAGCGGTATATAAGTCTAAGTGCTTTTGCTATTGCAATGGAAGTCAGTTTAGTAGCAACTTTTAAAATAGTGAGTCGTCAACTATTGTTTTGCATAAGGATATATGCAGGGGTGGGCTTCAAAAAATTTAGCAATGGGCATGACATAGTTGGCCTCCTGAACCACAGCGGGGTGGGGGAACAGAGCGTTTTTGCCCTCCCTGGGGCAAAAGACTCAAGGAAAGCTTTTAGGAGGGCAAAAATGGCCTCCTTAGGCTCCAGAGGCTAGGAGTGGGATTTGGGGGTTCTCCAAACGGCACAGAATCTTAGCTAGAGGTTCTCCCAAACCCCTGCGAACCCCCAGCAGCCCAGCCCTGGCATAGATGTGTGAGCTCTCTGAATCAGGGTGGATTCAAGCAAGGAAATATGAATCTGCTTACTTTGTGTAATATATGCAAACCAAAGAACAGAATATAAAGAATGGGAAAATCAGTACTTGTTGAAATGCAAGAAGAAGGCAAGTAATTTGGGAAATTCTTGTATTCTAGGTGGCTGACAATAAAGTTGTTTGCGTTAGCTCTTTTATGAGTGGCTTTGGTTGCTGACATTTGCACACACATTATGTGCAGACTAGCAAAGCTTGTACATCTTGAGCAGGAATATACAATGCCATTTCTATCCCTAGCCCATTTTTTTTCCTGGTCCTTGCTTTCTTTCATCCCTTCCCCCCCCTCCCCCAATTTAACCTGTTTGTTTTTTTTAAGTCTGTCCATAGGCACAGGGAAGCCAGAGTCACTTAACAACCATGTTGTTAACTTCACAAATGCAGTGATTCACTTAACAGCTGTAGCCAGAAAGGTCATAACATGCAGCAAAACTCACTTAACAGAAGTTTCACTTAGCCTCAGCAATTTTGAGCTCAATTGTGGTCGTACGTTGAGGAATACCTGTATATTGGTTTGGGAAGAGCAAATTAGATACGTTTGCAGGTGGACCAGAGCTTCAGTAACAACAGGGTCTAGCGCCTTTAGTTCTTTGAAATAACCCAGTAGTTGTGCAGTGCAGTAATATAGTTCGGCTTTTCCGTTGCTTGAATCAAAGTACAGTCTAGTGCCTTATACAGTACACGAATCTCTGTCGGGACCCCCAATGTAGCTTACAGTGAAGAAATATTGACAAAATAGTCTAAAGAGCAAACACTTTGACATTTGTAATGTCCACTGGAAGACCTTGTGTATATTTATCCTGGAAGAATAAGAGCAGAATATCAATTTTTTTCTATCAGTTTTACAGCAGGGCCGTTCGGTTTTTCTTACTCAATGTCAAAAAGTCTTTGCAACGGACATGAAGTCATAGAGAAGTCGATTATCCCCTTTCCCCATAATGCTTTTCTCTCTATAAATTAATTATTATTTTTTTTAAAAAAATGGGAGAACTCACTGAATGCGCCAGGCTTTGCTTTAAGAAACGTTATTCCCCAAATTTCTAAATGCCACAAGGATAGTTTTTATAACTGTAAGTTGAAAAGCATTTTGCACAAGCTCAAATTCCCCCCCCCCTTTTGTCCACTAACGGGTAAAGTTGGAAAAAATTTTCAACATTTAAAACAAAAAATCCATCTATGGAGCCTGTCCTGAATTTTGCTATTCATGGACTACAATTTAACCAGGGAAATTATAAAATAAATTCCACAATTTTATCTAAACTCACATCTAGAATGTATATAGCATTTTTTAATTCTCTGGAGCGTCTTTCTTTATTACTTTTATCGTTTATTTGTTAAACCACTTTAGTCTAGCTGCCCATCTCAGAAATAAGCAACTCTAGACGGGGTATGACAGAACTAAAAACAATTGAAAAGTACTTTAGAAAGTATAAAACCAGTTTTGTATATACTTTTGCATCAAAAAAGTTTAAAAAGTTCTATCTTTAGTTCAGCGTATTTTTTTCAAATCCAGAATTTTCTCAGGGTAAGAGCAAATGTTATTTATAAGTGGCTTATCCTACAGAACTAAGAATTGTGGCCTGTAAGATCCTGTTAGTGATGGAGTGGCTAAGTGGCTAAGACGCTGAGCTTGTCAATCAGAAAGGTCGGCAGTTCGGTGATTCGAATCCCTAGCGCTGCATAATGGAGTGAGCTCCCGTTACTTGTCCCAGCTTCTGCCAACCTAGCAGTTCAAAAGCACATAAAAATGCAAGTAGAAAAAATAGGGATCGCCTTTGGTGGGAAGGGAACAGCGTTCTGTGCTCCTTTGGCATTTAGTCATGCCGGCCACAAGACCACGGAGATGTCTTCGGACAGCGCTGTCTGTTCAGTTTTGAAACGTAGATGAGCACTGCCCCCTAGAGTCGGGAACAACTAGTACATTTATGCAAGGGGAACCTTTACTTGTTAAGATCTTGTTAATTAGAGAGTTGAGTGACTTACAAAATTTTGAGAAGCTTGCTTACTTACTTATTTGAGTATAGTTTGTAATACTAAGCCTGATGCTCAGTTTAGTATCTGCATCGCTAAACAGCTCCTGCAATAAATGCAAGCTTTTAATTTTCTAATAAGTCAGGAAGACCTTTTTTCCCCCATTCTTGTTGCTTTGTGGGATTTATTGTTATTCTTGTTGATGGTTTTTATGTTTTATTAAAGATTGGGTCTGGAAAAAAAAACTCTGAGTAAAAAATAAAATTCTGGCTTAATTTAAATTGTGAATCTGTCTGTTAAGAAATACATTAGGGGTAGAAGAAGCATAAGACATATTAATTGACAGACAGGAACTGCTGTCTCTGAGGTTGATACAAGTAATTTATTACTTTAGAAATGAATGCCACCTCCAGAATGTGCTTCATTAATTTCAAATTTAGTTTTAATTTCAAGCTGTTGCCCCTTGAGAAGAATAAGGTGGCAAATTATGTTTGAAGAGCAGATTTTTTTCCCCTTCCCCTCTTCCTCTTGCTTGGTAGAAATGCTAAATTTTGACTGTTTAATTTTAACAAATCAATGCAAATCTTTGACTGAAACATGCCAGCTGCTGATCGAAATGGAGACTAGCTATCACTAACTGTGTTTTATTATTTGTTCTCTCTCTCTCTGTCTCTGCTAGCTTATGTTTCGGATGAGCTGAAAGCTGCTGCCCTGGTGGATGATGACTTGGATCCGGAGGAGACAGCAATGGATGGAGAGCCTTCTGCAAAGTACGCCTGTTCAGAAAAGGACTTTGGCAAGAATTGCCAGAGCTATCAGAACTCTCCAGCCGCTGAATTTTCCAGCCATGAAATGGACAGCGAGTCCCATATCAGCGAGACGAGTGATCGAATGGCTGATTTTGAGAGTGGGTCTATCAAAAACGAGGAGGAGAGCAAAGAGGTCTCCATAGCACTGGAAGAATCTGTGGTGTCGGACAGCTTGGAGCAGATGAAGGCTGTCTACAATAACTTCCTCTCCAACTCCTATTGGTCCAACCTGAATTTGAACCTCCACCAGCCAGCCGTTGAAAAAACCAACGGCAGCAGTAGCAGTAGCAGCAGTAGCAGCAGCAGCTGTGGCAGCGGGAGCTTCGATTGGCACCAGACTGCCATGGCCAAAACGTTGCAACAAGTATCGCAGAACAGAATTCTCCCCGAGCCCAGCCTTTTTAGCACAGTTCAGTTGTACAGGCAGAGCAGTAAACTTTACGGCTCCATCTTTACCGGAGCCAGCAAATTCCGCTGTAAAGATTGCAGCGCAGCCTACGATACTTTGGTGGAATTAACGGTGCACATGAACGAAACAGGGCATTATCGAGACGACAACCACGAAACGGATAACAACAACCCCAAACGATGGTCGAAGCCTCGTAAACGCTCCTTGCTTGAAATGGAAGGGAAAGAAGATGCCCAGAAAGTATTGAAGTGCATGTACTGTGGCCATTCCTTTGAATCGCTTCAAGACTTGAGCGTCCATATGATAAAAACAAAACATTACCAAAAAGTGCCTCTGAAGGAACCCGTAACCCCTGTAGCAGCAAAAATCATACCGGCCACTCGAAAAAAAACCTCGCTGGAATTAGAACTGCCAAGTTCCCCAGATTCTACTGGTGGGACCCCCAAAGGAACTCTTCCTGATGTCAATGACCCTCTTCAAAAGAATTCCAACCCTTACATTACACCAAATAACCGCTATGGACACCAGAACGGTGCCAGCTATGCCTGGCACTTTGAGGCGAGGAAATCTCAGATCCTCAAGTGCATGGAGTGCGGCAGTTCCCACGACACCTTGCAGGAACTCACAGCCCACATGATGGTGACAGGACACTTCATTAAAGTCACCAACTCTGCCATGAAGAAAGGGAAGGCCATTATAGAGTCCCCTGTCACGCCGACCATCACAACTTTGCTTGACGAGAAAGTACAGTCTGTGCCTCTCGCGGCCACCACCTTCACCTCTCCTTCCAGCCTGCCGTCCAGCGTCTCCCCAAAATTAAACATGGAAGTCAAGAAAGAAGTTGAGAAGGACAGAACAATTGCTGAGGAAAAGGTGAAAGACAAAGACAAATTAAGCGAAGATGAGGAAAAATATGACATCTCCTCCAAATATCATTACCTGACAGAAAATGACTTGGAAGAAAGCCCAAAAGGGGGACTAGATATTTTAAAGTCATTGGAAAACACGGTCACTTCGGCTATTAACAAAGCCCAGAATGGTACCCCAAGCTGGGGTGGATACCCCAGTATTCATGCTGCTTATCAGCTGCCCAACATGATGAAATTATCCCTAGGATCATCAGGAAAGAATACGTCTTTGAAGACCATGTTTGGAAATGCCGAGTTAATCTCTCCCACTAAAAGTCAGCCCCTGATTTCACCTCCAAATAGCCAGACTTCCCCCGTGTCCAAAACAAATTTCTATGCCATGGAAGAGTTGGTGAAGAAAGTCACGGAGAAAGTAGCCAAAGTGGAAGAAAAACTGAAGGAACCCGAAGCGGGAAAGCTTTCGCCCCTGAAGAGAGCCACCCCTTCGCCGTGCAGCAGCGAAGTCAGCGAACCCCTCAAGATGGACACTTCCAGTGACGTTGGGTTCAAAAGCCATCAGAATAGTCCAGTTTCTCAGAGGGAGAGCTGCAGAGACAGCCCAACCGGAGAACCGATGGAAAACGGCAAGGAGATTGTCAAGAAAATCGCGAATACCTTGACCAGCAGCGCAGCAATTATTACTGACCATCCTCCTGAGCAACCCTTTGTGAACCCATTAAGTGCATTACAATCTGTCATGAACATTCATCTTGGGAAGGCAGCGAAACCTTCTCTTCCTGCCCTGGACCCCATGAGCATGCTCTTTAAAATGAGCAACAGCCTAGCAGAAAAAGCTGCCGTAGCCACGCCGCCCTTGCAGCCCAAAAAACCAGATCACTTAGACCGTTATTTTTACCATGTCAATAACGACCAGCCCATCGATTTGACGAAAGGCAAGAGTGACAAAAGCTGCTCTTTGGGTTCAGTGCTTTTGTCATCCACATCAACGTCTTCAGCATCTTCTTCATCTACAGTGACAACTGCAAAGACATCTGCGGTTGTGTCATTTATGTCAAACTCGCCGCTACGCGAGAATGCCTTGTCAGATATCTCGGATATGCTCAAGAACCTGACAGAAAGTCACACATCAAAATCCTCCACACCTTCCAGCCTCTCCGAGAAGTCTGACATTGATGGCACTACAATTGAGGAACCAGAAGAAACGACTCCGGCTCAGAAAAGGAAGGGACGCCAGTCAAACTGGAATCCTCAACATTTACTCATCCTGCAAGCCCAATTCGCTGCCAGTTTGCAGCAGACGTCGGAAGGGAAGTACATCATGTCAGACTTGAGCCCTCAAGAGAGAATGCACATTTCCAGGTTTACGGGACTCTCCATGACCACCATTAGCCACTGGTTGGCCAATGTGAAATACCAACTCCGAAGGACAGGGGGGACAAAATTCCTTAAAAATTTAGACACGGGGCATCCGGTGTTCTTTTGTAACGATTGTGCTTCTCAAATCAGAACTCCTTCGACGTACATCAGTCACCTGGAGTCCCATCTAGGTTTCAGATTGCGAGACTTGTCCAAACTCTCCAGTGAGCAGATTAACAATCAGATAGCACAAATCAAGCCCTCCTCTGAGAAACTGTCGGCACCTTCGCCGGAGGAAGAGCTGGGGACTTCCTACCAATGTAAACTCTGCAACAGGACTTTTGCAAGCAAGCATGCTGTGAAACTTCATCTCAGTAAAACACACGGGAAATCTCCCGAGGACCATCTTCTTTATGTCTGTGAATTAGAAAAACAGTAGCGTCAACTTTTCTTCCTTTCTTTCTTTGTCACAGACAAGCTACCCGAACCACTGTACTTGGCTTTGAAGAAAACTGTCAGACATGCTGTTGAGTTTCTCCTTTGCCCCTTACGCATCCCTGTTCTTGGCACATAATTGTTATTTTAACTCTGGGGGTGTCACTCTAACTTTGGACGAGTCTCATTTTTTTAATATATATAACTGTATAGTGTTTAATAGAGGTACATAATCAGCTGTTGTTACTGGTAAAATATGAAGGTTAAAAACTCAGTGGTAAGTGTTTGGAACTTTGTGTAAATTGGGGTTTTTTTTTAGTTGCTGTGCGTCACTCTGATGCCTCAAGCTGCATGCATTGACAAGACAGTTTACTTAAGCATTTATTAACTAAAATCATGGTACACTTTTTTCATGGCAAATGAAGTGTGCTGGCTGTTTCTCACCTGTAAATCTTTAGCCCTCTGAGTACTTTGAAGCACTTTTGCATTAATCTGATTTCCTTTTTAAGGAAAAAACAACAACAATATAGACATGTTTTATTCTTGGGTTGTTGTTTTCTTGTGAGAAAAATCCCATTCTGGCTTAGTATTTCATTTTCTGGTCAAGGCAACAAGCCTGAACAAAAAAAAAGGATCAGCAGTCAGTCATGGTATCAAGAGATGTTTGAAAGGACACTTCCCCCTTGAGATGTTGCAAGAACTGTCATCACATGGACACGTGGACCAATTGAGCAGCAAATTGGTGGCAGTTCTTGAGATATCCCAAATAGGGATGGATAAACCATACAGTTCCAGACTGTCAGTCTTTCTTCCAGGGCACAACAGTCCATATGTTCTGAAGAAGAACCTGTAGATTTCTGGAAGATCATCTTCCAGAAGAGAAAATGGTTCACGGTGAGCCTAATCATTTCCTTGTCTAGGAAACCTACTTATAGACCATTCCGATATTGGATGATTGAGACGGTGCTCCCTATGAACCATTCTCTTCCCAAGGGAACATTTTTTACATCCCTGCCTTGTTTCACTACTGCCAATATTTATAACACATGCTTTACAAGTTGCATTAGCTCATCCAACTCTTTCTTCCATTGGTCCCCCCCCCCCGGTCAACATCAGAAGGGGGGCTGTGTCTTCTGAGACTAGAATGTGGCCTTTTCCGAGGGCTTTTTGAGTGGGTGGTCCCTCACCCCCCCTCCTCTTCAGCTCTACATTCCAATTAACCAGGCTTCAGCAATGAATTCAGGGTCCAGGCACAGTTGAATCTGCTGCAGATTTCCAAGTAAGTTCAAACCTGGGATTTAACAAAAGGGTTGAAGAGGATTCGAACACATCAGCTTTTTCTTTGGTCAAATCTGCTTCCTCCTTGCCTCTCCCATTTCTTCCTCAGGCACATCTTAGAGATCCTGACTTGACCACTGAACCCCCAGAGGTGTGTAGGTCCATAGTCAATATAGACTGACCAACCTTTCCATTTGCCTTCCTGCATGGATGGATGGTTGGGTTAGCATCTCCCCAAGAATCATTGACTTTCGCTAAGTTGCAGCCTTTGCAAGTGGTCAAAAAGATAAATCTGAGATCTGGTTCCTAAGATCTATATCTGGATATGTTCTTTGTTGGAATTAATAAACCTCTGTCTATGCAGGGGTGTGGCACCCATCTTGAAATTTGAAAATATATTATTTTCACATTGAAACATGTGTGTATATATTGTACAGATTTCAGAATCCACGAATGAAAAAAATAATGTGATTGTGGACAATGCCATTTCTTCTTTGATGTTTTTATCGATGATGGGTTTTCTAAATAATATGCTCTTGAGTCTAAGTGGTACCTATAAATATATAAATATATATATAAATATATAAAATAATAATGTATATTTCTTTTCTAGGTCAAAGGGTTTTCTTTTAACATCCAAACAATGTAAATTATATGAAAGATACAACAGATAGCATTTATAAAGTATTCAGAAACATTATTCTTGAAGCAAAGTATGATTATTGTTTTGTTTGCTATACAGTACATCTATATTGATAGAGGTCCATGTTTAAATTATGCATATTTATTAGTTATTTGCTACTTTTTTTTAAAGAAAAAAAAAGAACATTCTGATGATGAAGCCACAGACTGGGAGTGCATTAGAACTATTTTGCACAACACAAATTTTAAAGGTATTTATTAGTAAAATAATAATAAAAAAATTAAACAATAATTAATTCAAGAGAAAGCTCAAAATCAATTCAGTGCTCAAAGGGTTAAATCTATTTGGGGTGGGAGACTTGGAGGGGGAGAAAAATCTTGTACTGTATTTCCTAAACATTGATAAAAAAAAAGAGCCTTTAAAACATTTGTACTGTAATACTTTGCTTAAAAGTTATGAGGATTCTATGATATAACCTCTTAGTTATTTATAAGACTCTTGGTTGTTATTTCATATCTAGAATGCCTTCTGTCTCATTTTCTTTCTCTCTCTCTCTCTCTTTTCAGTTGGTAACTTTCTGTTTTGTTCTTCCTAATTATTCTCCCAAGATTTCATACTGCCGTTTTATCTTTAAGCATATGAAAGGTAACCCGTGGTTACCAGCACACTAAGTGATTCTCTTCGTCTCCATTTTTGGCGGTTAATTTGCAGAAGTAACTGACAGCTGACACCATATGAAAATCTATGTGTACAATATTGGCATGTAAACAGCGCAGACCCCAAACTGCACACTCTGTGCCCTCTTCTGTTGTTGACAATGTGGCACCATGATATGACTCTTCATATAACCTTTTTTTTTTCTACAGCCGCATTAAAATTGTCTTTTTTGCTATAATGTTGTGTCGCATTCACAATTATATCTGAAATGTGCTACGACTAATGAGCACATTAAAATTAAATTGTATGCTTGCTGTTTATGATGGAAACTTGGGGAAGTTTTTTTTTTTTTTTCCTCATCTGCCAGGTGCTGGCAGGCAAAAATTCTATATAAATCACTGGAGTTTTTGTGAACTTTAACATTTAAAGAGCAATTCAATTTCAATTTCAATTTATTAGCGCTTATAGACCGCCCCCTCTCCCGAAAGGGACTCGGGGCGGTGTACAGTCCATGTCAAAGAACAAAATTAAAACAATTAAAATTACTAAATGGACAGTATACATATACAAATATAAAATAGATAAAAAGCCCCTCAGCTTCTGTTTCTTCCACCTCTCGGGGTTCACAAACCCGTCATCAAGGCAGGCCCTTGAAAGCGCCAAGGGCCATACCTGCGAGAGAGGGGCCTCTCGCAGGCGGAGCAGGTCTAGCCTTGAGTAGATTGATAAAACCCAATTGGGTAAGGGTGCAGATGGTAATAGTTCCAAGTCTCAGCCCCCCGATGCCATGGGGGCCGGCGGCAACCTCCTACCCCTGTTGGGCACTCCACGGTAAGCTAGGAGCTCAAACAGGCGACCGCCATCGCCGGAAGCTCCTCCTCCTCCCGAACTTCCATTTTTAATAGGGAGTGAAGCCTTGGGACACATATTCAAAGGCTGAATTAAAAAAAATATATTCCCACCTCCCTACCATTACTGAATGAAGTGTAGGTTACGCCTTCTCCTTTTCCTTTGAGCGCAAAGAACAAAGGTTGTAAGCAGTGATAGTGATGAAACAAACAATGCCAAGTGTGGGTTAATATCCAATAAGATCCTGATGCAGAGCGGCTTTTAAACAGATTATTACAGTTCTACGATTTCATTTTATCTTCATTGGCATGTGCAAATGGCAATCTTCCTGGATCTTGGGTGGTTAAGGTGGGCAAAAAGAAGGAGGAGGAAGAAGAGGAGGAAGGGAAGGAAGGAAGGAAAGAAAGAAAAAGAAAGAAAGAAAGAAAGAAAGAAAGAAAGAAAGAAAGAAAGAAAGAAAAGAAAGAAAGAGAAAGAAAGATTCTAGCCACCCCTTAATGTCAGTGTCCACATAGAGAAGGCTGCAGTTTATTCTGAGTTATCCTCAACTTTGAGAGTAATTTGAACCTGTAGCTCTGTTTAAGTCATTCTTCTCCAACCCGATTCCTTCTAAAATAGGATGAGCTCCGACTCCCAAATTGGCCATACTAACTTGGAATTTTAACAATTTGAATCCCAAAACCTGGAATATTCAGGACACTGGAAAACTGCCCGTGGTTAAGTAGAAAAATCTGAACAAGTCTGACCAAGTTTTATATTCAGTTTAAGGGACATTTTCATGCATCAATCTAAACAGAATGCTAAACTCTATTTAAGGATACAGGATAGATTAAGGATGGATTAAGCATCTTCACGCAGCCAGATGCAGTTCTTGGTGGTTATTGGCACATGCCACAGTGCTGCAGGCTGAACAGAATGTGGACCAAATAACTCCAAACATGAAAACGTGGGTTCTTCCACTACCTTCCAGCGGTTTCCCTTCACATCTTAAATTTTCAAATGACACTTGTTCCTTCTCAAGAAGGAGCAAAAATAGAATCTGAAAGATGCTTTTTTCTTCTTCAAAAGGCAACTGGACTGTTTCGAAAAAGATGAAAATGTTTCGCTTCTCATCCAAGAATCTTCATCAGTTCTGAGCATTTGAGCATCAGAACCGATGAAGCTTCTTGGACGAGAAGCGAAACCTTTTCTTCTTCTTCCTGAAGAAGAAGCAGCAAGTACTTTTGAGATGACTATGATCTGGATGACTGAGAGCCTCGGTGGTGCAGTGGTTAGAGTGCAGTACTGCAGGCCACTTTTGCTGCCTGCCTGAAATTTGGCAGTTCAAATCCCATCAGGCTCAAGGTTGACTCAGCCTTCCATCCTTCCGAGGTGGGTAAAATGAGGACCCAGATTGTTGGGGACAATAGGCTGGCTCTGTAAACCTGCTTAGAGCGGGCTGTAAAGCACTATAAAGCGGTATATAAGTCTAAGTGCTATTGCTAACTGCGCAGACTTTGAGCAAAATAGAAATTCCTCTCCCAGAAGAGAGTCATAGGTGAAGCCCAGAATGGGTGAAAATCAAGAGTAACAAAGAACATATCTAAATCCAAAATACAGGAAGATGACCGAGGACTAACCCCACCCAAGTTGTTGGCTTGTTCCTGCAGACTGTATATCTTGCAAGCCATCAAATTTACACAGTATCTTAAAATAACATTGGTGATAAATGTGCAATTTAACTAATTTATGGTACTCTGATGTGCTCAGGGCTACAGGGAAGATGAAAATCTTAAATGGAGCTTGAACAGCTCACTTCTCAACAAGAAATCAATATGCTGGATCTAAGAAAAGGAGCTAAACGCAGGCGGCTTGGGCACCCACATCATACCTCTTGCTTTGTTAAAATAAATAAATAAAGAAACCATGTGAAGGTATCTTTAACTTTTCAGCAGCTTCTATAATTAATTGAAATCTCGCATGTAGTGATCTCTGCGGCAACTTCATTATATTTTCTTTTGGCATCAGAAATTTGCAACTTGGCTGTTCTAATTATACCGTTGCCTTCATCATGCAAACGAACATTGTAATTTTTCTATCCGGAGGAAGGCGGCTTTGCATTGTTTAAAACTGTAATATTCATAATATTAGGCTAATCTGTTTCTTTCCTTTTTTTAAAAAAAAATATCTTTGTTAGTAAATACTCAGATCACTGATTTTAAAAAGAAAAGAAAAAGAGAAAGAAATCTGTTTCAAAAATTCCAGGGCAAAACAGGGTTTAGATATTTTTTTCTAAAAAAATGACATATTTATATCGTTGTTTCATTAAATGTTCAAAATATGGCAAGGGTGGATAAAGATACGAATGCTAACATTTCCGATGAATATTTATTGGTTTTTACTTTAGTACTACGGCACAATTTTTTTTCAGATCTTTTTCAGATCCAAGGATGCATTCTTTTTTCACTGACTCACTAGGATCCACCCCTACACACACACACACACACACACACACACACACACAATGGCAGGATGAAAATTGCATATGATTTTATTTAATTTAAATTAAAGACAGGGATTGATTTGACATTTATAGCATTGTTCACTAGATAAAAGTCTATAAATTACATGCGTGCTTTTTAATTCTGCATGTTCTGATCTGCGCAAAGCTGTGGTACATTTCCGAGAGGCAAATGGGTGCAAAGTGTGTCACCCAACAGAAATATTTGGATTAAAAACGCTAGTTTTATTTTATTTTGTTTTAATTATTTTTTTGCATTTCAAAATGTAGCATGACCTTGAGATGGGAAACGGCCCGCTACTGCCTGGAAGTCAGAATATGTTCCAAGGCTGAAAACCTTGTTTTCTTCTAGACTCTCAGCTGGGAAGGTTGCCATTCTCTGGCTGTTTGGATGTCCTCATGGGTTATCGACTTGGTGAAGAATGCCTTCCTATAAGTGAGCAAACCTGGTAAGATTCGGAGCTAAGGGGAAGCATTGCTCAATGTTAGAGGAGACATTTGTAGCAGTCCCAAAGGTGCTTTTTCAAAAGGCAACTGGACATTGTCTTTCCTTGAAGACATTTTGCTTCTCACCCAAGAAGCTTCTTCATTTCAGACTGAATGGTGGCGGATGGAAGGATTTATATTCGCTGGTCATTAACAGTCTTTCTGAGAGTTCATGAGGGCCATTTGAAGGTTTATCTGTGCCCTCTGGATCACACGAATAATGTAAATGGGTGTGGAACCTCCTTGGAACTGCTGAAAGGCCTGTGTTGTAAGGCCAGGAGATAGTTGGTGTTGTGTCCCTTCCCCTTATTGAGAGGTGACTGTTCATTATTAATGTAGCCCTTTGGAAAAGCTTTGAAAAACTACAGATGTGATGGCTCAGTGGCTAAGATGCTGAGCTTGTCGATCAGAAAGGTCGGCAGTTCAGTGGTTCGAAACCCTAGTGCCGCGTAACGAAGTGAGCTCCTGCTACTTGTCCCAGCTTCTGCCAACTTAGCAGTTCAAAAAGTAGAAGTAGAAAAATAGGAACCACCTTTGATGGGATGGTAACAGCGTTCTGTTTGCCTTTGGCGTTGAGTCATGCCGGCCACATGACCACGGAGACGTCTTCGGACAGCGCTGGCTCTTCGGCTTTGAAACGGAGATGATCACCGCCCCCTAGAGTCGGGAATGACTAGCACATATGTGAGCTATTGTGAGTCACCTAGGATTATCATGCACAAGAAAGGCAGATATTATATGTTTTCATACTTCTTCCCAGTTGCTGGGTTTCAATTTAGCCATTTCCTGGAAGTGAAAAGTGATGGAAGGAGTCATTTCTTTGGATTGGGGTGGCACTTACAAGGTGTATCAACTATGGCTTTGTGCCATCTCTGGCAGCTTCAGTATAATGCAAATGTGTTTTTAGCTACCATGCTAATTTTGGATGTTTTTATGGGTCCTCTTTATGAGGAGGTCCATAACTCAGTATTCCTACATCCAGACTTTCTCGTGATGACTCTGGTTGAAAGGAGAACACAGTGAGGAGAAAAATCTCTGAGATCTCGGGAATACAATATTGATCCTTCTGGGCCAATAGTTTGACCCACACGAGTCGCTTCTAGTCCTGTGCTCATCTTCCTTGTTTTACTATTGTGGAGAACTGTTCTGATTGTGAAAAGACTGAAGCAGAAGCCATAACAAGAGAAGGTTGTTGCCTCTATGGCATTTTCTTTGGGGGGGGGCAGGCAGGGAGGTTGTTTTTCCTTTGTATGAGAAACATTTCCCCCCCCCAAATATTCTGGGCTGATGGTACAAACCAAAGTCAACTTTGAATTCCAAATCATCCATTTCCAAAGAATAAGCCTGTACGATTGTATGAGTCTGAATCCAATTTTGGCATTTAGCTAGGTTGATAATCATTGCCAATATTAATATTTATTTCAGTGCTGTTGTTAAAGAGAAATGATTTAAATTTGACTTGTTGATGGAGGTGGGGGGGATGCTTATTCAGATTTATATCCGGTCTCCTTTTTAACACAATTGATAAATAGGGCAGTGCCTTTACATCTGTCATAATCGTGAGTTACTGATCTTTCCAACCCAATGAAATGAAATAACTGAAAAATGAAATTCTTTTTTAATTGGAACATTGGTAGAGCAAGGGGGGGAGGAAAAAAAAGAGAAGAAGGGAGGAAGGGAATTTGCGGGCCACCGAAACATATATTCCCATCGATTCCAGACAGAAGCAAGGAAGATGCGATTCCCAAAGATTTCAAATCTTTGCAAAAGATGATGAGAGAAGGAGGTAGGTGTGTCAGGAAGCAATTTTGTTCCTGGGTAGTTTTTTTTTTCCCCTTCTCCTCCTGTCTTTTACATTTCTTTTTTTTTCTTTTAAAGAAACTCGAGGTAGGTACAGTCGCTGTAGTTACGCCTCAATGCCCCTGAAACCCAGTCGGTGAAAGCTGAAGGATTCAGCTCCTGAAAGCCTCATCAGGACTTGTCATCGCTCTAATGAATATCATTTAAATTGCTTTGTATATTGGTGGAGTTTGGATGTCGATTTAATTTGGGCATGTGTTTTGAGTTCTTCTGCATGGCTAACGCTAACAGAGAGCAGCAGCCTAATGAAAAGTGAGTTGGTGACAGTGTGATGCTCTCCAACCTAATCAAATAGGCTTGAAGAGCTGTTTTGACTAGGATCTTTAAATGGAGGGGTGATAGTGGTGTCTTCTCTTTCTTTTTTTATTGTTGACATTTCAGGCTTTGGGTCTCCCCCCCCCCAATCCTTTCCTTCCTTCCCAGAACTTTTGAAAGATCCTTCCCAGATTGAATTGTTGGAAGCCTCTCAGCTTGGTTTGGAATTGCAGGAGGCTCCTATCCCCAAATGCCAATCTATAAATTATCACAGACTGTCTAGACCCAAAGCTGAACAGATGAATGAAACAGGATGAAACGTTTCTCTTTCAAAAATAACCGGGAAATGTTCAGAAATGATTTAACCTGAACTTCCTTGGAGGCTACCCACAGGTTCAACTATCTGGGTGCACTTTCTCTGTCTTATCGACTTTGGTGGTGGTCCTGAAGCCCACCGGCATGCTGCTATCCTTAAGGTATCTTAGAACCAGGCCAGGTGTCACCGTAGAGTAGGCCCATTGACAAGGAACTGAGAAAGAACACTTTGCCAATGTTGGCACCGGAAGTAGGTGTTCCCCTAATATTCCTAGCCACTGATTAAGTATTTGAGTTGAATATCTCCACCTAAGGAATCAATAAGCTGCTAGCCTAATTCATGCAGAAATGCAAGATCAAGGAAGCAAGAATTAAGATGTCCATAATACTAGTCCAGGGTAAAGACGGAATCTTGAAATTCACCTTACGAATGTGGAAACCTCATTTATTGTCGAATTCATTGTGGTGGAATTTTTAAAAATAACTCAAAACACGTCATTCCAGATTTCTGTATACATGGGTTAAGTTGCATTTATGAAATCAGCTCTCAGCTGACATGCCTACAGGCTTTTGACTGTTTATATCTATGTTTTCTTCCATGCCTTTAACAGTGTCCCCCATAACCCATTACACAACCTAATTGATACCTAGTTCAGAGATCTTCAGAGGGGCAGACAAGAAGTTCAAGCTAATTTTTAGACAATTGTTTCCCATTATAAGGATCCTATTAAAGAAAAGAGGTGGAACATTTAAAAAAAAAACACATCTAGCTGGGTTATACCGTTTTCCCGAAAATAAGACCTCCCTGGATAATAAGCTCAATCGGGCTTTTGACCGCCTACGCTTAAATAAGCCCTCCCCCGAAAATAAGCCCTCCCTGAAAATATTGCAACACAGCAGCAGCCAAGAGGTGACCACGCTCGCCGCCTCCTGCACCCCAAAAATAATAAGACCTCCCCAAAAATAAGGCCAAGTGCTTATTTCGGGGGGGGGGGGTGTATCAAAAAAAAATAAGACCCTGTTTTATTTCTGGGGAAACATAGTAGCTTCCCAAGAGAGTTTTTCTTGGTGTTGATTTTCCTGGCCAATTTCCATTCTTCTCTTCTTTTAACCCAACCTCTCATTCATTTTGGGATGTTCCTTGAGAAGCTTTATTGTTGAAATTCAAAACAAATGAGGGAGGGATTCCAGATGGCCGTGGAGGACTTGCTCTACAGACAAAACAAGCCAATTATCAAATTACTTTCTCTTAGACACTTGTTCAGCAACCCAGTAAAGGAAGTCGGTATTATTGTTCCCAATTATAAAGATTGGCTAAAATTAAATAGTTTGCCAAGCCCATGAAAGTGATCCAATTGGCAAGATGGGAAATTTGAATTGGAGTTTCCTTGCCTGTCTGGGTCTCATAGTGGATTATATGCCATACCATGCAATGGTATGTTTCCCAGCAATTCCTGTTCCTAGTTGAGAGCTCTTTCAATTCTACAACAAGTAGATCAACAACAAAAGAGGGCATAAGAAGAGGGTGAGGAGCAGTGGTAGGTTTCCAATTTTTTTAAATTACCAGTTCGCTTGCGCATGCTTGCATGCTTGCACATGCGTGCAATGCTTCTGTGCATGTGCAGAAGTGTCTGGGCAGGTGGGCACCACTGCCACTACTACCGGTTCACCTGATCCTGGCCAAACCGGCAGAAACCCATCTTTGGTGGAGAGGTCAGCATTTCTGCCCAAATCTATGTTTCATCTTTCTTCCTGGAAAAACTATGGCAAGCCACTGGATTACAAAGTTTCTGGCGTGAGTCCATATTTATGCTTTAGTATGTTTTAAATGCCTATTGAAATAAAGAGGAGGAGAGCTACCATATGGCTACCTTTTGAGAGTTACCACTGAAATAGTGCAGTAATCATTCAGTGACTCTCATTGATTGCTTTGATTTTGGCAGATCTATTCATCATCTCTGAGCGCAATTATAGTGTGCAGTTAGCCCCTTGGGTTTTTTTGCATACAATTCTTTGAAGGTCCAGTTGTGTAGAACTGTATTATCCGGCATCTACAAGCCTAGATGTACCACAGACATATCAGGTGTCTCCTCTATTTATTTCCAAGTTCCATAGCTCTGAATGTGTAGGATTCAGACATCTGCTAAATTATTTTCTTTTTTATTTCTACAGTACTCCGCTTTTACCCTCAGTAAAAAACAGGGAGAGGGCCTCTCCAGTGGTAGCACTGTATCAATCAAAAGCCCATCTAAAAAGGCTTAAAAGTAAAGGTAAACGTTCCCCTCTCGCATATATGTGCTAGTCGTTCCCGACTCTAGGGGGCGGTGCTAATCTCCATTTCAAAGCCAAAGAGCCAGTGCTGCCCGAAGACGTCTCCATGGTCATGTGACTGGCATGACTAAATGCCGAAGGTGCATGGAACACTGTTACCTTCCCACCAAAGGTGGTCCCTATTTTTCTACTTGCAATTTTTATGTGCTTTTGAACTGCTAGGTTGGCAGAAGCTGGGACAACTAACGGGAGCTCACTTCGTTACGCGGCACTAGGGATTCGAACCACCAAACTGCTGACCCCTCTGATCGACAAGCTCAGCGTCTTAGCCACTGAGCCACTGTGTCCCCTAAGGAATTATTTGATGCCAATTTAGCTACCATCACTTTCCCCAGCATTTTCAACTTTGGGAACTATTGCATTTATTTTTGCGAGTTTTCTACTATTTGTATTACTGTTCGAAATCCTTTTTAGGCACTGTGGAAATGCCAGGAGGTTGGTGAGGAATCCACAAGAAGAAGAAAGGAGGAAGGGATACCCTGGGTTGTTTACTTGACCTTAGAGATCCTGGGATTGCAATTCTGGAATCCATCAGATTCCAGACTCAATGGATTATATGTTCCAGATATGTAAATCTGACACAGCCAGACTTTCTCAGCAGAAGGCTGAATAGTTCCATCTGGTATCCAAAAACTCAAAGCATTATTTATACATATGGGCAGAAGAGTTTAGAATGTATAGAATCATGCATTTCAAAGTACTCCCAAAGGAAACCAGACTTCCTTTGGGTTTTCTTCCTTGAAGGTGTTTCACTTCTCATCCAAGAAGATTCTTCAGTTCTGAAGAACTGAACTGAATTGAAGAAGCTTCTTGGATGAGAAGCGAAACATCTTCAAGGAAAAAAAAACAAAGGAAGTTTAGTTACCTTTTGAAAAAGTACCTTTGGGACAATCATAACTTGGATGATTAAGAATGTCCATAGAAATTTCCAAGTAAATAATGTTTTTGTTTACATTACAAAAATTATGCCAGTTATTGGAGGATCCTAATGGATCCTAAGCGGAAAGGCATTGACAAAGGACTAGATTTTTTTCTGTCTCTACTTTTTAATTTGTTGTACATAAATCAGAATTCACAGGACAGTCCAGGAACCTTCCAAAACCAAGTAGATGGGTGACTTTCCAGATAACTATCTAGAACTTTGTGTTTGTCTTATTGAGTCCTACGATTTAAGTCAACAACCGGGAAATAAATGTAAACCGGTTTTTGCCAAGGTCCCATACATTAGATAAAGAAGTTGTGAAGTCATTGGAGCTGTTTTTCAGGGACATAGGCTGATTCTGTTGCTTGGGGGGGGGGGGGATGACTCATTTAGCTACTGAAGCTTTGTTGGATGGATTGCTATCAATTCAGAATGACTACACTGTCCTGTTCTGCAGGGCATTTTGGGGGAAAATGGCATTAACTATAAAAATGATGCTTCCCCACTAGGAGAGACAATTTTTCCTTGGAAAATGCCCTTCAGTGTTGGGCATTGTGGGGGGAATTTAAACATAACACTAATGTGATGGATTTTTGAAATCTCCAGCAAATGAAGACAAGGGAAGTCATTTCTCTGCCTCCTCCTGAATTTTGCAAGGGGTGGGTGATTTATTATTTTCATTTTTGCTGAAATTCTTTCCTTTTCAGCTGCATGTTCTGATCACTCCAGCAGTTTATATATTTTTTTAAAAAAACCCATTAATTAGTCTTTGTATTGCCTAGTTCTAACGTATGAAATTTGCTTTACAGTTTCCTAAGCAGGAATACCCTCCCGCAAAGATTTTTACCATACGGAAATGCTTATATTTTGCATGTCTTTTCCCTAGCCATATACAATTTTGACCCAATGTACCTTCTTTTTTCTTACAGATTGTATCCCTTAACTCTGCAAAATTAAGATCGCAGGGTAGATTATTGTTCTGCACAGGTTCATCTAATTCTAAACTGACATATTTATCCAAACAAATGGCCTGAAATTTTCAAAAGCTCCATCTTTTGACGTCAAAAGCTGAACCCAAATTCAAATAAAAACATTGGTTGAAAGCAATTGTCGATTGCTAGTAAACACTGCATCGAATTTTAGAATGTTGTACATCCCAAAAGGTTTGAATGTTGGATAACTCTAGTTGCAGAATTTATAGATTAATTTCAAAGCATCCATTTGCCAGCATTTGTACACACATAAGCCCATGCAGCATATAAAATATAAAAGTCGCATCTTCCCCTTTTATTAATATTCTTTAATATTACAATTTTCTGTCACAACCCAACTTTCTTTGTCTGTCCAACGTTCCTAGATTTAATCTACCCATTCGATTTGCATTAATTTGAAAGTTGCATTTATTTTCCCCTAATTGGAAAGACATGTTGCAAACATGAGCAGCAGTGATTTGTAAGGGCTGGAGTCGAAGAAGGGTGGAATATTATTTGATGCAAATAACTTGGCTATTAAAGCCAGTGGCTGCCTTCAAAAGCAAAGATTAAAAAATATAGAAATTGTTGATAGGGGAGACCAAAAGTGGGGCTGGGTTATTTACAGATAAACGATTTCAGGACCACGTGATGAGGAGATTAAAATATACTTCATTGTGCTCTATTTTTCCCCTACCCATCCCTACTTCTTCCTAACATAAGTTCAGGCTATAAGACTTATTTTAGGTCTACAGATATATAGTTGTGATTTGGCTTTTGTTTGGCAATCTGAATCCAATTTCTGCAGGGGGAGAATCTGCCTGAATTCATACCCAGCGGAATTTGTCTTGCTTACTTGCGAATTTGTACAGTGCAAATAGGAAGATTTTTCTCCTAAACTGACTGGCAGATGTAATAATTCCTTCTCTTCGTCAGCTTCCATTGTCTTTATTTTGCCAAGCGAACGACGGAGCTACCGAGGTAGACTTTCACAGCGATGCATATTTTAAGGGTTATTTGGCACCACACGGAAAGCTAAAAGTAGCCTCTTAATCTAATTAATTGACATTTCTGAATCGTGCTTTCACAACAACACATGGTTTCATGTTCTGGATTTTAGCACTTGTCAAGCTTTTTTGGAGAATGTTTTGGTCAGGATGACAAGATAATTCATGACTGAGTCTCTGTGCTGGAGAAGTGTTTAAGGCTATAATGATTTATTATCATCACAGAATAACAAAATTTACAAAGCACTTGATCAGAAATTGGAGAAGGGGAGGGGGGCGAGGGTGGGGGTAGGGGAAGGCAGACATTTGCCAGCACAGTAGTGGATCTGGAGAGAACGTGTCACGGTGGTGGATTGGAACTGAAGGGTGGAAAAGTACGAGTTTCTATCATTTAGCATTTGGAAGATTGATGTCCCCACCTTTCAATATTGCACAGAAATCTGCAAGGAGGCTTCCCAGATTAAAACATCGTAAAATATAAAACATCATAAACTACACTCAAGGCATAAAACTGCAGAGAGCCGCTAAAGCCAGATTCAAATGGCAGGGAAGCTAAATAATCGTGGTGTTGAAAGAAAGAAAAAATTTTGTAGTAACTAAACGTCATCAGTACAAGGCATAAAAAAGGGGTATTTATAAACAAACAAAAATAACAAGGAGGGTGATTTTTTTAAGGTTGCACTACAATTTAGCACAATTGATACCATCTTGGGGGGGGGGTTGATGTGACAGGGAGACCCCCATTCATAGCATTTTTTTTTCATTTCACACCACAATGATTGGCAGGTGACTCTTTTGAAATGATGCTCTACATCCTTAAAAATGATGATAGAGGGGTATCTTCAGCACAAAACATCAACAAACACCCGTCTTGCGTTGCTTGAATGAGTTAGAATTCATCAACCACAGCACTACCATGGTGGTTTTGCTCCTAAAGGGCTAGGATAACTCTTCTCATCATCCCTAACTCGTACATCGAAGGGCAAGGGGATCAGAACTGTAGTCCCAGCCCAATGGATGGCACTGGCTGGAGTATACTTATTTCCTGCTTTCTGCAGTGAAATAGATTTGGGGGGGGGGGGTATTTATGATAGGGTAGGTGCCTGGTTTCTCTTTCTCTGTGTTCCCCCCTCCCTTCACCATTAAACAATCAGGGTCTTAATGGGCAGGTGGGAGGAGAGAATAGATGAATTTAATCCTTTCCCCCCCTGTTGTGATCCCGAGCCTTCCTTTCCCTTGCTGATGACAAAAGCAAGTACTCTGGATCTTTAAGGTGTGTGTGGGAGCTTGTGTGTATATGTGTGTGTGTGTGTGTGTGTGTGTGTGTGTATGTATGTATGTATGTATGTATGTATGTATGTATGTATGTATGTATGTATGTATGTATTTCTTTAAACTGTTTATATGGATAGGTATCCATTGAAGGTTCCTTTTTAGTTTCTCCAGTTGTGCAACACTGGAAAGATGAGTTTGGAGTGGAGTGGAGTGTGGAGTGTGGTGCGGTGCTTTGTGATGTGCTGTGGAGTGGACTGTAATGTAACGGAATGGAATAGAATAGTTTTATTTGGCCAAGTGTGATTTGACACACAAGGAATTTGCCTGTGATACAGAAGCTAAAAAGATCATTGTACCATAAAACAGCAATCATCACTAAGTTGGAAGCAGGGAGGGATTCCATGGGATTGATCATGTCAAACTTTTTTCTCCCCAAACTAGGCCTTGATTGGTCCTGATGCAGGAAGCTTTTCCTCATATAAAGACTTAGCAAAGGTATCATCATCATCATCATCATCATCATCATCATCATCATCATCATCATCAGGCAAGCAGATGTCTTCAAGCCAATTGTATATATGAACCTAGATTCAACCCTAAGTAGAAAGAGGAACATCACTTATTACAAATTCAGCAGTCTACCCTTAATATCCTTCCATCTCACTACAGGCCTGCCTGGCAGAAAGTTGCATTCCTTCCCATTTATTTTAATAAGTTGGAAAAGGAGGCAGGAGAGGCAGAAAGTGTGTGTGTGTGTGTGTGTGTGTGTGTGTGTGTGTGAGAGAGAGAGAGAGAGAGAGAGAGATACAGACAGAGACAGAGAGATAGACAGTGACAGACAGCATGAGATAGAGCGAGATGGAGAGAGAGAGAATGAGAGAGGGAGAGTGGGGGAGAGATGGAGAGAGAGAGAATGAGAGAGGGAGAGTGGGGGAGAGAGAGAGAGAGAGAGAGAGAGAGAGAGAGAGAGAGAGAGAGAGAGAGAGGGAGAACTTTCTAACTTCCACAGCTTTCTAACTTTTACTGAGGCTGGAAATGTTACATTCAGTAACAAGCACCATGACAAATATATAAACGTACTGACATTTACAGACTCTCTGTGCTTTACCACCCAAAGAAAGCACGCAACATCACTCCTGATTCTTGCTTTGTCTTTATTCCTTGTGACAGTGCTGGACTCTTGGAAACAAATTGTCTGACTTTGAATGCATTTGCACTTTTTCTTTCCGTAATTATGTAATTAGAAACAAACCTGGGAGGGTAAGTAAGTTTTTGGAATTTATGACAGTTATTTGACTTCACAGTCAGGAGAAAGAAACATGACTTACTTTCCTGTTACTCTCAAAAGTAGGCCTTGCTTCCTCTTCCTTTCTTCTTTTCCCATGGTTGTTTAGCATTCTGTTCTTAAACGTAAAGGTAAAGGTTCACCTCGCACATATGTGCTAGTCATTCCCGACTCTAGGGGGCGGTGCTCATCTCCGTTTCAAAGCCGAAGAGCCAGCGCTGTCCGAAGATGTCTCTGTGGTCATGTGGCTGCGATGACAAAATGTGGAAGGTGAACAGAATGCTGTTACCTTCCCACCAAAGGTGGTCCCTATTTTTCTACTTGCATTTTTTACGTGCTTTCGAACTGGGTTGGTAAAAGCTGGGACAAGTAATGGGAGCTCACTCCGTTACGCGGCGCTAACGATGCTGAATTGCTGACCTTTCTGATCGATAAGCTCAAAATCTTAGCCACTGAGCCACCATGTCCCTACTCTGTTTCTACTAGACATTAAAGTAGAGAGCATGAGATTATCAAACTTAGTCAAAAATACCCACAAATATATATAGGCTTGAGGCTGAGTCAACCTTGAGCCTGGTGAGATTTAAGCTGCCCAACTGCAGCTAGCAGTCAGTTGAAGTAGCCTGCAGTACTACACTCTAACCACTGTACCACCTCAGCTCTTAGATAAATATGAAGTAAGCCTTCACACCTCTTCTTCTATATTAATCCTTCTGGAGTTGATTCCAATTTTAGAAAGGACTTGACTTTATGGCACAGAGACATGGACACCCATACTCACGTCTCCATTTCTCTTGATCATGTCAACTATGATATACCTTTGGCTGTATGGAATGGAGGCCATTGGGATGGACTGTTTTGGAGTTCAGTACCTCGAATCGACTAAACTGTAGCCCACCACTAGTTTTCACAACTTCTTCATGACTTCTTTCAAATATTCATGGAGATTCTTGGTTGAGGAACATTTGTGGCCATCCAGATGTTCCTGAATTACACCTATCAGCAGCACTAGACAGCATGGCCATTGACAGACCACAGTTTCCTCTTCTCTTGCTCCAAAACCTGTACCGATGCTTAGCTTCATGTCAGTGGAGAATTGCTTAAACTGATTGACGAGGTCAGATTTCTAATCTATTTTATAAAGGAAGTTGCGGAGGAGGCAGATGAAATGTCACCAAGTTTTGGCAGCGGATCAAAAGTCAATTCAGAATGCAGGCACCCATGTAAAAAGTCAATTCATTCTCTCCAAGCCACCCAAAGAGTGAGTCTTGAGCAGATCATGTTGTCAAGAGGTAAGTCTGGGAGTGACACAACTGTCAATCTCCAACACTGACTGAGGCTCTGAGATGAAGGGGACAACCGTCTCTTGAGTCAGTGAAAGACAGATAAGCAGATGTGACTCCTGCAAAAAACTAAGATGATACTTACATGACAGCTAGCAGACATTCCACTATTCAAGAGAGCGGCTAAGAAAGCCCTCATATTTTCCTTTTAAAAAAAAATCTGCCACTCCAAAGAGATAAAAATGCTAAATGATAGCTTTAATCCAGTTGTGATGAGGAAGGAGCTTCTCTCTAGACACACAATTCCTTCAAACCCAACTGCAACCCAGTCGGTCGATGTTAGACCATTTTATTTTAGATTTCCATGGACAATGGTCAAGGGTTATGGCATAACAACAGTTAGAAGACGACTGGTTCCTTGCTGGAAGATACATTAATGATCAGTGCAAAAAGGATATTTTGTTTATCAACAACAACATATCTGTTTCAGAGAATGAGAGATACATGAACCTTAGATCCTATTCCTTATGATACTATAAAATTCATGGTTAGAACAGAATAATTAATGCCTTCTTTACAAGGAAGCATAATATCGAAGTATGAAATTTCTAAGTAAGGTAAAGGTTCCCCTTGCACATATGTGCTAGTCGTTCCCGACTCTAGGGGGCGGTGCTCATCTCCATTTCAAAGTCGAAGAGCCAGCATTGTCTGAAGAAGTCTCAGTGGGTCATGTGGCCGGCATGACTAAACTCCAAAGGTGCACGGAACGCTGTTACTTTCCCACCAAAGGTGGTTCCTATTTTTCAACTTGCCTTTTTACATGCTTTCGGTTGGCAGAAACTGGGACAAGCAACGGGAGCGCACTCCGTTATGCGGCGCTAGGGATTCGAACCACCGAACTGCCGACCTTTCTGATCGACAAGCTCAGCGTCTTAGCCACTGAGCCACTGTATCCCTTTTGATGTTCTAAGTATCGTGAAAGCTTAGTTTAAAAACACTTAAAGAATACGTTGATGTGACCTCCTGGGCAGACAGCCCTCGACTTGCAACACTTCGTTCAAAGTTGCAGCGGCTCTGAAAAAAGTGACTTGTGACCATTTTTCACAGTTACGACCTTTGTAGCATCCCCATGATCATGTGATCAAAATTCAAATGGCTCGTATTGATGTCCCAAGGTCCCAAGGTGTCCCTTTTGCAACCTTCTGGCAAGCAAAGTCAATAAGGAAGCCAGATTCACTCTCCAATCATGCAGGTAACTTAAAAACCGCAATGATTCACTTGACAAAGGTCGTAAAATGGAGCAAAACTCACTTAACAAATATCTCGCTTAACAACAGAAATGTCGGGCTCCATTGTGGGTTGTTAAGTCAAGGACTACTTGCATTGCAACACTTACTAATCCATCAGCAGGAAAGGAAATCTTTACTACTGCTGAAATGGTTAAATGTAATTCTTGAGAATCCAGCCTGTCCTTTTTATATATTATGTCAAGCACTAAACTCTCTGTGTTCAAATGCCTGATCAGCTTGGCATATTACCATGCTTGCATTAAATATTTAACTTTTTATCCAATTTAGGGAAGGAAAAATAAGCATGGCAGAGGGTGCTTTTTTTTTTTTTTTTTGAGAATGCTGTAGGATGATATGTAGCACAGCTAAAAACCTGTTTCGACTGTACTTTGATTAGCTGGAAAGCTGTTTTGTGTGGCTAATGAACTTACAAAGTGATATTGGGGAAGCTGCTCTCTGAACATAATTAAATGATAAGTTTGCGTACAAGGGGCAATTGTTTAAGTTACCAAGCCTGTCATACCCAGTGCCAAAAATAGGCTGTCTCATGACGAAAACCACTATTAACAGTATCTCTTCCCTCTGCTTTAGAATGGGGCAAAGGAATTCCATAAGGGCTTAGGTTAATTTTACAACAGTTAAGATAAATCCTTTTTTTGGGAGGGTGGGGGAATGAAAGATTTATGCAAAAGTGAACTCAACAGCAGAGAGCAAATTTGACTTGTAGACTGCGTTATTGGCATTCATCATACAAATCACGCCTCCATTGTTGGAGGCAACTGAGTTTCTTGTCTCTATAGGTAGTGCTGGAAAAGTATCCAAAGAGATAGTTGAGATAATATTTCTGATCTATGATAAGAGCATGATACAAAGTTGAATAGGCAACACTCGCCTCATCTTCTTGTCCATTTGATCCATATTTTTTGCTGTTTTGAAAACTTCTAAAAGTTGTGGCCAAAGCAGCAGCGGAATCACCAGTCTTCCTCTTGATATAGGACCAGATTAATATGAATATCCCAGGCATCCATAGTAGC
The DNA here is from genome assembly GCF_964273705.1 of Natrix helvetica. NCBI lineage: Eukaryota > Metazoa > Chordata > Lepidosauria > Squamata > Natricidae > Natrix > Natrix helvetica. The sequence continues at coordinate 14,946,980 of NC_138561.1, forward strand.
ACTCATGGCAGGCTTGAGAATCAGGGGTGGGATTCAGCTGTTTAAGACTGGTTCTCTCCCTTGCTTTAATAATGTGATCTGCAAGTATCATTTAATAATATCAATTTATTAGGTTTAAAAGAATACAATTTTTTAAACAACAACAACACTCAAAGCAGTGTATGGAGTTAAACCACCTTAAAAACACAAATACAACAAATGAACAAATACAATGCCCCAGGGAGAATTTAAATAAAGACTGACAGGTTACTGGAAGCATGGGAGATTAGATAAATTGTTGGCTGAACAAATAATTTGATTTATTGGCATATGTGCATCCAATGTCATTTAGAAATATGGGCTTGTATGTTGGGTGAATGCCGTTCCCCTGTGTTTGCCTTTTTTTACATTACACCATGATCTTTGAAAATTTACTATCTCCACGCATCCCTAAAAGGTGAAATTATAGGAAGGAATTGCACTGAACACAATTTCTGCAGATCCTCCTGTTTGGAGCATGCTCAGTTGAAATAAATTGGATTGCCATCCTTCATTGGGACATACAATACTTGTAGGTTTTGCAAAGCTAGCAAGAAGTCATTAATCTATTGCCTTCTCCTAAGATGACAGTGATTTCTTAGATTCGGCACTCTAGTGGAATATGAATTACAATTGGATGTTGCTGGATAACTGTCCCAGAAGTTCCTTGATGATATGTGATGAATCTATAAGACAATGGTTGTGGGGCATTTTTGTGTATGCTGTTAATCTGATGCATGATGACATGACCAATTATAGTAGGCACATGTTCAAAAAGCATGTCAAAACCTGTGTATCAGCGGATGAAATCTCTTTGGCTAAGGGACAATTGACACAGAGAGTACCATCCAGTTCAAAGTTTCACATGAGACAGAAGTTCGGTTGTAATGCATGGCAATTATTTTTATCTGGGCTCACCACAACTTTGTATTATTACTGTGTTTCCCCCCAAAATATGTCCTACTCAGAAAGTAAGTCCTAGATTGATTTTTACATGTGTGCCCAACATAAGCCCTACCCCCCATAAACCCTAGTTAAGCTCCTGCCCACTCCATGATGCACAGGTAAAAATTAAGCTAGGGTGGGAATGGATGTGTGTGTGGAGCTGCCCTATTACTTGCCTTTGGATAGTTGCAGCCAGGCCTCGCACACCTTGGCCCATTTCTTCTGCCAGCAAGTCTTTCCTTGAAGGCCTCTATAACTGATAACAGAGCTCCAGATCATTGCGGACAAAGAAGCTGCACAGAATACTGCTACCTTCCCACCAAAGGTGGTTCCTATTTTTCTACTTGCATTTTTTAACATGCTTTCGAACTGCTAGTTTGGCAAAAGCTGGGACAAGTAATGGGAGCTCACTCCGTTACGCGGCGCTAGGGATTCGAACCGCTGAACTGCTGACCTTTCTGATAAACAAGCTCAGCTTTTTAGCCACTGAGCCACTGTGAGAAATGTGTACATTGGTCCAAGGAGAAGAGAAGAGAGGGAGGGATGGCAAGAGGGAGGGAGGGAGAGAGAGGGGGGGATTGTTTTAATCCCAAGCCTGGATAGGAATGAGCTGAAATGAATAGAACATTTGAAGGGGGAGAAACCAAAACGGATGGATTTGCCCATCTCTAGAGGAAAAAAAAAATGTGACAATTTTCAAAATGCTTCTGAGCTATTATGCAGTGTGTGACAATTCACCTCCATCTACAGGTCTTTAATGTGATTGCTGTAGGGGACTTTTTCTCCAGTGGAAGATCTTACCATAGAAAGTGTTGGAGTCCTTGACAGAGAGGATTGAGGAGCTCATAACTTTTGTAGGCCTGAGAAGGAATGGTTGAGAGGCAACATAAGCGGAGAGGTAACCTTTCAGGAAAATAGGCTTGATTAAAATGCAAGGATTGAAAAAGAGAACACCGACAAAAAAAAAATCTATAAAAATGCAATTGCGCTAATATAATTTTATCACTTATTTAAAAATTTAGTCGACCCAAAAGACTACCAAGTGTGAAATTAAGGAACAGCTCCTCTACTTTTATGGAAATCACTCTTCTTCACTTGTCTAATAGCCTGATTTTGTCAGATCATTTATTTCCATGGTTTTAAAATGAGCTTGACAGACAGAATTTTATAACACCACTTTACTGCAAATAAGAACATCATTTTCGCTTATTAAAACTGAAGCTTAGAGAAAGCATTAAAATTACAGTTCACTCTGCTTTAACCTTTTGAATACTACTGTGACTTTATACTCTAGACCATATTGAAAGTGAGAGCTATTACTGCGGAGTAGAGGGTTTTTTTCGGTGAGTGGAAACGCTAAAGGGATAGAAGGCTGAAAACGAAATTCGGTTATCAAGGAGCTAAAGAGCAATTAGGATGGTGCTTTGAAAGAGGAAAGATTCTGCTCCCCGGATATGAGGCCACACAGCCTTATATCTAATGTACACAATTAGTGAATAATGATCATCCAATTGCTATCCTTGCAATTTGGAATTGAGCAGAATGAAAACTCAACATCTCTTCTCCTTTTGAACTTCTCAGGTACTGCCAGAAGCTTTGGTTGATCAGAGTTAAAGTCAACTACAGAGGCCTTTTATTCTTGGATGGATGGACGGACAGACGGACGGATGGACACACACACACACACTTCCCAATCCCTTAATTTTTTTTTCTGAAGAGCAGAGAGTCTTAGAGGAAAATGCTCTGTTTAGTCAGGTGCTACATCATGTAGTTCTTGCACTGGATGGGTTTTAAATGGGAATATAAAGCAGGTGGCACAAAAATTCACCTGGATGGATATCCTCCATCCATGCATGCAACACGATCCACTGGGTGAAGGCAAAGGGGTAATGAGATTTGCCTCCTGAAAACATTTATCTGCATCTTACCTCTCCCTGGCTTCTTATGTCTGCCATTTGCAAACAATGCAAATAACTGCAAAGATAAGAGCAACAAAGATGATTAGGGGACTGGAGACTAAGACATAGGAGGAACAGTTGCAGGAACTGGGTATGTCTAGTTTAATGAAAGGAAGGACTAGGGGAGACATGATAGCAGTCTTCCAATATCTCATGGGCTGCTCCAAAGAAGCAGGAGTCAAGCTATTCTCCAAAGCACCTGAGGGTAGGATAAGAAGCAATGGGTGGAAACTAATCAAGGAGAGAAGCAACTTAGAACTGAGGAGAAATTTCCTGACAGTTAGAACAATTAATCAGTGGAACAACTTGCCTCCAGAAGTTGTGAATGCTCCAACACTGGAAGTTTTTAAGAAGTTATTGGATAACCATTTGTCTGGTAGGGTTTGGACTAGAAGACCTCCAAGGACCCTTCCAACTCTTGTTATTCTGTTCTAAATCACTAAATAACACAGAAGAGTCTGCTGGCTCTTCGGAGTGTTGGAAACACAAGAAGTGACCATTGCTTTGAAAATCCTGTTTGTAATTTCCATGCAAACATCAGCAGGAGGAAATACGCAGGGCCTAAACATGTAAGAATTACCTGGCTGCCAACTAGAAAGGACTCAACTCTGATTTAAAGGGTGCATTTTGCTTGCATGGTGCTATCCATGGTGCTGAAAACAGAACCCTGTCTGTCTTGCCTATCTGAGGATTCTCCGGTCCTAAATTGTGAAAGAAACCTAAACTGGATCACAAGATTATGACACTTTGGGGATTGGTCCTATCTTCAAGTTATGACTGAGCCTCAACTTTTTTTTAACTGCTTGCATTGTTGAATTCTGGATTTGCATGTTTTCTGTCCAGACTCCTATGTGATCCTATTCCCAAACTTTGCTTCCCTTGAATATAATTATTTGTTAAACAGAGCATTATCCCAAAACAAAAACTTGATTATTTTTCAGATGGGCATATCCATGCTTCTTTCTCTAGCAAACTGTTTAAATGCTTTAAAGAGTTAAATAATTGAAATAGTTGAAATCCTGTATTTTTTGTCAGTCACATAAAAATGCTTTGATTCAATCGCCTTCATGAAAAAGCCAATTTATTTAGCATAAAATCACCTTTCCCCCAAGAAGTTGGATTTTAAATTTAAAATCCTCCTCTTCTTCTTCTTCTTCCTCCTCCTTCTACTTTACCAAAAATATTTTTGAGGCCACTGTTTTTTTTTTTACTTTTTTTTTTGAAGATGATGGATATTCTCCAGTATTGCTGAGTCTAGCTTAATTTTTGAGACAAAATATCTTCCCTCTGTCTCTTTTTCAAAGAATAATGACATAAACACAAGTGCAGCCTAACTCATCCAGCGGTAGTAGATTTAGCACGGATGGTATAAATCAAATTTTGCCCATGATTCCACTTTAAAAAAAAAAAACTATAGCGTTGCTTATATCCATTTCCTTAGGTGTCTCATGATGTCATTTATTTGGGAATTATTGTTATTAGGAAATTATTGTAATTATTATTTACTACCAGTAGTAATTATTTCCCCCCCCCAGAAATTAGCTGAAAAGAAAGTGTGTTCTGTATTCTCCATGCAAATGCCACTGTTTTGACATGCCACGAATGAAAAGGATTTGCTATCTAAACTGAATGCTATTATTAACGTCACATTATTGTAGTCTCAGGTCTGTGGAGCATCTTTGCACCCCTAATAAAAGAAGGAGAACCTGGCAGGCAAAGAGGAGGCAACTCTTCCACCGGTAGTCACAGCAGGTCTCCAATTTAACTCAAACTCTAATTGTGGTGTTCTTTGGGTGTGATTAAACCATCCGTTCTTGGCTTGCAGTTAGCGGGACTTGAGATGGAAGATCTAAGACTACAAATCAAATTGCCACTTTGCCCTCAAGTCTTGAGGCTCCAAATGAAGCTTCCTGAAATGAAGAGTTGTGATTGCTCGACTGCCCCTTTGTTCTCTGCTTCTAAAGAAGCCACCATAGAAATGTAACATTTTGGTAGAAAGCTTTTTTTTTAAACTCTAATAGGAAATAATATTTTAAGGTGAAAGTTAAAATTAGATTAAAACTGGAGAGCTCTCAAGCAAGACATTCATTATGCAATTGTAGGAGATGGCTAGGCTGAGCCCAAAGATGGGGTCAAACACATCATCAGTTTGGAGTCATTATGCCCCCCAAAAGAGACCTAAGTCCACCCCCTTTTTGAAGTTTATTGACTCGTATCTGGTGTCAATTGACTGTTAGTAGGGTTCAGATTCTTGTGTGTAGGTAGCATGAAATAAATTTGTAGTACTTTTGAGCTCAATCCTGGCTCCTGACTTCTTCTACCTGATAATAGCCACCGACCACTCAGGCCTGGTGCATATAATCTAATATTTGCTGAACCCTTGTTTCTTGAGTGATCCACCATTGACTGAGTTGACAAACCATGCCTTACCAGTGGCTTAATTTAAAGCAAAGTTTGTTATGCGAAGTCTCGGTTTTCCCTTTCAGATTTTGTTTTGTAAAAAGGTAAATAGATAACAGTCATATATTCCTGGTTTAAACTCTTGGAATGAAATGCAGGATATATGATTAGTAAAGAAATGTAAACAGCTAGATCAGGAATCCCTGTATTATTATACTGTGTTGGAATCCAGTGTTATATAAGACTATTGCTGGTGTAGAGAGGATTGGTACTATATTGTGTTTACTTGTGGAGGTGATGATGTATGTGGGATTGACTCCCAAGGAAATATTACAAATAACATTGTGAAATGAACTGAGATGTATTTAATTTCTTCATCTTAAACCTCTTGCCGGCCTCCTCAAAAAAAAATAAATCACTCCAGATTGCCTTTAATGAGAAGGTGTAGAAGTCCACACAAAGGTATCTCCTTGTTTAAAACCCAATTCTGGATCTTAAATGGCATTGTAATATCTCAAACATGTCTATGGAAAATTTTCAGTCATCCAGGTAAAAGGTTGCCCCCAAAGTGCTTTTTCAAAAGGCAACTGGACTTTGTTTTTCCTTGAAGACATTTTTGCTTCTCAACTATGAACTGAAGAAGCTTCTTGGATGAGAAGTGAAATGTCTTCAAGGAGAAAAAAAACAAAGTTAATTGCCTTTTGAAAAAGTACCTTTGGGATATCTCAGTTTCCATGGAATTTAGAGCTTTGTGGGCTACATACAAAATCCACTCGGATTTATCCCGCGAGTTCAAGGCATTCCCGTCCCCCGCAAAAGCCACCTTGTGGCAGAACCTGTGTTGAGAATAGGCCACGGCTGAAATAAATTTGAGCCTGGGTCTCTTTGATTCCAGTCCAACCTGTTAATTTCTCTACCATACTGCTTCTCTGTGTGCCACTTCTTCATAAATAACTGAATAATTTTTCATTCAGAAGCCCTCAGTTCCAATTACATAGAATGATACAACAAAACTAAGTTTCAAATGCCTGTCTGAATTTATATATGAGGTGTGAAAAATAAGTTTCTCTTTGCAATCCCTTAGCAGCAAGCTGGAAGACAATACAATTTGCTGTCGTCCCCCCCCCCCCCAAATCTATAGATGATATTCAGGAAAGGGGGAAAGGGAAAAAAAACGTACTATGAAGTGTGTGTATTTGCGGGCATATCTTATTGTCAACTTATGCTGTAACAGCCAATTAGCTATTTGGTGGTCTTGCCTGCCATAGATAAAGCATCAATCTATAATGAATCTGTGTCCTATAACTGTGCAGAAACACATATCCAGAAACACAACAGCTGCACTAACAGGTGGTGGGCAAGTGGTGATTGAAAGATAGAGTAAATGCAGGGAGCTTTCAAAGTGTGTGACTCTCTGCCCAAAATATTCGGGGTAAAAGAAAAGAAAAGAAGGAGGGGGGGGCAGAGAAAGTGAGAGGAAGAGAGGAAGAAAAAAAGAAACAATGAAAATGTTGCAAGGGAGAATTATGTCATTCTTTTTGAACGCTCTGCGATGTGGATTCTCCAGGGCAATTCTTTTGGGAATACCGGCAGTGGCTCAGCCAGTTGTGTGGCTTGAAATAGGAAGCTTGGAAGGCGTAACTATCTCCGTATTTTCTTGTTGATGCCAAGGGTTGCCATTGAGTAGTCCTCATCTTGACATAAAACCAATGCAGAATTTTGCATCTGGCTTTTAAAGCCACCGCTGGGACTTGGGATAAAACACTGCATGGCTCACATCAGACCATCCCGGGAACTTCCTTCTCAATTACCATCAAAAAATGTGTCAGTGCGGTTTTCAGTGGCTTTCTTTAAGCTTACGGCTCAGCAAGAGGGAACGTTATAAGTGGAGGAATTGGATATTCAGCAAAGTTTATAGTCTCACTGCAATTGACAATTAAAAGATATATATTCGGAGGCTGGGCCAACTCATTTTTGGATCATGAGTCCGTCTGTGTTAGCACACATCTCTTTTGTCCCCCAACACTGTAAAAAGCCATGAATATTCTCTGTTGTGGCCCGCCAGCAGCCAGCAAAGCTGGTAGCAGATTCAGAGAGTGAGGAAGTTGGGGAGGAACATGGGCCAGTCCTGGAGTCTGGGGAAGGCTCTGATGAGGGCTCTGCATCGGAGGCAGAGAGGGGGCCAGGGTCGTCTGACAGTTATCAGCTGCCTTCGGAGTCAGACATCAGTGAGGCAGACGAACAGCTGGAGCCTGTTCCCAGTGTGCGCATGTTCAGAGTTGCCAGCTAAAGAACAGGGGTCGACTTGGGAGTAAGGCTACAAGTGGACGATGAATGGCCCCTCCCAGAGGAAATAAAAGAGGAGCAAAAGGGGAGTGGAGTTTGCAGGAGATAATTAGTTTGCTTAATTGGTTCATGACTATCAAAGAGGCCTGGCCAAGTTTTGCAGATATCGGCCTGTCCGCTCTCCAAGCCAGATAAGGTCTGTGACTGTAAATCCTCCCTCGAAAGACTTTGCTGGATGTGAATGAGCAGAATTCACAGTAAATTAATAAAAGGGTTTTTTGTTGGGACCAGGAGTTTGCTTCCTGCTCTTGGGAAGCCTCGGTCAGAACATTCTCAAGAAATAAAAAGTTGAATATCCCAACTGTAAGCGTTTACTACCTAATAAGAATGCTCCTTTCCAAGACCAGGGTATATTGTGTTGTTAAAAGTCCCACATTCAACGGCAGTTTTTATCTTTTACATCTCCTCCGTTACGCGGTGCTAGGGATTCAAACCCCCGAAATGCCAACCTTTCTGATCGACAAGCTCAGTGTCTTAGCCACTGAGCCACCGCATCCCCATACTCGGACAATTAAGCCGCTAGATAAGCTTGCCCTGGCAGGGTTGGTACAGCTGTAGTTTTCTGTTTGGTAGTTTCTTGATTAAACTATTATTTAGACTACTCAGACAATTAAGCAGTCTAAATAATAGTTTCAGCAAGAAACTACCCAACAGAAAGCTACAGCTGTACTAATCCTGCCAGGGCAAGCTACTGTATAAAATAAGAGAGCAAATCCACACTAACTAGCACTGATGATGTTACCTAGTCTGGTAATGAAATGTCTGCAAGCAAACAATCTAACTCAGAAAGAATCAAGGGCTCCATACATTTAAAAAAAAGAGTCCAATATTGCTGGCTTTTCATTGCCTCATGGTGATCCCTGGTCCTACTCAAAATGTTAAGTGCAACCCCCCCCCCCGAGTGTTACTGGCAGCGCTATCAACTAAAAGAGATGAAGTGACATGGGACCAGATCAGTCTTCCATCATTCTACCCGATCATTTTATGCAGCCCGATTTTGCTTTTTCCTCCCTCCTTTCCCCCGGCTTTAATCTTCCTGCAATTTTCAAGACGTTCTCCTGAGGTCTGCAGAATTCCAGAGCATTTATAAAAGAATGAAATAACAACGTTCCCTGGCCGGGTAGTTCTTTTGCTGACTGTCCTGACCAATGAAGGTCTTGCATTGGGAGGGAAAGAGGGACCAAGAAATTTCAGAGGTTTGCAAAGTGTGGGTGACAAAAACAGGCCTGTCCGTGAAGCGCAAGTGGGAAAAATACGGTAATCTTCTTGTACAGCTGCTTTTGTTCTTGCTTTTTTTAATCCGTGGGGAAATTTGTAAACTTGGATTCCTAGATCAAAATTCCGTCTTCAGCTCTGGCATTTTGGATTTCCCTTGGCATTCCAGCCACACTCTTAAAAGAAGTTGTGTGCACTTAAACTTGTTAACTCCGTTGGCATCTTTTGACATATTTGAAAAACCTTAGCTTTTTTCTTAGAGTAGAAGTGCAAAATCTGAAGATTACACCCCACACACACACACCAATACGTCACTCTCAAAACCTTGGATACAACTCATAGAGACATCCAAAAATTAATACAGAATAACAGTCTTTCAGAGGAATGTTTATCCACATGCACCTTATCTCGTTTAGAGCACTGCCAGATAACTAGTTTCCAAAACACAGGGCAAAGCAAAACTTGGCACAGAGTCTCTTATGATCACGAACAGAACTTTCCAGACCGAATGAACAAATTGTTCCCTGCAAAAGCCCACTTCCCGTTAATTCCTCTTTTGTTTCCTATGGGAAGGACTAATCACCTCCAAAGTGTGGCTTTACTCTTAAGTCGAACCTACTTTCTTAGTTGTTCTTGTCTTCTGGCAGCTCTGCGCATGCACACACTGGGAACAGGCTCCAGCTGTTCTTCTGCCTCACTGCTGTCTAGCTCCCTCTCTGCCTCTGACGCAGAGCCCTCGTCTGAGTTTTCCTCAGCCCCCAGGACTGGCCCATGTTCCTCCCCAACTCCTCACTCTTCAATTCTGCTCCACTGGCCACCGGCGGGCCACAATACTTCCTCTGTTGCTTTCAGCCTTTGCTCCCATAACCGGCTTCATTATATACTCTTTAAAATGTAAATCATCTCCTGATTATCTCCCTGTAAACAACAGCCTTATGGATCCAGGATCATCTTTGCATCTCTGACAATCAGAGTGCTTTGCTTATTTATCAGATATGTCTGCACCTGTGCAAGTACTCTTGATTGCAGTTTAGGAAAAAAAAAATTAACTTCACTGGATGCAATCTAATTTTTTTTATATAAAAAAAGGCAGCATGCAGATGTGAAGGAAACTGCTGATATTAGCAAACCAACCACAAGCGTACTGTATGTGTAGCCATGCATACATGCATGCACATGAGGGAGAAGATGATTTCGAGCAACTTCAATTCATGTTCTTCTCTGAATACAGTTACTTTGCCAAAAGGCCTCAATTGGTGTCTGGCTGCAGCATCCGGGCCCATTCATAAATAGTCTCAAGGAGAAACTTTATTGTTAGTCACCTGTGTTACAAGAATCTCACTAGAATGACTGCATTCCCTTGGAAATGGTGAGATGTGGCTTCAGGGATTCTGGGGGAGATCAAGTCTGTTGCTTCCCGCCATGCAAGGATTCTAAGCTTGACCCCTCTTAAGACTTCCCTCCAGTCTAACTGGAAATTCCACCCTGATTGCTTCTTCAAAAAATAGATTTGCAAAAGAGACCTTGGGGGTTTTATTTGAAGGAGAGGGATGTGATGCATTTGGATGAGGAGGAGACAACCTTCGCAATCTTTCACAGAAATTCATTGGAGAACTTAATTCAAAGTGGATTTCAACAGTAGAGCTGTGGGTTGATCTGTGGGCTGTGAGACCTACTCAAGCGACAACCATAAAAGGCCGTGGAGGAGGTTAAATGGTAACAGGCAATGTTTTCTCTAACATCTTTGTTAACAATCTGAAGGAGGGAGTAAACAGCTTGTTCCTAAGAAAAATCCACAGAGGGAGGCACTATAACTATCATGGAAGACAGCCACATAATGCAGGATGAAAAGAGGAAAATTAGAAGAATGCATCATGCAAAGAGAAGGAATTAAATAGAGATCCATTTTTTTCCCAAAGGTTTGGAGAAAACTGAGACAAGTAGGAAGTGTTGCACCAGAAGCAAAATCAGCTGCGCTGTTTGTCAAGCTCGGCAGCCTGAAAAGGTGTGAACTTTGACTCCCAGAGTTCAGAATTTGGAATCCCCAAAAGCATGGCCAGCTGGGGAATTCTAGGAGTTGAAGTCCACATGTCTTCAAATTACAAAGCTTGAGACTTGAAACACTGTCTTAGATTGGGTCAAGAATTCTACCCTGTGATTGACAGAATCCTACTCAGAAAACCATTTAAGTTCAGTGGTGGGATTCAGCCAGTTTGCACCTATTTGGGAGAACCGGTTGTTAACTTTCTAAGCAGTTTGTTGGAAGAAATCTCATTTTGTTCCCCACCCCCTTTACAGAGCCAATCCTGTAAGGAAGGCAGGAAGGAAGGAAACATTCTGGTGTTGTTTCTAGCCTAATCTTTATTGCCCTGATAACAGAAACTGCTTCTCCGGTTAGCCCTTATTACATTGTCACAGCTAAGGCGAAGCACCCATCGACCTGAGTGACGTTGGGTTGGCCATGCCCACCCAGTGAAATGACCACCGAGCCATGCCTACCCAGCTGGTCATTAGGGTAGAGGACTGGTTATTAAATTATTTGAATCCCATCACTGTAACTAACTACATTTTAATTCTTCCTCCCTCTCAGGCATGATTTCCCTAGCAAAAAGAACCAAGACATGCAAAACTTCCTGCGTCATTTCCCCCCCTATTTGGAGACCCAAATAGCTGCAAATACTATTTGACATCACAGGAAAACTTGTCCCAGGATGCCACAGCTTTCAGAATGATATCCCCATAACAATGTGCTCCTTTGCTCTTAAGTTTTGTTCTTACCTGAATTTTAGGTACCTGGAGTTCTGACAGAGCCTTTCTTTATCCTTGCCCTCTTCTATGTTCAGAGATGTATTTAAAAAATAGGAAAACAGACTAGCCCTGTGATGGTGAACCTATGGCACGCATGCCAGAGGTGGCATGCAGAGCCCTCTCAGGTCAGATCTCCATGGCGTTTCTTTCGTGAGCTTCTGTTTCTCCGGCAAAAGACCAAACAGAAGCTCACGAAAAAGAAAGATCTTACCTCTTGCTGTGCTGCCGGTGTTGGGATGCCCCACCTCCCACCGGCCAGCTGGTCTTCAGGTCTCTGCTACACATCTGTGCATGCCCACCCATGTCCACCCATGTGCATGTTTCCGCATGCCCACACACGTGGACTTTTCAGTTTGGGCATGCACATGCACCGCTTGGGCACTTGGTGTCTAAAAGGTTCGCCGTCACTGAATTAGCCCATTTGCTATTCTATCTCCTTTATTTCTATCTCCTTTATTTCTATTTAGCTATCTCCTTCATTTCTATTTAGCTAAGAACAATGTTTGTGGTTCAGTTATATCACATATATATGGCAACAGGACAAGGGTAGATAGGTGGTTAGACACTTCTGTAGCATGCAGATTCACAGAATAACAGAGTCGGAAGGGACCTTGGAGGTCTTCTAGTCCAACCCCCTGCTCAAGCAGGAGACCTATACCATTCCTGACAAGTGACTGTCCAGTCTCTTCTTCAAATTGTCCAGTGATGATGCAGCGACAATTTCTGAAGGCAAGACCTTCCACTGGTTAATTGTTGCGACAGTTAGGAAATTTCTTCTTAGTTCTAGATTAGATTCTAAATTAGAAGATGGTTAATGGAGAAGGACAACGACTCCTTTAATAATAATAAAAAATGATTGTTTCACGGTTATACAAAACATGCTTATATATTTATACCTTGGCAGCAACTTTTGGCAGTAATAGTTGCAGGAATATGTTTATTAGGGGTCACAGACTCAGGCAAATGTAACACATCTAATAAGCATGCTTGTGGTCTTGCTTACTCTACATTGATGTTGGAAAAACGTGAATCCTACAAGCTGCAATTAGAAACTTAGCAACAGCAAGAATTATTTTACGAGTTTTATCTGTCAAAGGAAAGAGTATGTAATTTGGGGGGGGGCGGGGTCTGGCCAAGAAATGGACTAAAAAACGGTAATAGTCCTGTAAGCAGCCATGTCAGTAACTTTAGTCATAAATTATAAATTAGAATTTTGACATCAACTTCTTTAAAAAGGATTTTTTTTTACAAATTACAGTCATGGCTCTCAAATTGCAGGGTTATGAATCAGCATGTTGTATTCAAAAATCACATAGCGGAGATTAGTCAATCATATTACGTGTGTGTGTGTGTGTGTGTGTGTTTAATCTCTTACCTATTTGTAAATGTGTTCGTAGAATTTGTAAATGCAAAAGGGGGCATATGTAAAACCATGCTGTGATGTATAAATCAGCTGAATGTTTTTACTAAATCTAATGCTTAAAATGATTTTTGATTCAAAACTTTTGGCTGAAGATTTACTGGCAGGTTTTATAAATCAGAAGCAAGATATATAATTCAATCCCTGGGTAGCATAGATTTATAAATCCAACTTATAAATCAATGAGATGGAAGAAGGGAACCATGTTTGAACTTAAATAATATTTTATAAATGGCACCCTCATACATCATGCAACTGCCACAAAATGTTTATATGGTACTTGGTACATCTAATGTGTGACTGAGATATTTTTTTAAAAAAAACGTGAAGTAGATGCAATGGGTAGTATAAATTTTAGTCTGTGTTAAACATGTGGTGGAAATTTTCTGAGGACATTATTTTCACTCCTGAAAAAATTCAGGGTTTTTAATTTAGGCAATGGTGGATATTTGTCATGACAATATATATGATAAAATAATAAATTGACAAATGGATAGCTCAGGAATATATACATTTGAATAAGGAGTACATTGATCACAATCTACTGGTTCATTGGAAAATTTCAGCAGCTCAGTAAGAGTTTCTAACACTGAATTGTATGCCAACATAAACAATAAAAAAACATCTTTTCAAAGCAAGCCATTCAAATATTTGATTAGTAGTAATCATACTATATAGTGGAGCATCATAGCAGTGTTCCAATATCTCAAGGGTTGCCACAAAGAAGAGGAAGTCAAGCTATTCTCCAAAGCACCTGAGGGTAAAACAAGAAGCAATGGGTGGAAACTAATCAAGGAGAGAAGCAATTGAGAACTGAGGAGAAATTTCCTGACAGTTAGAACAATTAATCAAGGGAACAACTTGCCTCCAGAAGTTGTGAATGCCCCAACACTGGAAGTCTTTAAGATGATGTTGGATAGCCATTTGTCTGAAGTGGTGTAGCATTTCCTGCCTAAGCAGGGGGTTGGACTAGAAGACCTCCAAGGTCCCTTCCAACTCTGCTATTCTATGATGAATTCTATGAAGGTATGCCAGGGCATAGAAACTGTGGATAGCATAAATGCCAGTTTCTTTTGTGGGAGGAACTCTTTTTCGTTTGTTTGTTTGCATGCATCTCATACCCAATGAGAGTCACTGGGGATGTTGAGAAAGCTGTTGGGCTCAAAGATAGGGATGGTCAGTTCAAGTCCAGCCTTGCTAAGGAAAATTGCTGGGTGACTTTGGGTCAGTCACTACCTTTCCTCCTAAACTGCCTCTTGGACAAAATTGAAGGAAAGACTGCTAGGCACCCCGGACTGAGCCCCTAGAGCTGGTCCATCCAACACAGATTTGAGACTATCAAACATACTATTGGAAGGGAAAGATTGCATAATAATTTCGGTCACCTGTCTGCTTCCAAGATTTCTGTTTATAGTAGAGAAAGACACAATGGTCCAACGTTTGTCTTAAGGCCTGTAGAACAACAGACTGATAAGCATCCTATTTTTTATTGTGATGAAAACAAAAAGATTTACAGTAGAACAAATATATAACCAGCCACAATGGCAACATAGCTAGAAAGAAGCACTATAATAGAAATGGCAGAAGCTGCACAAGGTTCCAGCCTCAGAGTAACTGCTCTTAGAAAGTCTCCTCAGAAGCAAAGGACTACTAAAGCAGGGGTCTCGTACCATGGCAACTTCAAGACTTGTAGACTTCAACTCCCAGAATTCCCCAGAAAGGACCAGTAAGACTTCTCAGGTTTTCAGGGACCAGTAAGGAAGTATAGAGTTCTGGGAGTTGAAGTCCACAAGTCTTAAAGTCCACAGGTCATAAACTTGTCAAGGTTGGAGACCTTTGTAGTAAAGAAAAACACTTCACCCTGCGAGTACAGCTTTAAGAAATCATAAGGATTAGCCACAGCTGAGTCTTAGGCCAGGCCCTGGGAGGGCAAACTGTGACTTTCTCCAAGTGAGTGTGTAGGCAATTTGAAATCAGTTTTAAACATTCTTGGGCTATTCCTAGCTGAGTTTTGTACTTTGCTAACTTCTGTCCTTTATCTTGGCTTCATTCAAGATTTTAATCCAAGACTTCAGGATCTGCTGTTCATCTTGACATGGGTTGACCTATCCTTCAGATATCTCTACTATTCTGCTGGGAAAATTTCACACCTGCTACCTAACACAGGTATGTTAGTAATATGCCATGATGTTATGCTGGTTTTTCTATAATTTCTTACTGGTCCCGGATGACCCGAGAAGTCATACTGGTCCTTTCTCTCATGTATTATAATCATAATCATTACCTAGAATAGCTATTAATAATCCATATAATTGCAGCATTATTTGTTCAGATGTCTCCCATGCATGCATTTTCAATTTGTTTACCGCTAGGAAGAGATTTCAAAGTCTCCGAGTTTTCATTAGGATGGTCATTTGGGCCAAATAAAATTTTGGTACTGAGTACTAAGTTCATTAAAATTTTCTTTTGAAGAGCTCAACAACTTAATTCATTTGCTTTTTGAGTGGTTTAAAAAGCATGTAAAGCTCAAAGCTAAATTAGAAGGTTCCGGTTTCATGTAAAATTCCAGGGTTTGGATAATATGGTCAGAAGCATCTTTTCAACTTTTTCCCTCTTGTTGATTGATTGTTCTTTATTTAAATGGCAATTGATGTTTTCAATATCGGTGTCCACTTTGTGCCTTCTGTGGAGTTAATCTCTTTTAAACTAGCTTGCTGATACTAGAAATGTTGCAATGGTGGCATTTCGGTGGTTTTTCTGAGGGAAAAGTGAATGTCTGGTGAGCTGTCTTGAGGTGTATGGGATTTTAGGATTTTATAGGTGTTTTTTAGGTGAGAGTTGGTATACTTAACAGTGCATATAGATATAGATTATAGCTTTATTGATTAGCCCATAGGCCACATCAAAGCACAAGGTTCAAGCACATATCACCAATGAAATCCTAGACAAACAATTTAAAATAAGAATAGGGTAAAATACAATAGTAGGATAAGATACAATATAATTTAATATGTGAATATGTAAAATAGATTAAAATGACGTAAAATTATATTTTGGTGTCACCCTTACAATCTACCCCAATTAGTCCCACATATGCAGATCTCAACTGCACCATTTTGTTTAAGTATTTTGTTCAATATATATACACCTACACACACATACACATACACACACATTTATACACTGAATCTTCAACAGTCTTGATATCAAGTTATACCCAGGCATAACTATAAAACGATAAAGCTATATCAGGGCCTTAATTTCCTAATTTCTGCAGCAATACTGTCTTACTGTGGCACTGGGGTGGCATAGTGGTCAGAATGCAGTGGTGTAGGCTAATTCTGCTGACTGCCAGCAGTTCAATGCCAAATAGATCAAAAGTTACTTGGCTGTCCATCCTTCCAAGGTCAGTAAAATAGGGACCCAAATTGTTGGGGGCAATATGCTGACTCTCTAGGCCTAGGGCTATTAATGCTGTTTTTCATTTAGGTTAGACTGAAGAGCCAACTTGATATCCCCAGAATGAAGTAGACATGTAATGGGCAAGCAGATAAAAACTATTAGCATTGATGGAGCTCTTAAATTAGAATGCTCCATCAAGAGCTTCTGCATATGTGTATACGTAATCATATAAATCCACAGAGGGAAGTTAAATTGTATTTTAGAGAGCCAATTTGGTGTAGTGGTTAAGGCACCAGTCCAGAAACTGGGAGACCATGAATTCTTGTCCCTCCCCCCCTCCCCCCAGGTGGAAACCTAAGAAGGAGGCAATGGCAAATCACTTCTGAAAAAACGTTGCCAAGAAAACTGCAAAAAGTGATACAGGTCAGGAGACAACACTGATTTGAAGGTATATGTCACAGGTGGTATTCAGCAGGTTCTGACCAGTTCTGGAGAAGCGGTAGTGGAAATTTTGAGTCGTTTGGAGAACCGGTAAATACCACCTATGGCTGCCCCCGCCCCCATGTATTCTCTGCCTCTCAAGTCCCAGCTGATCGGGAGGAAATGGGGATTTTGCAGTATCCTTCCCCTGGAGTGGGGAAGGAATGGAGATTTTACAGTATCTTTCCCCTGCCACGCCCACCAAGATATGCCACACCCACCAAGCCACATCCACATAAACGGCAGTAAAAAATTTTGAATCCACCACTGGTATCCGTGTGTATGTTTTGTGTATGTGTGTATACACATACATACATACAAAAATACACTATATGTATGTACAGTGTATATGTATATACTGTCTGTATGTATATACATGTGTGTTTTTATGTGTGTGTGTATGTGTGTGTGTGTGTGTGTGTGTAGATAGAGAGATGCTAAAAAAAAGTAAAGATACTTTTATAAATCAAAAACATACTTTTTGATACTCCATTCTTGCCTCCCACCCCAGAAAAATAAAAAATAAAACTAATTATCTTATAAGTAGACTTCAAAAAAAACCCAATAATTAGATTATTAAAATATGCTTTGATTTTATTAGACTTCCTCAAAAATCCTACAATCAAAAAAAAAAACCCCAACAGCCCACAATGTATTTGAAACATATTTGCTACAATATAAGGCACCTAATTGTGAATTTTATACACTACCCAGTTATGCAATTAGATACTACATGTCTATTTCTCACAATTAGCTGTTGCAAAAAAAAATCTGCCTATAAACAGCATGATATATTTAACAACTTTTTAATGCAAAACAGTTGACATAGTTAATGCCATATTCGTTTAATTCAATTTTAATTAGTTAAACAGTAGTTAGAAAAATGTGAGCTTTTCATTAACTCCCAATGCCAATATTTTTTTTTGCTGCTTGTCTTTTACCATTGTTTTTTTCTCCCTTTTCTTCAAATTACAATTGCATAATGGAATAACATCCGTGCAATGCATGATTATTTATGGCATACAGTGCCAAAACTGCTAATTTTTGATTTTTGGAAACCATGAATTCTAGTTCTGGCTTAGGCCGGGTGACTATGGGCCAGTCACTCCCTCTCAGCCTAACCTGCCTCACAGGGCTGTTGTTGTGGAGGAAGAAGTATGTTGTTATGTTTGCCGCCTTGGTTTATCTGTAAAAATTGTCAAGATGCGATACAAATCTCTCTTCCTGTCCCTCTGTCTCCCTCTCACTCTGTCTCCCTCTACCTTTCTCTCTCCCTCCCTGTCCCTCCCTCTCTCCTTCTCCCTTCCTTTCACCCCTCTTCTCCTCTCCCTCTCTCCCTCTTCCTCCCTCCCTCTCTCCCTCCCTCTCTCTGTTTCTCACTCCCTCTTTCTCTCCCTCTCTCCCTCCCTCTCCCCCCTCTTTCTCTCTCCCTCCCTCCCTCTCTCTCTCTCTCTCATTCTGCAATATTTTTTGATATACAAGTAGTTCTCAACAAGTTCAGAGTCTTAGCCACTGAGCCTATACAGTCTCCCTAAGACTATATTACTATTATTCTTATCATTCTTCCTAGTGCCTACCTCTTTCCACTTATGACTATAACCATGTTGCTTATATCTTTACAATTACAATTTATGTTGTTTTTGTTTCCTAGTATGATTTGATAGCTTATTAGTAAACTTGAGTGTTACTAAGTGTTGTATCTTTTATTCTTGATGAATGTGTTTTTATTCTCCTTATGTGCACTGAGAGCATCTGCACCAAAGACAAATTCCTTGTGTGCCCAATCACACTTGGCCAATAAAGAATTCTATCTAAACTTCCACCATGCTTTTCCTCATAGAGCAGAAAGGGTTTCTTCCTTGGATGTAAAATATTCCTGAGGCAATCAAGGCAACATCTAACCCCCTAAGAGACTGCTCTTGTTAATTCTGTCACTTCCTACCTTGCTAGGTCCTGGAGAGGAAGTGAAAAGATTTAATTAACCCGAAGTGAAGGGATGAATTCATCTACTGGAGCCATTTGCATTTAAAATACATCTGTAAATAAGTGATTGGATTCTGATGGGACTACTTAAGAGTAACAGTTATCAGTAATTATTAGGGGAACTGGCCTGACTCTATTTCAGTTTCCTATGACAGTCAGCTGTTGAACTTCAGCAATAAATTGTGCTATCAAATTTTACAATACAATACGTAAAATAAAAAGATGGTTTTAATGGTGGACAGGACCACATGGCTTGAGTCCTGAACAGAAAAGGGGATCACATGCTTCAATGTTGGTGGAGAAGAAGAGAAGGCTGAGATGCTGAGTCCCTGGTTTTATGCCCTCTCTGGCCTTTGATCTTGAGCTTGTCTTCTGATTGGTTGTCACACTCCCATGGGGGCATGCAGGGGCAACTCTCTAGGTTGCATTTTGAATCCAGGTTTGGTTGAGTTCTCAGATGCCATGTGGCGAGTTGGGTAAAGGGCCAATAGTATCATGCCTTAATCCCATCCCCCTGGAGCTGAAGGGGAGAACTCTTTATTATGAAAAGGGACTGGCTTGGACATCTTAATGGCCCATTGACAAAGGGGGATAGCAGGAAGCTGCAGGGAGCTATTCTGTCTTTATAAAATGTTTCACCCTTTTCACATCCAGAGTAATATTGTGCCTTTTCAATATTTCCTAGGATATTTCATTTTTTGGGGAGAGGGATGGGTTTTAACTTCCTACAATTAGATTTTTTTTTAAAAAAATAATTTCACCACTGGGTTGATCCCTTCATCTTTGTGATATGGAGATGAATCCATTGTCAGATCTTAGCCATGCTCACCATCGGTAGAAATCTACTCCAGATCAAACCTCTTCATACTCTAGAGCAGTGTTTCTCAAACTTGGCGACTTTAAGTCCTGTGGACTTCAACTCCCAGAATCCCCCAGCCAGCATAGCTGGCTGGGGAATTCTGGGAGTTGAAGTCCACAGGACTTAAAGTCGCCAAGTTTGAGAAACACTGCTCTAGAGGTTAGCTACGGCATATAATAGTACTTGCAAGAAATGACTAACAGTAAACATTAAAATCCATTTCCAAAACTGATTGCACTACAGATAGGAGGAGGAGGACAACAAGGCAGGGGAGAGATGGGGATGATGGTGGCAAGCAGCTCCATCTCTCCCAACATTATGCTACTTTAACCCCAGCAGCCCAGGTCCCCTAGTCAATAATGACCTATGTTAGGTCATTTGGAAGATGATGTTTATGACTATATTGCCGTGACAATATCATTACATTCCTAAGGTGTAATTAAAGATTTGCCAAGATGTATAAGGTTTTATCGATATGGCCGGATGAATGCCAAAGAGACACATTGAGGCGGACACCTTCTATAGCTGTGTGGAATTGCAGGGCTGCTTTAGTGCTTCTTAGAAAATGTGTGGGTTAGGCACTTATATGAAGGGGTGTTATTAGAATGGGAATGTTATAGACTCTGTAGGCACAACATTTGGCTCTGCACCTTGGTGGCTGCTGCCCTAAATATGCTGGACAAAGTCAGGCCAGGAAAAAAAACTTTTCAGCTTTTATCAAGAAGCTTTTTAAACACATGCATACATGGTGTCCACTAGCTATACTGACATTTCACAGAGGAGCTGCTTCTTCTTCTTCTTCTCCTTCTTCTTCTTCTTCTTCTTCTTCTTCTTCTTCTTCTTCTTCTTCTTCTTCTTCTTCTTCTTCTTCTTCTTCTTCTTCTTCTTCTTCTTCTTCTTCTTTTCTTTTTCTTCTTCTCCTCCTCCTCCTCCTCCTCCTCTTCTCCTCCTCCTCCTCTCCTCCTCCTCCTCCTCCTCTTCCTCCTCCTCCTCCTCCTCCTCCTCCTCCTCCTCCTCCTCCTCCTCCTTTTTTGTTTCCAACAAAAAGTGCAGGTTTACAGCAAAAAAAACAAAAAAAAAACAAAAAACAAAAAAACAAAACCAAACACCATTGTAAATCATAGTCATATCACTGTGAGACATTGCAAACAGCTATTAATGCAGGCTGGTTGCATAAGCACCCAAAATGCAACCATGTGACTTCTGGGGATGTTGATGGTAGTGACTGTTGGAACTTCAAATCTGGCTTGTATCCTTTGGGGAGGGGTCTGTCCTAAGTTGAGGACGACCTGTATTTTCATACAAATATTTAATCTTAACTAAAAGACCGAGAAGTGAAGAATTCTTCACAATGTCCAGGGACTTCTGTATGTGACCGTCCAGCTCTGTTGCATTATTGTCCTGTGATGCCAACTGATACAACAATCTGAAGAAGACCAGATGGGCAAGAAGCCTAATAGCTTCAATATAAATCCTTTCCTTATAATAAGGATGAACAGGCCACCTGAACAGTATATCCCACCTTCTGTCTTCCTGAAAGACAGGACCTGTTTTGTATCATAACACTAAAGATCGTAAAGTGGATGCAAGAAAGTATTTTTTAAAAGCGCAGTGAAATCCTGGCCCCTTAAAAGCACACAATGATAATGTCTTAAGCCCAGGACAACAGCAACAATAAGAAGAGACACAGCAGCATAGCTTCAATTAAATGCCTGGGTGAACAAATCAGTTGTTTGCTGGTGCTGAAAGTTTACCAGACCTGATGCCAGTTGTAACTGGATGGGAAAGGAATTCCTCAGTGACAGTGCTTCTACTCTGAGGTTTCCCCCACTCCCCTTGCTGCAGAGCAGACAAGGGTCCTGACCTGAATGAACATAGGGAGATGGTGATCCTTCTGAGCTGCACAGGGATTTACACAGCAATAGCGCTTGGACTTGCATACCGCTTCACAGTGCTTGACAGCCCTCTCTAAGTGGTTTACAGAGTCAGCCTATCGCCCCCAATGAACTGGGTCTTCGTTTTACTGACCTCGGAAGGATGGAAGGATGAGTCGACCTTGAGCTGGTGAGAATCGAACTCCTGAACAGTGAGTTAGCCTGCAATACTGCATTCTAACCACTGTGCCACCACAACTCATAGCAAGACATAGTGTAGAATTCAAAACTAGCCACTTTATTGTTCTATCACAATTCTACAGGAATCTCCCCAAGCTGGCAGCTTTGGTTTGGGAAAGACTAGATAAGGCTAAGGGGACCTGGTGGCTCAGTGGCTAAGATGCTGAGCTTCTCGATCAGAAGTTTGGCAGTTCAGCAGTTTGAATCCCTAGCGCCGTGTAACGGGGTGAGCTCCGGTTACTTGTCCCAGCTTCAGCCAACCTAGCAGTTTGAAAGCACATAAAAATGCAAGTAGAAAAATAGGGACCACTTTTGTAGAAAGGTAACAGCACTCTGTGTGCCTTCGGCATTCAGTCATGCTGGCCACATGACCATGGAGATGTCTTTGGACAGTGCTGGCTCTTTGGCTTAGAAACAGAGATGAGCACCACCCCCTAGAGTCAGGAACGACTAGCACGCAAGCGTGGGGAACCTTTACCTTTAGATAAGGCTGATAGATATTGGCAGGAGAGAAGGGGTCAGACCTTGCCCTCTTGTGTGTTTACATAATGAATCCAGACTAATTCCTCACTTGATCCCTCCTCCCAAATGGGACAGTTTCTCTCCAACAGAAACTGAGATCTAAATGTCTTCTGAACCGAGGCAGCAAGCTGTGAAATCTAGGACACAATGGATCAACCTGCTTCTATTTCCTTTCCTTTTGTTAAGCGCCGATTAATGCATTTATTTCTAGTCCGTTCAGATTATATTTGGGTAGCCCTGTCATCTCACAACTTAATGAGCACTGAATGTGGCTGCAGTCACTATTGTAGATACTCGCTTCACATCCCACCTAGCAGTTCATTATAGCAAGCCCTGCATATGGTTAAATTAGCAGTGTGGTTGACAAGAAGGCGATACAGCTTAACTTATTTTTAAAACTGCTTTAACTTCTTGGGTATGTGGAACTAGGTATTTATAGAAAGAAAGTGCCACCCTTCAAATGTGAAAATATAAAGAACTCCACACCTATTCTACTCCAAGGGTAACTTGGAAGCATATTTGCTCATATATATAGGCTTTGCAAGATTTTGGAGAAGAGGGGGTTGACCTATTCTCTAAAACACCTGAGGGCAAGAAATAAGTAATAGGTGGAAGCTTATCAATTCAACCTAGAATTAAGGAGAAATTTCCCAACAATGAGAACTGTTAATCAATGCAAGAGGTTGCCTCCAGAATTGGTAGATGCTCCATCATTGGAGGCTTTTAAGAAGAGAGTGGACATTTGATTACCCATGTAATAACAGTAGCCAGGATTGTATTTGCACAACACTAGAAATGTGAAGAGATTCCTACGGATGAGAATGCGATTAGGAAAATATTAGAATGTGCAGAAATGAATAGGTTAACACTTGCAATTAAAGAGAAGGAGCAATCGAAATATTATAGCCTATGGGAACTATTCTACCGATGGTTAGAGAATAAAAATGAAAGTTAGAAATGAAAGTAGATTAATGAAATATAGAAAACATATTACTAGAATTACATTTTTTTAAAGAAGAGGATTGTTCTAGTATCAGATATGTTAAGTACATCAGTATTAAGCCATGAGTAGATAATGAATATGGTTGTACATTTTAATTGTTGTTGCACAAGATATTTGTACCCAGATGACATGTTGTTTGATGGAAGATGGATTGTTTGTATTAAAATAAAATTTAAAAAATTAGAGGAGGAGGAGGAGGAGGAGGAGGAGGAGGAGAAGGAGAAGGAGAAGAAGAAGAAGAAGAAGAAGAAGAAGAAGAAGAAGAAGAAGAAGAAGAAGAAGAAGAAGAAGAAGAAGAAGAAGAAGAAACAGACATTTGTCCAGAATGATCTAGGGTCTCCCCCTTGAGCAAGGGTTGGGCTAAAAGACCTCCAAGGTCCCTTCCAACCTTGTCATTCTATGTTCTATGGATTTGAAGGGAACAAATGGGGAAAACCTTGGCATGGTGTTTTCAAATCCTTCCCAGCGGCCTCATCCAACATAACCGCTAATTCAAAACTGGGGAATTGTAGCTGGACTTCATCTTATGGCCCAAGCTTTTCCTTCTCTTCTTCCATACAAAGGAACTCTTAAATCGCCCGAAAGTTGAACAGGAAAAGTTAAATCTTCACGGGTCGTGCTTGAACATGACGAGCCAGGATACTTTTACTACCCAGCTGTGTTTTGGTTTCCCCTGACAGTCTCCCCTCGTACAGCTGGGGTTTTCTTTTATATTTAAGGTTGAATGATTTTTTCAGTGCAGCCATTTCAGAAATCCTGGTGGATCAACATATTCCATCCGGGGGTTGGCAGAAGTGTACTCGTGTCTCTGGAGCTGAAAGAGGCTGGCCTATTTAATTATGTAAAAATGATTTAACCGAACATTAATATCACAATATTTTGACTTCACTGGCTTGGCTAGGGAAATAGAAGTGAGCAGCATACCGAATGCCTTGGTTTGGGATAATCTGAAGACGAATGGAGACAGCACTACTTGAATTATAAGAGACAGGGTCTTCAGTTTATTAAAAAAAAAACACGAAAAACCCATCATATTTTTTCTTCTCTTCCCTTTCCAGTAAGAGAGGAGATATTAAAAAAAAATTAGCAGTCCTGCCTGTAATTCTTTCCCAAAATTAAATCCATCCTTAGCAAATTGCTTCTCTGTTAAGCTGGGGTTTTTATAGCAGGGTAGGGAAGGTGGGGGGAAATTTTGGGGGGGAAATGTTTGCAAACATTTCTTTCATCAACAAAACTGAATCTCCCAAATTTCAGGCATTCTTCTTCCGATTCCCCCAGAGTTGTCTCATCTTAGACTTAGAAACTCAAGATAGCTTACATGGGAATACTTTTCATTTTGTTCTCACAGTAACAAACACGAAGTGTCAACTAGGAAGAATGAACTGAGCAAAGTCAACCACTGAAGTAGAGATTGTACCTGGGCTTCCCTATTCCTAGTTCAACTGCTCTTGTTCCGACCGAGGCTTCCCAAGAGCACACAGAAAACTCCTTGTCCCGACAAAAAAAACCCTTTTATTAATTTCCTGTGAATTCTGCTCATTCACATCCAGCAAAGTCTTTCAAAGGAGGATTTACAGTCACAGACCTTAACTGGCTTGGACAGTTGACAGGCCGATATCTGCAAAGCTTGTCTTCAAAACGTGGCAAGGAGTCTCGGAGAGTCAAGAGCCAATTAAGCGAACGAATTGTCTCCTGCAAACTCCACTCCCCTTTTGCTCCTCTTTAATTTCCTCTGGGAGGGGCCACTCACCGTCCACCTGTGGCCTTACTTCCAAGTCAACCCCTGTCCTTTAGCTGTTCCCTTCATCAGGCAACTCTGCACATGCGCACACTGGGAACAGGCTCCAGCTGTTTGTCTGCCTCACTGACGTCTGACTCTGAAGGCAGTTGATAACTGGCATACGGCCCTGGTCCCCTCTCTGCCTTCAATGCAGAGCCCTCATCAGAGCCTTCCCCAGACTCCAGGACTGGCCCATGTTCCTCCCTTACCTTCTCACTGTCTGAATCTGCTGGCTGCTGGTGGGTCACAACTATACTGATATATCTATAATGGTATGTAGGAATGGACATGGAAGACTGGAAGAAGAGCCACAGACAAGGCAACAGTCAGATAAGAGGCAACGTAGACTGAAGAAGCAATGGGGACATGGCAAACATCTCAGAAGGAACCTTCTATAGTTTCTTGGAGTGTAAAGATGGGGGGGCGAGATGAAATTTTATACACGTTAATGAAAATTTACAATACATTTAGAGGACTTCTATCTAGGTGTGTTTCTTGTCTGTGATACTTTGCAAGGCTGATATCAGAATAACAGATGGTCCAATTCCCTGATCAAACAGGAAACCCTATACATCAGATGAATAGTTGACCAGTCTCTTTTTAAAAACCTCTAGTGATGGAGCATTCACAACTTTTGGAGGCAAGCTGTTCCAACAACTGATTGTTCTCACTGTCAAGAAATTTCTTCTTAGTTGTGGGTTGCTTCTCTCCTTGATTAGTTTCTATCCATGGCTTTTTGTTCTGCCTTCAGGTACTTTGGAGAATAGCTTGACTCCCTCTTCTTTGTGGCAGCCCCTTAGATATTGGAACATTGCTATCATGTCTTTCTATTCATCATTCTTGCAACTATGACCATCCTCGTCAAGAACTTACAAAAACTTGTAAAAACTTTTTGGCCGTCTGACTTCCCCTTACTTTGCAAAGAAAACTCCTGCTCAAGTATAAATTCCTTAAAAAGTATCTCCTATGTTAGATGGGCCAGGTGGCATCTGAGAGCTTTCTTTTACATGTTTATAACACCTCTAAAGCACCTCTAAAATGTACTGGGAGAGTTTAACGAATGTTCATATTAGCCATACAACAGGTAAATGAGGAACCATGAGTGATGGTGAGGATTCAGTGATGGAGAACGCAGATATAAATAAATGACCATCACTGAGTTCACGTGGAGAGAAATCAGAAATGAAGCATTTTAAATCATTTAGAGAGACTCTGCCTTAATGAACTCACTAGAAATTAGGCTGGGCAATTTTTCTTGGGAGTTTCTGACGTCCTTATTTATCCCGACTAGCAATAAAATAATCTTACTTTGCTTCTCTAGTTTTTGGTGTTGCCCTCCTTGCATGGAATCTAACATGAAGTCACTTTGGTTCCTCTTGGCCCAACTCTAAGTACTAAATTTGCTCAACCCACTGTGTCGAATTAGCTGGCTTTGCGGGGTCCTGCGAAAACGATAAAACCATGGTTTACATACAAGGCACAATGGCTAGGTTTACATGTTGCAATCTAATAAAACCAAACATGTTGTATTAAAAAAAACTAAATTAAACAGGTCGCACAAGTCTGGAGACTGAATTAATAATAATAGCCTGTCCCTTCCGTAGTCTGCAATCATCAACCATCAGGCAGAATTTTACATTTTTCAATGTTATGCTCCTCTTTATTTAGACTCTCTGTCTCTCTCTCTCTGTCTGCCTCTCTCTTTCTCTGTCTCTCTCTTTCTGTCTCTGTCTCTCTTTCTCTCTCTCTCTCTCTGTCTGCCTCTCTCTCTTTCCCTCTGTCTGTCTGTCTGTCTGTCTGTCTGTCTCTGTCTCTTTCACTCTTTCTCTCTGTCTCTCCCTCCCTCCCCCCCTCTCTCGCCATGTTTGATCTCCCTAGCAGTTCCTGAAGAATTCTGTGTCTCCATATGGCTTACCAGAAGTTTTGAGATGCATCACAGGTGGGCCCCTGGAAGCCCGAGCATAACTTTTTTTCTGAACAAATGTTATTCTTAGCTCCTGCTGCACAGATCATTTTCCTGAGAGAGATAATCTAAACAGTTTTTCTTAAGCTTGGTTGGCCTGTCTAAAATATTGCCGAAAATGTCAACGACACTTCAAGACAGATTATTTTAAAGCAGCAAGAGTGAGCTTAGTTGGGGTGAGCCGCGGTGAGTGACTACTTTTAGAGGTTTATATATATATTTGTTTTATATATGTTGTATTTGTGCTGATAAATAAATAAAGGGAGACTAGTATAGATCCATTTCAAGCTATTTAGAGGGGGTAGTGAGCTCCCTCCCATATTTGGGCATACCAGGGGTTGTAACACAAATACATACATACATACATACATACATACATACATACATACATACATACATACATACATACTTACGTGTGTGTGTGTGTGTGTGTGTGTATTTGTTCATCTCCCATGGTTTTGATAACCGTTATGTGTATATCGGTGAACAGGGGAAACCTAGCTAGGCATACAAAATCCGAAAAAACCTACATGTGGTTTGACAAAGATGTCAAGGATCCGGAATTCGGCTCCGGACTCCCTGCATGGAACTGACCTTGGCTTTTGTTGGTAATGAAGGTTTTCTATCACTGTTCACCCTTAGGGGTCTCTAGGGCTCAGCTGCCAGTCAGAATGAGCCGTATGAAATGGCACAGTCCTTTAAGCTAGATCGACAAATAGCAGCTACAGAGACCACCAATCTCCCGGATTTCTCCCTCCCCGAACAGAATTCAGAACACAGTTTTGAAAGATAAGTTTTATATTGATGGATTGGGGTAAGGTGAACCAGACTCAAATGAATTATTGTAAACCTCTTTACGACCAAGCCACACCACGCCCACTAAGTCACGCCCACAAAACCAGGTAGTAAAAAAAGTTGAATCTCACCACTGCCGCAGCCCAATGTTAATATGATTAAAAATAAACCAGTATAATCGTCCTAAGTCATGGATACGCATTTAAATTAAATAGTTTAATTCTGTTTGCAATGAAAGCCTATGAAAAAGGTTGCCACTTAATGTGCTTTACAAAGCTGGAGGAAGAGGGCAGGGAAGAAAAAGAATAGCCGGCTATTTTGTTTATTATTACTATTTACTTGAAATATTTTGCCACAATCAAATAAATAAAAACCATAAAAGCATGAAACTGTAAGAAAACTGATTATCACTGCGAAAGAGAACCTAGCAGCAAACAGAAGCAATTAGATAGTCAATATTATTTAATGGGATAAGAGTATTTTTAGTTGGAAACAATCAAACAGCAGAACTGATGGAATACAAATTCATTTGCCCGGTGCAGCAAAAAACCCAAACTTAGTTAAATGTCTATGGGGGATGCTTGCAAAGTACAAACTCATCACTGAAAACTTCAACATGGTTTTCCTGTATGTGTGAATCGGTCTACTTGGCTTGTTAAGGGACCCTTGTTAAAGCCTTCGATTAGCAATAAAAAGATCAGCAGAGTAGTTACAAGATAGGGATAACTGCAAAGATGGACGTATTTAAAGGTTGGTTTAGAGTTGTTCACAACTGCCTGGAACCCCAAGTGCACATTGCGGTGGTGTGTATTCTGATTGTTTGACCTGACTTCCTGTTTTGTGCTCTTCTCATTGAACGCCCCCTAGCCAGAACGTTAATTTGTAGATGTAGGAATGCAACAGCTATGCAACCAGTGGTGGGATTCAAATTTTTTTTTACTACTGGTTCTGTGGGCATGACTTTGTGGGCATGGCTTTGTGGGCATGGTAGGGGAAAGTGACTGCAAAATCCCCATTCCCTCCCCTCCCCACTAACCTGCTTTCCAGCTCAGTTCTCCTGTGCAGGGCAACAAAAGAAGATCAGCTGGGAGACTGGGAAGCGGTAGGTGGGACCAGCCTATTTGACAGTTCTCCAAACCAAAGGATACTGCAAAATCTTCATTCCCACCCCACTCTGGAGACATCCAGAGGTGGTATTTGCCGGTTCTCCGAACAACTCGAAATTTCCACTATCGGTTCTCCAGAACCGGTCAGAACTGGCTGAATACCACCTCTGTATACAACCCTCTACGAATGACAGACTCATATATTCCCCCATGCGTAGTACCGGAGAAGCCTGCTAAACTCTCCTACAAACTGGATCCCTTGGTGTAGTACTAACAGAAGCGTCTTAAGATAATGGACAAGCAGATTCGTAGGACTCTTAAGTTTTCAGAGCCTTGTAAACTGACACTAATGGAAAACAACAAAACACTTTGGTGGGCACATTAAAACTGCCCAGATGTATTCTTGTAGCAATAACAATATTATCTAGGCTTATATACCAGCCCATAGCGCTTTACAGCACACTCTGGGTGGTTTATAATATCAGAGCATTAGTTGCACATTGCCCCTAACAATCTGGGCCTTCATTTTACCGACCTCAGAAGGATATAAGGCCGAGGCAACCTTGAGCCCCATCAGGATTGAACTCCAGACTGTGGGCAGAATTTGCCTGCAATACTGCACTTTAACCACTGTGCTCTATCTTACTGTGATCAATAGAAGCTTGCTTTTATTTCAAGAAGATGAACTATTCTCCAAGGCACCTGAGGGTAGAAGAAGCAGCAATGGGTGGAAACGAATTAAGGAGAAAAGCAACTTAGAACTGAGGAGAAACTTCCTGACAGTTAGAATAATTAATCAGTGGAACAGAAATTGCTTCCAGAAATTGTGAATGCCCCAACACTGGAAGTCTTTAAGAAGATGTTGGATAACCATTTGTCTGAAGTGGTGTAGGGTTTCCTGCCTAAGCAGGAGGTTGGACTAGAAGACCTCCAAGGTCCCTTTCAACTCTGCTATTGTATTGTACTTAAAAGTTGACATTTCTTTTATTTAAAGGAATGGCTTAGCAATTGAAGAGAAGCCCTTCTAGATTTTTCTCAGCCCCCCTCGGAATTACAGCTAAGCTCCCTCACACCACAGGGGGCGCCATCCACGTTATTCCTACTAGGACGTGTGTCGGTTAACGCTCCCCCCAATTAAATCCTAGTCATTGTCACTCACAAGCGCTCGGCTCGATTGGCTTCTTGGGAGGTTCCTTAATAAAGCAGCCCTCCCAATTAAGTCTATCCTCATTAGATGAAGTATACAATATTACCGTTTTATTGCCGTCCGTAAAGTGCTCCCACTTTGAGCTGTGGAATTATTAAGCGGCGACATAAACAGAATTCCCAGGGACCGTGTTGCTTGCTGACCCCATCAATGGAGAGAATGGTCCTGTTGACACTGAAAGCACTGGACCCATCTTCCGAGGCACGTATGATTACTTTTGGAGAGCATGAGGAATACACTGTCATTTAATTCTGGCCTTCTTTGCTTTGCTGACATCAGAGAGAAGCATTAAAAAAAAAAAAAAGGGAGAAGCCAAAATGCTGATTTCTACTTCCTGGAGTTTTGAGGAGGTTAATGGCCGTGGTTCTTTCAGCTCTTCCAACTACACCTGTCTCTTCAGGCTGCCAAGTACATACTGATTTTAGTCCTGTACCAACCATGGTTTTAAGTCTGCCAATTGGAGTCTTTGGGAGTCTGTCTCTTCCTTTCCACACCTGTCAGATTAATTTATTTTTTCCCCTGCCGGGATGTGCAAAATAAAAACCACCGTGAGATGGTCATGGAAGGCACCCCTTCATTTTGGCACAGGAGAGGGAAATCCGAAATGGACACAGAAATTACATGCCTAATGAGATAGGCAGAACAATTGTGTTCTACCCTAGGCTTCCCCAGTAGCACGAAGCTGAGTCCTCATCCCGATAAACCCCTTATATTTAATTTACAGTGAACTCCTCTCCAGCAAAGTCTTCCCTCTCCCACAGTCTTTCAAGAGAGTTCACAATTACCGACCTTTATCAGGCTTGGAGAGTGGCCAGGCCCATATCTTTCAGATGCTGCAATACTTGGCAAGAATGAACTAATTGACTCCTGCAAACTCCCCTCCCCTTTTGCTTCTCTTTTATTTCCAATGGCAGGGGCCATTCACTGTGGCTTTACTCCCAAGTCGACCCTTGTTCCTTAGCTGTTCCCTTCGTCTGGCAACGCTGTGCATGCGCACACTGGGAACAGGCTTCAGCTGTTCTTCTGCCCCACTCATGTACGACTCCGAAGGCAGCTGATAACTGGCATACGGCTCTGGCCCCCTCTCTGCTTCTGACACAGAGCCCTCGTCAGAGCCTTCCCCAGACTCCAGGACTGGCCCATGTCCGTCCCCAACCTTCTCACTGTCTGAATCCACCCCAACAGATTGAAAAGAATCTTGGAAGATCACACCATCCAATTCCTTTCTAATCCCTGCAGTCTTACTATAGTAAGATTGCCCGGTGTAGCACAAGGGACCATCTTGCCCCAGTGGGATTGACCAGTATACTCCTGCCAGTAGAGCAGGTATGCTGTGGGTCCCATCAGCCTGAATATTCCAGCTAGCAAGATCCAGGGAGGATGGCCTTTTCTGCTGTGGCTCTTGTCCTCTGGAACATCTTGTCCCACAATGTGAGGTTGGCCCCAACCCTCCTGTCTTTTCATAAGGGCCTAAAGACAGGGCTCTGCCAGGCAGCTTGGAATCCCAGTGGGGGAATCAGTGCAATGGAGATGGATTGTAAGGTAAACTCATTGTTTCTTGTCCTATCTTCTGAAACAACTCTGAACGACTCTGTACCATTTCAATATGAGTATCCTTCAAATACTTGAAGACTATCATGTAAATATGTAGCACATTCAACTAGCTATCACTTCAGAATCTTCCTCCCTCCCTCCTTCCTTTCTGTCTCCCTTTACATTTCTCCTTCCTTCCTTCCTTCCTTCCTTCCTTCCTCCGTCCTTCCTTTCTGTCTCCCTTTACATTTCTCCTTCCTTCCTTCCTTCCTTCCTTCCTTCCTTCCTTCCTTCCTTCCTTCCTTTCTCCCTTCCTCCGTCCTTCCTTTCTGTCTCCCTTTACATTTCTCCTTCCTTCCTTCCTTCCTTCCTTCCTTCCTTCCTTCCTTCCTTCCTTCCTTCCCCTTCACCATTCTCCATCCCTCTCATACTTCCTTCCCTTACTAAACTAAGCATACTCAATAACACAACTGAGCCTTCTAATTTTGGGGTGATCTTCCCCTCCCTCCCCAATTACTCTGTTCCTGTTCCTCTAGGCATGCTTCAGCTTGTCAATGTCCTCTCTGAAATCCACAGAATTAGACACAGAATATTTTAGGTGTGATTTGAACAGAGAACAAAGAATCATCATTTTAACATCGATCCATAGCATCTCTGGACAAGCCTGAAGGCTGAGTTCATATACCATGGCATGGAATAAATCCAAGCCAAACAAACCACAATATGGCTTAGCAAGATATGAGAGCCCATCTCACACATTCCCTGGCCACGCTGTGGGTTTAAGCTTGTTTCCACTGAGGGTGAGCAATTGGTTTGTAGTGTGTTATCAGCAATGGCTAGATTTTTGCAATCATGTGCATGATGCAGAAACATAGTGGACTTGGGCCAGAATTAATTTATACCCTCCCTTGCAGTTAATAGTGGTTCAAACCCCAGACTAACGTGGCTTCTAAAGGAAACTGGGTACATCCATTGGGATGGGGGTGGGTGCTTCTCTGCCATTGGCCATAATTGTTATGGCCAACATCCTAAATCAGAGGGACTTCTGGTGCTTCTGAATGGGATGTCTCTTCGGTTGAATGCAGAACGGCTGAGCCTTAGATTTTTTTTATGTTGTCTGCTCCCAGTGGAGGCTATTTCAAGGGAGACAAGACCGAACAGTTAATCATTCAGAGACATAACGGACAGCCCACTCAATGACTGGATGGATTGATGGCATTAATGAATTCATTAAAGGATAAGAGGAGCCTTAAATTACTTTGCGAGGCATGGTAGTCATTCTCTGGCATCATGTAGATTTCTGGAATGGCTTTTCAGAGGGAGATGTGCTTTTTCCTGAGCGTTTGCATTTGGTGTGTGTTACGTGAGTGAAGAACAATGTTCTTCTGAAAGGGGACAAGTTTGGTCTCTTCTCATTCTGGTCATTTTGAGCATGTATGTTCTAGAACCAAGTGTTGTTTGACTCACCCGTAACTTGAATCTAATGGAAATGACACGTAAGGCAGGGAAATGGTGTGCCTGCCAAAAGATACACATAATAAGTGGCGGGATTCAGCCAGTTCAAGCCAGTGATGGGACCCTCACCTGATGTGACCTTCCCCATCACAAGATCCTCACCTGATGTGACTCCCATTTGATCCATTACAAGATCTTCACCTTCACCTGTCACGCCCTCCCCATCACAAAGCCTATTGTTCACATAAAGCCCTTATAACCAGAAACATCCCCTAATCTTTACTGAATGTTACCTAACCTGATAATAAATGTTTGGAAACCAACCCACAAGCTCGGAGACTCATCCTACAGCTGACCTACAGATATTCGCCACCATGGCAAATAATAACCCGTGGAGAATTTCTGCAGCAAAATAGAGGGGAAATAGAGCAACTATGTCAATTAAACGGTTGCACTTCCCCTCACCCTCATAGCTGCAAGCAAGAATAGTGACATCTATCCCTGATAATTGTTTACATCCTTATTTGCACCCTCCTCTTCTCTCTCTCT
The DNA here is from genome assembly GCF_964273705.1 of Natrix helvetica. NCBI lineage: Eukaryota > Metazoa > Chordata > Lepidosauria > Squamata > Natricidae > Natrix > Natrix helvetica. The sequence continues at coordinate 14,980,841 of NC_138561.1, forward strand.
AATATATATAAAAAGCTGTTTTCTTCTCCAATACACCGCCGAGTTATGCGTATGTGAGAAATTTCTTGATGGTTTAAAATTTACTTGTAGAACATCTGATTGCTGGAAAAATCAAAGCCCTTAAGAATGCTTTGTTTCTCACGTTAAAATTGACGCTTTTTTTTAAATTTTAGAGGAAATTTAAAAGGGGCAAAAATAGATCTGTGTAGCGATGGGTAGGAACAGGTCTGAACTAAAACCTTGCCCAGTAGCTTGTATGTAAGAACTTTTTGAAAGAGTGGAATTTGAAGGCAGTTAAGGGATTATGGAGTGGAGTGATTCTCCAAATTATTTTCCTTTCACGTTCTCGAAAACAGGTCCACCACGAGAGAGTTTTTAAATATTAAATGATCTAATTGGTTGCATTCTTATTCATATATCATAATCTCTTCTCACAACTTCCCAATATTTAGGCTGCTAACCCTAACCCTAACCCTATGTTGGAGAACTAGGTCTCCCTGTGCATAAAACAGAAACCGTGACCAGAACTCATTCCGTTTCTTCCCAGAACATAGGATGAACCAGATTAGGGGGTTTCCTTCCCCCATTGGAATTCATTGGATTCCTTCTGAAAAGATCCCAATTGCTCATTGGATTCCAATCCAAATCTCCAAATGAAACCTTTTACGCAGCCCAAAGCCGGATACCTTCCCTGTGGACTCAAGCCAGACTGATCTGCATACCCAGAAGGGCTCTTGATTTGCTTGCACGCCTTCCACGTTGCTAAATGTGAACTCCCGGCCTCCTTAGATGTAAAAAAAGCTGCCCTGTGAACTATGCTGATGGCTTGACATCCTCGCCCTGACTTTTTGGAGTTAATTCTTCACCAGGGGTTAGGTGCATTCTCTGTTCAGTGACTCATTTGATTGTCACCTACCTCGCACAGGCAGACACGCAACAGAAGGGAAGAGGGGGGGTAGCCGTCAGCCCCCCCAAGCCATGTCTGTTGAGGCTGACAGCTAGTCACAGTCCTGAGCAGTGCGCGGGAATAACTGAGTTAGAAAAAAGCTGCTGGCACTGTAATAAAGCCTTTAATGGACACACCGCCTCTTCTACCCTCCTTGGGGTAACACTAAATCCCATTTTATTGTAGTTTGCACAGATGTTAGTGAGTTATCCATTTCTCTAATCATCCTCGAAGTTAGCACATCTATCTTAAGTAAGAAGACTGACCCATTGTTGGAGAGAGTCCCTTTTTCTAATAAACTTGTGTCAGTTCCAGGTCAGGTTTACCAATACAAATAACATTCAAACAAATAAAAAGTATATTGTTTTCTGATCAGACGTGTGTAATTGATCCCTTGGGCTGGTTTAAATGTAGATGCCCTTGTGTTGAAATGCGGATTCCACTCGCTGTGACTCAGCCATACATTCTCATCCTTTGGGGTGATTGTTTTTCCCCCCCTCTCTTTTTAAACACAGCTTTAAAATTGTGGCTCAGTGGCTAAGACTCTCAGCTCGTCGATCAGAAAGGTCGGCAGTTGGAATCCCTAGTGCCGTGTAACAGAGTGAGCTCCCGTTACAGGTCCCAGCTTCTGCCAACCTAGCAGTTTGAAAGCATGTAAAAATGCAAGTAGAAAAATAGGGACCACCTTTGGTGGGAAGGTAACTGCGTTCCAAGCGCCTTCGATGTTTAGTCATGCCAACCACATGACCACGGAGACATCTTCGGGCAGCGCTGGCTCTCCGATTTTGAAATGGAGCTGAGCACCGCCCCCTAGGGTCGGGAATGACTAGCACATATGTGCGAGGGGAACCTTTACCTTTTAAGGGGCCTTGCAGTTTCTCAGACATTCCTAGTACACATCCAGATAAGCATTTCTTTTCTGGCTGCAGTGATCTGTCTATGAAGACATCTCCTGGCTGTTTTGCCACCTTATCCCGTCAATAAGTCATCAAGAATGGGATGTGTCGGGCTGTTTCTTTCTTCTACGAAGAAACCTTAACAGGATCAATAAATGCAAAATATTCACATTTGCTTGTCTTCTTTCTGGAGGCATTAGAGGCCAAGGGGAGGAGGAGAGGCAGAGAAAAAAACCCATGGTTCTTTTTTTTTTTGGTCTCCCTGTCGGTGTACTTTCTACATCTTCATAAATGGTATTTTCTTTGGTTAAAAAAATGTAGCAAAAGAGGGAATTTGTGATCATGTCAGAATCATCCTCCCTTCCTCCGTCCTTCCTTTCTGTCTCCCTTTACATTTCTCCTTCCTTCCTTCCTTCCTTCCTTCCTTCCTTCCTTCCTTCCTTCCTTCCTTCCTCCCTTCCTCCGTCCTTCCTTTCTGTCTCCCTTTACATTTCTCCTTCCTTCCTTCCTTCCTTCCTTCCTTCCTTCCTTCCTTCCTTTCTCCCTTCCTCCGTCCTTCCTTTCTGTCTCCCTTTACATTTCTCCTTCCTTCCTTCCTTCCTTCCTTCCTTCCTTCATTCCTTCCTTCCTTCCTCCCTTCCTCCGTCCTTCCTTTCTGTCTCCCTTTACATTTCTCCTTCCTTCCTTCCATCCTTCCTTCCTTCCTTCCTTCCTTCCTTCCTTCCTTCCTTCCTTCCTTCCTTCCTTCCTTCCTTCCTTCCTTCCTTCCTGGATAATTGTGCACACAAGATGTTCCATCTACTTCAACTTCCAGTGTTCCCACAAAGGTCAGCTAAAGTTCAGGGAAGGATAAATGACTGCTACTTTAAGGGGGTCCACAATAAGGCTTGTCCTTTTTGTATGTGCGTGCACCGAGTTGATGGCTTCACAGCGGTAGCTGAATTTTGATGGATTGGCAGACACTGAAAGGAAATGCTAAATACGCTACTGGGATTCTGACTCGCTCTAATTTCTAAGGCCAGAGAAAAAGAGACAAGAGGTTTGTTTTCAAGGGCAACACGACTCTCCAGCATTGCTGACAACTTTGTTGCTTGTAATCTTGCGCCCAGTTTTGGAACAAAAGACCAGACCAGCAGTGTGGGTGATCAAGATAAAAATCCAATCTCTACTATCTATCTATCATCTATCTATCTATCTATCTATCTATCTATCTATCTATCTATCATCTATCTATCATCGTCTGTCTGTCTCTATCTGTCTCTCTGTCACTCTGTCACTCTCTTTCTCTCTGTCTCTCTCTCTCTCTCTCGCCCTCTCTGTCTGTCTGTCCCTCTCTCTCTCTCTCTGTCTCCCTGTCTCTCTCTCTCCCTCTCTGTCTCGCTCTGTCTCTCCCTGTCTCCCTCTCTCCCCCTCTCTGTCTGACTCTGTCTCTCCCTGTCTCCCTCTCTCCCCCTCTCTGTCTCGCTCTGTCTCTCCCTGTCTCCCTCTCTCCCCCTCTCTGTCTGACTCTGTCTCTCCCTGTCTCTCTGTCGCTCTCTCTCCCTTTCTGTCTGTCCGTCTGTCTCCCCCTCTGTCTCTCTCTCTCTCTCTCTCTTTCTGTCGCTCCCTCTCTGTCTGTCTCTGTCTCTCCATCTCTGTCTGTCTCTGTCTCTCTCTGTCTCTCTCTGTCTGTCGCTCTATCTGTCTCTATATGTCTCTATCTCTTTCTCTCTGTCCCTCTCTCTGTCTCTCAGTGTCTTTCTCTCTCTCTTTCTCTCTCTCTCTCTGTCCCATTTCTGCTATATGTTCATGGCAAGATGCTCTTCACAAATCACTAATTAGACAATATAGGTAGTTCTCAGCTTCAAACAGTTCATTTAGTGACAGTTGAAAGTGACAACGGCACCGAAAATTGATTTATGATAGTTTTTCATACTTAAGACAGTTGAGGCATCCCCATGGTAACGTGATCAGAATTCTTGGCAAGTCACTCATATTTATGACGGTTGCACTGTCTTGAGGTCATATGATCCCCTTTTGTGACCTTTTGACAAACAAAGTCATTAGGGAATCCAGATTCAATTAACAATCGTGTTGCTGACTTAAGAACTGCAGTGCTTCACTTAACAACTAAGGGGAGAAAAGATTGTAAAATGGGGCAAAGTTCACTTAACAAATATTTCTCGCAGGAATAGAAATTTTGGACTTAATTGTTATAAGTCAAGGACTATCTCGATTTGCCTGTTTCTCTTTAAAATGAAAACCGCCATCCTTATGTATACATCCGTCCAAGCATTATGTTTGCTAGAAAAGAGATTTTGTTAATATTTGGCGAATTACCTATCATGGATGGAAAGAACCTGAGATTTAAAGAATTCAGATAGTTTTCATTATGGGCACTGATCAGAAAAGAAGATGAATGCCAAGAGTGCTCAGCTCTTGAAAATGTTGTGGTAATGATTTAAGTTGCTATTGTGTCTATTTTACTGATCAAACAAAAGGCACTAGAGTTAGAAGCAGCCTTTTTAGCTGCTTACTTTACAGAAACCTTCAGAAGAACTAACTCTGGTGAGTCTGTAAGAATTACAACATACACTGAAAGTCCGGAGTGATTGAGTAACAAGATGGCATTGATTATTATTAATAATAATAATAAAACAACGAGAGAGAGAGACAGAGAGAGACAGAGAGACAGAGAGAGACAGAGAGAGACAGAGAGAGACAGAGACAGAGAGAGACAGAGAGAGACAGAGAGAGAGAGAGAGAGAGAGAGAGAGAGAGAGAGAGACAGAGAGAGAGATTACAATAGTCAGATTCACAACTGTTGGAGTCACGCAATTTACTGATCTCCACTTCAGATTCATTGGGGCCATTGTGTCAACCTACCTTGTGTCAACCTACCCTACAATTGCTGGTAAATTGCACTTGGTTAAAAAAAAAATTAAAACGGGGGAAGAACAAGGAAAACAGCTTTCATACCATTAATTCCCTATATTAATTTCTCTCCTCTATTTATATTTTTGCAAAGGTTTACTTTCTGTCTTGGTTAAGGGCTTGGCTTACTGGTGCTTTAAAAGGAAGCTTAGGCAGTGAGGTAAACAAGAACAAAAAAAGAGAGAAATAGATGGCTACAGACCAAATCCTAAATTTTGGTTCAATTAAAAATTAATTGCAGTTAAAATTAAGCAAATTAAGTGTAGATACTATGATTATTAAATACCTGGGGATCAATTTACCTCATCTGCTACATTTAGGCTACTTCATAGAACCCATTAAGATGAGGTTTGCTGAATGAACCACGGGGTTCTACATTTACACAATCTGATGATCAAGAAACCACAAGGTACAGGCCCTGTGGGTTGGGTTTATGTTAACCCCTAGCTAAACAACCCGCATTAGGGCTTAGCAGAATATATGAAGCCAGTTTAAATATTCTAACAATTTTGGAAGGACTCAGAAGGACGCACTCAAAACTTCGGGTAGAGATTACCCTGGAGCTGCAGATTGTTCCTCCTCTTAGATATTTGTATTTGAATTTATTAGTTTGTCAAACATGTAAAAACAATAGCAGGTATAAGTATAAACATGGATATAAATGAAGGAAGTTAATTCAAATAGATGGGGACAGTAGAACAAGAACGTTAGGCACGCTGGTGCGCTTATGCACGCCCCCCTTTACGGACCTCTTAGGAATAGGGCGAGGTCCACGGTCGACAGTTTAAGGTTGAAGCTGTGAGGGTTTGAGGATGTAACAATGGAGTCAGGTAGAGCATTCCAGGCGTTGACCACTCTGTTGCTGGAGTCGTCTTTTCTGCAATTGAGTTAGGAGCATGTACCTTGAGTTTGTATCTATTGTTTGCCTGTGTATTATTGAGATTGAAGCTGAAGTAGTCGTTGACAGGTAGGACATTGTAGCAGACAATTTTGTGTACTAAGCTTAGGTCAGACTATAGGCAGCGCAGTTCCATATTGTCCATGCCCAAAATTTCAAGCCTGGTGGCATAAGGGATTCTATTGCGAGCAGAGGAATGGAGGTCTCTTCTGGTGAAATACTTCAGGACCCGCTCAATTGTATTAATGTCCGATATGCAGTGTGGATTCCAGGCAGATGAGCTGTATTCGAGAATTGGTCTGGCAAAGATTTTGTATGCCCTAGTTATCAATACAGATATCTGTGGAAGTCACCCTGATGCTACCACATTACATAATTTGAGTGATGATATTGTGCTGCATGTGACTTCACTTCCCGTCATCCCACCCCTAATCCTCTTGAGGGAGTCCTACTCCTTCCTTTAATTGGATTTCTTTGGTCATCGGAGTCTTGCATCCATGTTAATAAGAGGCTTGGATTGTGTGGTCCTGAAGACCTTCTGAAACATCTTTCAATTTAGATGTGTGATGGTATGTGGGAAAGACCTTGAGCGCCTACTGAAGGTCAAGAGAAGCTGCCAAGGGAACATTTAGATAAGGTTACTTTCATATCGGAAGCACCAAAGCACTTCCATGGTGAAAGCATTTGCTGGTGACATCACTGTTGCCTGGGGGACACCCAGTTAGGGGCTCCTTTTGCACCCCTGAGAAGTTGCCCACTGAAGTGGCACCCATTTATTTACTCATGGTTGGTTGCTTTCGAAATGCTAAGTTGGCAGAAGCTGGGACAAGTAATGGGAGCTCACTCCATTACTCAGCGCTAGAGATTTGAACCGCCGAACTGCCAACCTTTCTGATCGACAAGCTCAGCACTGAGCCACTGTGTCCCTTATATAAATAATACCAACGTGTTATATACCAATAAGATATTTTTACTTCCAACATTTTGGGAGCTCTTCAATCCCACCTATTGGAACAACAAGTCAAAATTTTTAATGCTGTTGGAGGAAACCTTTGATAGGAAATTAACTACTTGTATCTTTGAGAAGCAGTTTGTAGCAAGATGCACTGTAAGGTAATTGCACGTTCTGCTCAAAATATTTTAAATGAACTCATTCTTATAAAGAAATAAGTTATGAAGTTAACTTTTTTTTTTTGCCGGTGTGTGAATAATTAAAGTATTGTCACTACTCTAAATTACCATCCATTGTTAACTTACATCATTAAATCTTGCCTCTTTGCTGAAGAATAATGAAAAATACACTTAATTAACAGTTATTGCAAGCTTTAGGCTATTGATAACACTGTTCGCAGAGTGAATTTCACAAGTGTGTTTTGTACTACACCAGAAATTGCTTTGCTTTGTGCCAGACCCCTGCTTAACTATGTAGGCATAACAAATTCTTATATCAGCAGAGCAAACACCCCTTCAAAATTATGTCAATATTAGTTAAGATGGGGGTGGCTGCATGCCAAGCACAATGGATATAAATCTTATATTTCTTCTCCTTTCCCCCCACCGTTTCCCCAAAATCCAATATGGAAGAAGCATCCAAAGACTAGACTCTTGCTGTGATCATTTGTGCGCTGAATTGATGAAGAAGCATAAAATAAAGGGCTTGGCCTCACCAACATTTACTCTTCTATGCCTTTAACGCCTAGAATGTATCTTGACTTTTTATGTACACTGAGAGCATCTGCACCAAAGATAAATTCCTTATGTGTTTAATCACACTTGGCCAAAAAAAAGAATTCTATTCTATTCCATTCCATTCCATTCCATTCCATTCCATTCCATTCCATTCCATTCCATTCCCTTCTGAATTCTATTCCATTCTATTCCATTCTATTCCATTCTATTCCATTCTATTCCATTCTATTCCATTCTATTCTATTATTCTATTCTATTCTATTCTATTCTATTCTATTCTATTCTATTCTATTCTATTCTATTCTAAACAATAATTTGACAATTGAGGGAGTCCAGAAATATTTCACACGAAGAGTCCTCCACTCCTCTGCTCGCAACAGAATCCCTTATGCCACCAGGCTTGAAATTTTGGGCTTAGACAACTTAGAACTACGCTGCTTTCGGTCTGACCTGAGCGTCGTACACAAAATTGTCTGCTACAACGTCCTACCTGTCAACAACTACTTCAGCTTCAACTCAATAATACACGGGCAAACAATAGATACAAACTCAAGGTAAACCGCTCCAAACTCGATTGCACAAAATTTGATTTCAGCAACAGAGGGGTCAACGCCTGGAATGCTCTTCCTGACTCTGTGGTTTCTTCCTCAAACCCCCAAAACTTTAACCTTAGACTGTCTTCTGTTGACCTCACCCCAATCCTAAGAGATCTGTAAGGGGCGTACATAAGCGCATCAACGCACCTACCATCCCTGTCCTATATTTGTATCCATTTCCTGTATTCATAATCATGTTTATACTTAATATCTGTTATCTTATACATGCTTGACAAATTAAATTAAATTTAAATTTAAAAAGTACAACAATGTGGGGGGGGGAAAGATGCATTTCCTCCCTCCCATCAGTTCTCATTGGACATCAGAGCAATAGTTCTGAAAAGAAGATTCATGTAACATCCTTGTTGTTTTTGATCAAAGAGAGGAGGTAGATTTTTGAACCTCCTTATTTTTTTTTATCTCTTTTCTTCCCTTACCAAGATATGGTTACAATGGTTTGCCGGCTGAGTAAAGAATACACTGCATTCTTCCGATGAAATAAAGCCAATCACTGGAATAATGAGGAAAGTAATATCTCCCTTGAGAATCTGATTGGGTTTTCATCAAATCAGCCAACCTTTTCTAGTCATTTAAACCAGTGCTCACTCCAGGCCGGGCTGTCTCAAATCTTCTCCTTCCTCCTCTTTTTTATTCCTAGAGCTTTTTCTTTTAAAATCCCCTTGTGATTGTTATTACTGATACATGGAATAATTGGCAGAAAATAGATGCACCTCTACAGCCTGATAGTCCAAAGTGTGCAGTACCATCTATTGCTCTTACAGTCTATAGTATATAGGTTTGTGATGTTTGAGAATTGGGGTGCCTTTATTTTAGGCATTGTCTTCCCTATATGATTAGAAGCTATTCTATAGCTGAATCGAACTGCAAACAAGTCAGAGTGATTAAAAAAAAAAGATATCTGGAATCTACCCAAAGTGATATTTCTCTCTTGAAAGTGCCTGCCCTTTCTTTTTAAAATGTGTGGGCTAGCCTCCCATGGATTCTTGCTTATTTAGTGCAAAGTTTACCACCCCGTGACAAGATACCCAATTCTTGTTGTAATTAGAGACGGACACATTTATTTTTTATTTATGCATTCATTTGGCTCCTCGGAATAAGCCTCTAAAATGAGTCATTTAATTTACGGAGAGACCGAGAGAACAACAGTTATGGCGATGTTTCATTATATTCCCCTTCTTTTCCATCAAAGTTGGCTTGCATAAAATGCAAGTGCAGTACGGCGGAAACAGACAGAGGTGCACACGCACGCACGCACGCACGCACATCTATAGGAGAGTGGCATGCATAAGGCAGCTGGCTGCCTGCATTTGTCAGCAATTATGACAATGGTAAATGGGGACACTTGTAGTACCATCATCAACGCAAAACCCCACACCGTTCTTGCACTGTTGCTTAGCTGGGTAATAAAACATCTGCAAGAAAAAAAAAAGGAGGGAGGGAGAGTGACAGAGAGATAAGAAGGGAGAGGGTGGGAGGGAGAGAAGGAGGGAGAGGGAGCGGGAGAGAGAAAAGAAGGGAGAGAGAGAGAGAAGGAGAGACAGAGAGAGAAAAGGAGAGACAGAGAGAGAGACAGAAGGAGGGAAAGGAAGAGAGAGAGAAGGAGGGAGAGAGACAGAGAAGGAGGGGGAGGGAGGGAGAGGGAGGGAGAGAAGGAGGGAGAGGGAGAGAGAGGGAGGGAGAGAGAGAGAGAGAAGGAGTGAGAGAGAGAGTGAGAGCGCCAAATACTTTCCCTGCCTTGAATTATGTACATCTAACCCTCAACTTATGACGACAATTGAGCCCTGGATTTCTGTTGCTATATACACACATGCATACACACACACACACACCTCAGGAAAGAACAACTGAATGAAAAACCGCTGGTGATTTTCTACCGCTGCACCCTAGAGAGTATTTTAACGTAATGCACCTGTGTATGGTTTGTCAATTTGCACAGTGGCAGATAGGACAGCGTTCCAGAGGGTTAATGCCATTGCCCAGAGGATCATTGGTTGCCCTCTCCCCTCTTTGGAAGAGCTTTAGAGCTCCCACTGCCAACCAAACATTCTTAAAGATCCATCCGATCCTGGGCACTCTTTTTTTTGAACTATTACCATCTGGCAGACGGTACAGGACAATGAAAACAAGGACAAATAGGCTGAAAAAAACAGCTTCTATCCCAGGGCAGTAACTATATTGAATTATATTGTATAGTGCAATATTAATGCAATATCAGGGGTTTTCAATTCATTTTTATAGAATATGAAGAAAGCATGTCTTTTTTGTTTATTTTTTAATGTATAATGTACACTGAAGATGGCATTTAATTGCATTGTACGAGGTGCAACGACAATAAACTAAACTAAGCGAGACAGTGGTTAAGTGAACTTTGCCCCATTTTGAGGCCTTTCTTGCCAGAGTTGTTAAGTGAGTCATTGCAGTTGTGACAGCAGTCACAGGGTTGTTAAGTGAATCTAGCTTCCCCCTTGACTCTGCTTGCACCAGATGACTCCGGGACATTGCAACCATCATACAGATGTGCCAGTTGCCAAGCGTCCAAATTTTTATCGTGTGGATGCTGCAAGGGTCATGAAAAATGGTCGTAAGTCTCCTTTCTCCCTCTTTCCCTTTCTCCATCTCCCTTCCATTCTCTATTTTACGTGGTGCATTTCCACCTTTTAGCAAACCCCATTTAATATCAATGGAATTGATGATTATATTCCCAATGAAAAAAGCAGGAAAAAATGTTTTCCATATTGCTAGTTGCCAGGAGAGAGGGAAATAGAAGGGAGGGAAAGAGTTGGAGAGAGGGAAGGTGTGGAAAAAGAGGAGAGGAGAAGGAGAGAGCAAGGGGAAGTAGAGAAGAGGTAGAGGGAAGAAAGAAGGTAGGGAGGAGGAGAGAGGGTGAGGAGGAGATTGAAGATGAAATAGACTATAATATGGTGTATGGAAAGCAGAAGAGCAAATGGCAAGAGGAATCGATATATTATTGAATACTCAAAAATGTTTGTTAAGATGTATAGGTATGCTTTGGATTGTATTATATGTATTTTAATTTTTTTTAAAAAAAAAACTTTTCTCAAAAAAAAACAACACCCAGTCATAAGTCACTTTTTTCAGGGCTGTTGTATCTTTGAACCGTCTCTTAACACATGGTCAAGGAATACTTGCATTTAAAAAGTGGGCTAAACAAACAAACATTGGAATTAAAACACGGAGTGCCGCTTGAATGCCTCAAGTCTACATGGACTACGAGTGTGTTTGCGATTTTTGCTTTATTTTCATTTCTGAGACTTGGATGTTATCTATAGACTAGCATCCATAGAATGAATGTGGACCGCTTGCTCCAGAGCAATCTCACTTTGTGTCCCTATCAAGTGAATTGTGGATGGGAGACAGAAGTTGAAGCAAGATAGAATTGGTTGAGTTCAGATTTCCAGCTGGGCAAATTAGCAGAGCACCGTGGAAGGCAATGGAGTCATGGCAGTTGACACCAGCTGATGGTTTTAGAGTGTGGTGTGTGTCATTTATGCAAATGAAAGCAACTGAGTGGCTTACAGCAGGGATACAGTCTTATGGGATTAATCAGCCATTTCTTATGGATCTCTCTGATTCTTTTTAAAGAAGCCAAACCCAAGACAACAAGTATCTATGCAAACGCTTCCATTTGGCGACAACAGACCTTCAAAGCTACTGTTCTGACTGAGGTTTCCCAAGAGCATGAAGCAAACTCCTTGTCCCGACATAAAACCCCTTTTATTAATTTGCTGTGAATTCTGCTCATTCGCATCCAGCAAAGTCTTTCAAGGGAGGATTTACAGTCACAGACCTTATCTGGCTTGGAGAGCTGACAGGCCGATATCTGCAGAACTTGGCAAAGAGTCTCGGAGAGTCATGAACCAATTAAGCGAACTAATGGTCTCCTGCAAACTCCACTCCCCTTTTGCTCCTCTTTTATTTCCTCTGGGAGGGGCCATTCATCGTCTGGCCTTACTCCCAAGTCGACCCCTGTTCTTTAGCTGTTCGCTTCATCTGGCAACTCTGCACACGCGCACACTGGGAACAGGCTCCAGCTGTTCATCTGCTTCACTGATGTCTGACTCTGAAGCTGATAACTGGCTTACGGCCCTGCCCCCCCTTCTGCCTTCGACACATAACGTGAATTTTGATATATACATTTCCCTGATATAAAAATAAACACGGGGTTTATGTTTTTTCTCCAAGAGGTCTTCTTTCCTCTAAAATAAAGTCATTTGAAGAAAAAAGTTCCCTCTGGCAGAATATCTTTGTCTGAAGCCTTGATGATTGCACATGGGTGATAGTCTTAGTTTCTCCTCCTTTGTAGCTCCTGATGGTGCAAGCTCTCAATTGTTGTTGCTAGACAAAGAGGGTTGCTAGAGAATTTCCTTCCACTGATAAAGATCCAGAATGTAGAATTCTGGAATTCTTGGTGGATATATCTAGTTGCCTTTTCCTAAAATTGATGGCGGACTTCTTTTGCATTTCTGCATAGTTGACTTCCACTTGGCAATCCGTAAAGTATCCATATTGAGTTTGAGGGAAGGGGAAAGAAGGTCCAGAGAGGAAGATGAGTATCAGATGAAGGAGGAGAATATGCCTGGCATGTGAAAGTTACTTCTCTCCCCCTTCTCCTTCCTTCCAAGTGAACTGAGTTCCTCTCACCCCAGTCCTCCCACACTACTCAGTGAGTGATTCAGAGCCCTCAGCGCGATTTCATCTGTGCAGGCTCTAATCCACTTACTTAATGAAATACATAATTAACATATTATAATTGCAGTAAAGATGGTTTTGACAGAAATCATTTCCCGTATCTAATACCGTGGTAATTTAATCTGTTCCCCCACTCCCTAACACGACCCTCCGTGATTAAGTTTCATAAGAATTTTTTTTTTTGATTGATTGATTCGTCTGATGGGCCTTTGCTAAAGGAATGGCTAGCAGCCTCCCAAGAGACACATGGTGCCAAGGCAGATGGCTGAAGAGAAACATTCGCTTTGTCTCTGGGTGGTCTTCTCTCTTACTCCATTGCATAGCTTCTCTTCCTACCTTCGCTTCCTCAATGCCCCCAACATCCAAGTGGATTCATGTTTTGATCCATTGAATTATTATTTACTATCCAGTGTGTATGCTTGCATACTTCATGAGGGACAATAGGAGGACATCCAGTTACTAGCCACTCAACATCAATTTTGTTATTCCTAAGTGCTCTCTCTATCCCCAGCTCCTGCAGATTTAGCAGCTTGTCATCATTTTAAGGAACAGGAATCCCCTGAAGATTTTACTCTGCTAGTCATTGCCGATTTATCTCCATTTCAAGGGCACTGAGCCAGTCCTGTCCAAAGCATGACACCAAAGTAGTACCTATTTCCACCAAAGTGGTACCTATTTATCTACTTACATTTGCATGTTTTCCAATTGCTAGGTTGGCAGGAGCTAAGGCAAGAACAGGAGCTCACCCTGTCGTGTGATGCTCAGATCTCAAACCTGGGCTGCTGGCTTTCAAGCCAACTATCTTAATCACTGAGCCTCCGTGGAAGGAATGCCAGATGCAAAATTGCTGTTACTCCCTTTTTATGATCCTATAATCTCTTAATTCAGAGTAAAGTCAGGGCAACTGAATGGAGCTGAGCATTTACTGGCCAGATGCCTTTCCTGCTGCCATGCAGAGTTCACAGCAGATATTAGAAATATCTGCCACTACCTAGGATTGAACTCTCAACCTTTCAAGTGGGAGGTGAATCTCTTCACCGCTAGCTATCATGCTGCTCTGTAGTTTGCCATTATTAATTAAAATAAACATACCTAAGTCTTTAAATACATTCACTTTCTGTCCCACTCCAGGACACCCGTTACAACTATCTTAACATCACCCTACTATATGAGATGATGCAAGCTAGGTGGGAGGGGTTGAGCCAAGCATATTTTGCAAAGCTTTGGCATGTTTATTAAAGAAAGTATAGCTAACTGGGTTCACGCAATGTACTAAGGATCTGTAAAGTACTAAATCATTTGGGTTCACTCACTGCACTAAACTGAACCTAAATATATGACAGTATGTTATAGAATATTGTGGAAACATCTTCAAATGTGTCTCCCATACTTTGGAAGTTGAGTGCCTTTCATGGAGGTCGAGATAGAAAATCCTTTTGGGGCAAGATCTCTGTGAATATTAGGCATGTGACCTTCTAGAGCAGAGTTTCTCAAAGTTGGGAACTTTAAGATGTGTGGACTTCAACTCCCAGAATTCCCCAGCCTTTCCAAGTAGTCCAGAGAGCTGCCAAAATGACCACATGTGAATTTGCACTGATAACAAAATGAAGGGGAGGAGAAGACTGTCTCAATGTAGAATGCTGTTATTGTAAATTCATAAACAAATTCAATCAGATACTGAGTGGCAGTTGAAACATGCATCAGAAATCATGACTGCAGTTTTATTTCTTCTACTTAACATCGTGTCAGGCGCAAACAACCAGACCCACACTTGAAAAGTTCAATTAGCTGTTTTATTGCTCAAGCCTATACACAGGAATCTTCTCAGACTGATGGGCGAGCCTAAATAAAAGTTCAGCAGCACTCCAAGGGAGTCAGACTTTGCCCTATTGTGCCCACCAAGGGATTTTAGACTGATTCCCTGTTTCACTCCTCGCCCAGCTTGGCCAGTTTCTTCTGCTGTGCATTGTGTGCTGTACGTGGTCCAAATTTCATGCTTTTTGTGTGATTTTTAATATCTCTGTTACGCCATAATCTTTTCTTCTTTCTCTCCTGCTTCTATAAATATATAAAGCCATGCAGCTTTGATATCCTACAGAATCAAGATGAAAACCCAAAGTAAAGGGTTGTGGTTGACAGGTTAAAGGCAAATCAAATAGGAAGGTCTTAAGAATGATTCTGAAAATGTTGATGTTTCAGTGTTGACTCTCCAGGGAAAAACAGTTTAATGGTTGTGGATCACCACTGAGAAAGTCTAGTTAAGTGCTCCTTCTGTCTGGATTCACTATGCAGATGGGAGAAGCAACAGGGAATTCTCAACTAATCTAACAGGGCTCGGTGTGACAGATGGGGGGGGGGAGGAAGGTCTCTAATGGAATTTGGGGTTTAAACCATTTAAGACTTTTTAGGTTAAATCTAGAAACTTGAAGTTGCACTGCTGATTGTATAAATATTTTGGATATCTCTAAAGCCACCCTTTGGAGGGGAGGGTGGAAACTGATTAACAAGGGCTAACAATGTTTTAAAATGAGCTATTTCAAATTGTTGGGGTGTTATTTACTGATCCCAGTAAAGGACATATTGTGCATTAGAGATGTATTTTGCTGTCTGTCATTTTTTTATTATTATTTGGGGTGCGCAGGCAGCACTTGTTACAACAAGATATTTATTGTGGAATGTTGAGGCATGGAGCTTAGTTGTACCTTCTGAACTGCTTAGTTTCACATCTCCACTGCCAATATTCCTGGGCTACGAAATAATGACTTCAGTGTCATTATTTCCCCGAAACCTCATTCAGCAGTAAGCTAACCTATTTTCAAGACAGGCTGAAAACTGATTTTGAGTGAAAAGGTGCTTCTGCTTTCCTTTTGGAACATTGACTAGTTGATGGGATTGTCCGTCTTCAGCTGACATGATTGCAATGAGGCTATTCCTTGCTTCAGTTCTGTCTTGATCAGCTTTTGGCGCCCAGAATCCTTCCTGATCACCTGGAATGCCTCGGAGATCTATGGTTTCCCAGGCTGCTTCTTTACATCACTCCCTCAAGCTTGTCCATGCAGAGTTTGATTTTTGTTTATTTGCTTCAGTTTAGTGAATGGGCCCTTCAACATGGGCAACACCTGTCTCCTCTGGGTCAGGTTCATCTCCAATAGCATGCAGTGACCTCTTGCCCTGGCATACAAAACCTTTGCCAGGCCAATTCTCGAATAAGCTGGTCTGCCTGGAATCCACACTGTATATCAGACATTAGTATAATTGAGCGAGTCCAGAGGTATTTCACGAGAAGAGTACTCCACTCCTCTGCTCCCAATAGAACCTCTTAGGCCACCAGGCTCAAAATGTTGGGCTTGGACAACTTGGAACTATGCTGACTAAGGTCTGACCTAAGCATTGTCTGCTACAACGTCCTACCTGTCAACGACTACTTCAGCTTCAACCTCAATAATACACGGGCAAACAATAGATACAAACTCAAGGTAAACTGCTCCAAACTCGATTGCAGAAAATACGATTTCAGCAACAGAGTGATCAATGCCTGGAATGTTCT
This sequence comes from Natrix helvetica, assembly GCF_964273705.1. NCBI lineage: Eukaryota > Metazoa > Chordata > Lepidosauria > Squamata > Natricidae > Natrix > Natrix helvetica. The sequence continues at coordinate 14,997,057 of NC_138561.1, forward strand.
ACCTGACTCCATTGTTACATCCTCAAACCCCCATAACCTCAGCCTCAAACTGTTCACCGTGGACCTCACCCAATTCCTAAGAGGTCCATAAAGGGAGCATGCATAAGTGCACCAGTGTGCCTACCATCTCTGTCCTACTGTCCCCATTTATTTGTACCCATTTCTTTTGTTCATGTCCATCTTTATACTTATACCTGTTATCTCGTACATGTTTGACAAACTGAATAAATAAAATAAGTAAATAAAATAGGCCCTTTCTCTTGAACAAAATGGCAGAAGGTTTACATCATTGTTGTATTTATTTACTTGCTTACTTGGGTCTTTATTGTGTGTTTGTCTTTCTCAGCAATGTCTTGTCTCCGCTCAGTCGCATTTTTGAGCTCTTATTTTGTTTCAGTCTTCCTAAAGAATTCATAAGGCTTCATTGATGTTCTTCAGTCAATCTTGGTCTTAGATTCTTGCCTCCCAGGGGGCTGTGCTTGAGCTCTTCTGCATGTATCTTCGAGCACTACACAATATTCAATTTTTCTGCCTATTTGTTACCTGAATTTGTTTTCAGCCAAGAGGTGAACGTATATTCATTCTCTTATTTCTGCACTCAACGGAACCCTTAGTTGGTTTGGTGGTACTGTTTACATTCCATTCCTCATTGCTATGATCCAATCCACCATCCCTACCTTCAACTCATTGTCAACCAGAGAAGCATTCACACATGCTGGATCAATGAGAGAGAGAGAGAGAGAGAGAGAGAGAGAGAGAGAGAGAGAGAGAGAGAGAGAGAGAGAGAGAGAGAGAGAGAGAGAGAGAGAGAGAGAGAGAGAGAGAGAGAGAGAGAGAGAGAAGGATGAAAAAGAGACAATCTGGATGATCAGAAGTATATGTTAAATCTCCAGAGGACTCAACAGATAACTTTTAAAGTAAAAAAAAAAAAAAGAGGATTGAGGGATATCTATTATAGAAAGGAAGAAAAATCACCCAGGGAAAAAAAGTGCCAAGATCTGTTCTAAATTGGAGGACATGGAACAATGGATTTCTCAAGGAGGCAAATTTCAATTAAACGTTAAGTAAAAACTTGCTTGTGGTAAGAAGGATTTGACAGTGGAACCAATGCGAGTCAGTAATCTCTTTTTTTTTTTTTTGGTTGGGTGTCCTCAAGCGCGAGCTTATAATAGGGATGACATGCTGTACTTTGACTTCCTGAACCGAGTTGGGAGGAAGGCTCAGCAGCCTTCCAGGTCTAATAAATAATAAACATCCATAGAACCTGTCCATGTTACAAAACAGCGGCCACCAATTGGGGGTCCATGGAGCACTGGTGGTCTGCAGAAAAATTGTTTGCATAAATCAGGGCTCTTCAAACTATGGCCCCTGGGCTGGATACGTGCAATGAACATTTGTGTTGCTGGAGGGAGTCTCCCCCTTTGGGGTTTTTTTGTGTGGATCGGAGGTGGGCAGAAATTCTGACTTGGGGTCTGCTTCATCCTCCTGGTGCGGGGCTTTGGGCGAAGGCTGGAGGGAAGAGCTGCCGGTAGTCAAGAGCTAGAGGGCCTTGTTCCAGTGGGACTGCATCATGGTCTGGAAGGTCTGACCATCTCAGCCCAGTGACACCCTCCAGGCGTTGGTACCAGGCCTTGCACTCCTGCAGGTCTTCCCTCTGCTTGGAACGCCTATGCTCGTAGTCCTCAGTGAGGTGCTTCTGCTGAGCCTTCATCTCGGTCAGATGCAATTTGAACTGAGCCAGCTGTTTTGCCAACTCTTTCTCATGGTGGCTGCTTAGATCCAACAGCTGTTGGGGCCCTAAGGAGCCCGGGTGGGCAAGCAAGGAGCGGCGAGTAGAGGCTGGCAAAGCGCCCCTCGAGGTGAGTGACATTGAGTTGGCCACACCCACCCAGTCACATGACCACCTTGCCACGCCCATCCAGCCGGTCATTAGGCCGGTCATTAGGCGGATCATATCAATGGTCCTCGGGATTTAAAATTATGAATTCAGTGGTCCCTGAGGTCTGAAAGGTTGGAGACCTCCTGTTATAAAATATACCCCTGATTTTCCCCACTGCGACCCCCAGGCACCTGGCTGCAGAAATTTACCTCAGCAACATCTTGAATCCTTGGGACGCGTCACAGGTTCGATCTGCACGGTGCGGTTGAATTAGATCCCTACAGAGAATGCTCTGGCTTCTTCCTTAGGGAGGGGAGGGGACAGCTTTTGTGAGTGGTAAGTCTACATGGACGCCACCTCCTCAACTGCCAATATGTTATGAGGACTTGGTAACAATCTGGTATCCCCAGGGAGCTTTGCTGCAGTTCAGACAGAGAGAAAACAATTTCTGGTGCCAATAACACAGGCCAGATGAAAAATGTTTTAATATTTGAAGCTGCTTTATGGCAGAAATAGTGACAGTGATGGAGTCAATGTCAGCTTTTTTCCTTTAAATGTCATATTTCGTCAATGAGGGCTTTTTTCCCCCCCCTCCTCTCCCTCCCTCCCCTTTTTCCTACTCCGGAGGCAAGTGAGCCTAGTCTGTGGCTGTTTGCAACCATTGATCACTGATTTTTATTCTAAATGGAACGCGTGCCAAAAGACTTGAAATTCTAGAATTTATTAGGATTTCTTTAAGAGGCACTTTAGCTCAACCGCTCTCTCATTACCGTCTTGGCGCTGTTAACTTATTTTTCTCTTGATGTCATGTGATTTGTAAAGGGATGGGACTTAGAGAACAATACGCGATTAAGCCCGTTGTGCTCGCTTCAGCTTTGCCAAAACTGGGTACGAAGATGCTTCGGAGAAGCACGGCTGCACGTTTAAAAGTCTGTCTCCGGCGCCATTGTTTGAAATGCATAGGGCTTGTTCGGCATGATTTAAGCTGGCATTCCAAGTGGCTGCTTTTATTAAATAAGGCAACTTCCCTGTAATTATATAAATAAAAAGTCATCTTTATATTATGACCCTGATAGAGCCATTATTAAAGGCAAAGCAGGGAGATGAATCTAATTTACACAACTGTCGTTCACCCTTTCTAAAACCCTCTCTCTCCGTCCCTCCTTCTCCCTCTCTCTTTCTCTCCCCCTCTCTCTCCTTCCCTCTTCTCTCTTTCTCTCTCCCTCTCCCTTCTTCTCCCACTCTCTCTCTCCCTGCCTCTCCCTCCTTCTCCCTCTCTCTTTCTCTCCCTCTCTCTCCCTCTCCCTCCCTCTCTTTCTCTCCTTGTAGCACTGCCTGTTCACAAAGGTACGTGAAGCAGGCAGCAAAATGTATTGGTAAAAATAGTAAAACAATCATCACCAGGAGAAAATTACCTTATAAACAATCAGGAGGGGCACATCAAACATTCCAGGAACCACTGTTTCCAGGGCAGTAGCAATAGCAATAGCACTTAGACTTATATACCGCTTCTTAGTGTTTTACAGCCCTCTCTAAGCAGTTTACAGAGTCAGCACATTGCCCCAAATAATCTGGGTCCTCATTTTACTGACCTCAGAAGGATGGAAGGCTGAGTCAACCTTGAGCCGGATTGAAGGAATCAAACTCCTGGCAGTGTGAGCAGAGTTATACAGCTACTCCTCATCTTACAACGGTTAGTAACTGTTCAAAGTTATTGTACAACGGCACTGAAAAAAGTGACTTATGACCATTTGTCACACTTTGTAGCATCCCCATGATCACGTGATTAGAAATTCAGATTCTTGGCCACAGATGATGGCAAATTGTACCTGCCAGTACAAATTGTGTTTACATCACTGAGAAATGAATGTAGGACTTTACTTAACCACCTATTACAACTCTCCTTCGGCTCCTACAATGTTCTTGCGGTCTTCGAATATTTGAAACGATAAAAATAAAGCAACCCAAGCCATCCTCAATGGTTTTGTTATCTATACTTAATTGTATCTATTATACGTCAGAATCTCCAATCTCAGTGACAAAAGATTAGAACTCTGTTTGTAGGATAGAAAGTTATAGGTTTGATGGACATTATGTTGTTTTTTCCACACTCAACATCTCAGCTGAAAAGTGTTATGAGGGCTCTTGCTGGAGCTAATGAGAAAGAATAACCATGAGAAAGAGTTGGCAAAACAGCTCAGTTCAAATTGGATTTGACTGAGAAGGAGGCTCAGCAAAGCCACCTCACTGAGGACTAGGAGCATAGGCTTTCCAAGCAGAGGGAAGACCTGCGGGGGTGCAAGGCCAGGTACTGGGACCTGGAGGCTCAGCAGGCTGAGATGGTCAGCCAGTTCCAGGCCATGATGCAGTCCCACTGGAACAAGGTCCTCCAGCTCTTTGCCACCAACTGCGCTTCCCTCCAGCCTTCGCCCAAAGTCCCACACCAGGAGGCTGAAGCAGACCCCAAGTCGGAATTTCTGCCCCACTATGACCCACACAAAAAGACCCTGAAGGGGGAGACTCTCTGCAGAAACACAAGCATTCATTGTACGTATCCATCCCAGGGGCCGTAGTTTGAGGACACCTGATTTAGTGCAATATAAAAAGTGCAAATAATTTGTCTGCGGACCACCAAAATTTTTTTCATGGACCACCAGTGGTCCTCGGACCACCAGTTGGTGACCACTCTTCTATGGTACCTGAAGCAAATACATTAGGAACAGTGGATGAATTGCACAAGACAATTGTCTCCAATATATTTTAGCTATCTCCCAGGAATCTGCCATCAAAACAAACTGCTCTACTCTATTTCTTCTTCTTTTTTAAACTTGTGACCATTTGCTTAAAAAACAAACAGAGAAAGAAAGAAACAAACAAACAAACACCAAGCATTATTTCTTTAACAAATGGCTTATAGCTTATGACACAACTTAATTTAATGCAGAAAATGCATTATTGTTGCTGTAACACTTTTTACATTTATAGTTTCCATTGTGTGGGTTCCATAAAACATTTACACTCTGCAGGCTTTCCAGCTAATTACAGGGAACTGATACTCTTCACAATTGCACTGGAAATTCAGGGTGGAAGTGGGCAGACTTAAGCTCTTGTTTATGCATTTGTAAATTAGAGAGCTTTTAAAGAGGGACTGGAGATTCATGAAAGGTCTACTAAGGTCTATTTAGTGGTAGACCACATTCTGTTATTTTCCATGTTTTTGACCCTCACTATTTAATCAGGGCAATACATATACAAATACATATGTATGTTTGTGTGTGTGTGTGTTAATATTAATTTATGTTTGTGTGTATATATGTGTGTGTGTGTATGTATATGTGTGAGTGGATGTATATGTATGTATGTATGTGTATATACACTATATTGCTAAAAGTATTCACTCACCCATCCACATAATCAGAATCAGTTGTGAGCGAATACTTTTGGCAATATAGTGTATATATATTGTAAAGGTTCTCCTTGCACATACGTGCTAGTCATTCCCGACTCTAGGGGGCAGTGCTCATCTCCATTTCAGAGGCAAAGAGCATTGCCTGAAGACGTCTCCGTGGTCATGTGGCTGGCATGACTAAACGCTGAAGGCGGATGGAATGCTTTTACCTTCCCACCAAAGGTGGTTCCTATTTTGTACTTGCATTTTTACATGCTTTTGAACTGCTAGGTTGGCAGAAGCTGGGACAAGTAATGGGAACTCACTCCGTTACGCAGAGCTAGGGATTCGAACTGCTGAACTGCCGACCTTTCTGATCGACAAGCTCAGCATCTTAGCCACTGCACACACACACACACACACACACACACACACATATCCACCGCAAATCAATATTTATCAATATCACATTCCTATGTCAGATTCATACATTAACAGATGGGACGGTGCATCACATGAATTTAACATGACTGTTAAATTCATTTAGAGACTGAATGTTCTAAAACTTTGTAAACGAAAGGAACTGAGATAAATGTGGTCCAGCGATCAACATTTTTTATAGTAAGCACAAGGCGGACAATATTAAGAATTAGGCTGAACCCTGTTGACAGGTTCTCCGTTGATGGATATTGAAAATGTGGTACGTATTTAGTTGCTTTTTCTCTCTCTCTCCAGAATATTCATTTTGATCAAGAAAGCAGTGATCCAGAATAGATCTCAGCCATAACTCTTTCTAGAAATGAGTTTCCAAATAGATGTGCAAGGCCGACCTTCTGAATAGTGAGCGGTCCGTAGTTTTGTCATCCTTATGCCTTGCGGTAGCAAGGAACCTCAGTAAAGCTACAATGCCAGCAAAACAGAGGAAGCTGGAGCTTGCTTCCTCCTTGCAGAAGTGAATTTTGGAATATGGGATACAAGATGTTTTGCCAACATGAAGAATGGGGGAGTCAAATTCCTCCCACTGTTTCTCCTCCTTTACATTTTAGGGTTGACCTTAAGTCATGCTTGCAACTCAGGGATCACCCTATTTAGATTTATTTGTTTTTATCAAATGGAAATGTGTTCTCTGCCCCGTTGCTGGGTGGGCATAGCCATGGTGGGAGTGGCCTAGTCAACCTACTGCGCCACAGTGGGGGCGTTTTCGCCTTCCCCCGGCTCCGGTGGCTTTCTTCCAGCCTCTGGGAGGATGAAAACTTCCCCTCCAAGTTTTGGGGGCTCTCCAGAGGCCAGTAATGGGCATATTTCTGGCCTTTTGGAACTTCTGGGAGGCCTGTTTTTCCCCCCTCCCTGAGCCTCCATGCAAGCCCTGCACTTACCATATTTTTCGGAGTATAAGACACACCTTTTTCTCTCAAAAAAGAGGCTGGAAATCTGGATGCGTCTTATACACTGAATTTAGCATTTTTTTGCCTCCTGAAACCCTGCCCCCTTCACCAAAATGACCATGCATAGCTTGTAGGAGGCTTTCAGAGAGCTCCCGGGGTTGGGGAGGGCAGAAATAAGTGAAAAATGGGCCGTTCTTTGCTCAATTTTGCCCCACCCCCACCCCCAGGAGCACACTATAAGTTTCCTAATGCCCTTTTTTGATTAAAAAACGGGCTGTTTTTTGCTTGTTCTTGCCCCCCCCCCCCTTTCAGGGACACTCTACCAGCCTCCTAAGGGCAATTCATGCCCTTTTTTGAAAAAAAAAATGGGCTGTTTTTGGGAGGTTTGCAGAGTTCATTTTTTAAAAAAAATTGCCTCTTCAAAACCTTGGTGTGTCTTATACTCCAGTGTGTCTTATACTCCAAACAATATGGTACCTAGCCCAAAAGGGCTCTGTGGAGACTCCTGGTGGGGTGGGAGGGGCCAGGAAGAGTGGGCGGGGCTTGCCAGGGGTGGGATTTGAATGTTCTCCAAACCGGCCATAACATTAACTACGGGTTCTCTTGAACCCGGCTGAACACATAGCAGCCCACCTCTGAACTGCTCCCTCCTTAAAAAAAAAAAATCCTTAGAAGTTGTGATTTGGGGAGTTGTGTTGGAATTAATTGGCGGTCCTCTCTAAATGACACTAGTAGTTGTAGTAACACCTTTACCTTTTTTTTTATTTTTAGGAAAATAATCTTTAAAATATGAGAGCGTTTCTCACACTCTACAAATGAAGTAAATAGCCTGTATCTCAGTCCAGGAAATATTCATAGATAGTATTTTCTGGCCTAAAACAAGTTGATTGTCTACGTTCTTCAGATCCTACTGAATTCATGTACTCCAGCATCTCTGTTTCTTGATGACAGTCTTCCTCAAAATTGTGTTTTCTTTATACTCCAGAGAACTTCCTTAGCTCTGCAAATACCTTGTATAACACTGATTACTATCCAATAAAACAGAATATTTGTATCACGGGGTTGAAAGGAGGGCTCCTTGGTGCTCTCTGAGCTTGGTTGTTTTCTTGCAGACGTTTCATTAACCAAACTAGGTAATATCATCAGTGCTATAAGGAGTGCACTTTTCTGTCAGTTTTTATTCTAGTGTCTTTACCCTGTCAGTGTTGGTGGGGATAGTCTGGGAGGTTCTTTGGTTGGGTTGATCACTGTTGACTTCTTTGACAGTTACTTGCTTGGGGTATTGCTTACTTGATTGTTGGTCTAATGTTAACCTTGGAGCTAATCTATGCTGATCTGGGTGCCAATTGCTGGTGGAGAGGTGCTGGAGTCTTTTTGTTTCCTTTTTGGCTGGTTGATTGTCTCCTTTGCACAGTCTATAGATGTTGTTAATGTCTGTGTGTCTATTGATGGCTAATTTATCACAGTGCCAGGCTTCTAGAAATTCCTTGGTGGTTTTGGACTTGGCTTGGTCTAGGTTGGACCCATTTTCCCAATTGGGACTATGGTTAAAGGTAAAGGTAAAGGCTCCCCTCGCACATATGTGCTAGTCGTTCCCAACTCTAGGGGGCGGTGCTCATCTCCGTTTCAAAGCCAAAGAGCCAGTGCCATCCAAAGACATCTCCATGGTCATGTGGCCAGCATGACTAAATGCCAAAGGTGCATGGAAAGCTGTTACAATACAATACAATACAATAGTAGAGTTGGAAGGGACCTTGGAGGTCTTCTAGTCCAACCCCCTGCCTAGGCAGGAAACCCTATACCATTTCAGGCAAATGGCTATCCAACATCTTCTTAAAGACTTCCAGTGTTGGAGTTGGTAACCAGTGTTACCTTCCCCTATTTTTCTACTTGCATTTTCACATGCTTTCGAACTGCTAGATTGGCAGAAGTTGGGGCAAGTAACATCTCTTACGCAGCGTTAGGGATTCGAACCGCTGAACTGCCGACCTTTCTGATCGACAAGTTCAGTGTCTTAGCCACTGAGCCATCACCTCCCCTTAGTTAGTCCAATTAGAACTATGGCTATGTCTCTTTATATGTTGTGAAATTAGAGAGTTTTCATCATGTCTCCTAACTTTCACTTGGATGCATTCTGCTGGTCTTGATTTCTCCCCAATAAAGGTGAGTATTTGTAATTCAGGTTTGAAATGAGGGGCCCTTGATGCTCTTTGATCTGGATTGTTTTCTTGCAGACATTTCACTGCCCAAACCAGGTAACATCATCAGTGTTTGCACAGTGACAGTGTGTTAACATTGATGGTGTTACATGGTTTGGGTAATGAAACAACTCAGATCAAAGAGCACCCAGGACCCCTCACTGGTTTGTTATTTTTCATATGTGTGTGCCTTCAAGTCATTATTGACTCCTGCTGGTTGCTTGGACTAGCACTCTGGGGGGAAGGAAAGTATCTTCAAGAAAATTATATTTTCTTTCCTTTTTTTATTTTTTATTTTTTAAAAAAAAGTTCACCAGCACTCGCAAAGAGAGACTTCTGGAAGATACAAGGTATACCACAAATTATAATGGAAACAACTTGGCTTGCTGTTTTTCGATTCAGAAAATTCTCCTTGTATATCACAAGGAACCCAAGCATTGTAAAGCTATCAGTCTCCCTTCTAGACATTCCAGTATGAAAGGGGAATATTTTTGAACGATGTGCATGTTTTTGTTTGTTTTTCAATTAAACCATATTTTAATCTGCTGTTCTCTCTAGTAAGGATAGCTAGGCATTGCCAAATATTTGTCAGCTGAACAGTGAGAAACTCAGATCTTCATTTGCTCACAGTCTCCAAATTGTTAACAAATTGCCTGCTTTGATAACAACATGGTTTTTTTTCTCACTCACTATAGCAATAGCACTTAGACTTATATACCGTTTCACAGGTGCTTTACAGCCCTCTCTAAATGGTTTATAGAGTCAGCCTATTGCCCTCAACAATCTGGGTCCTCATTTCACTGACCTCAGAAGGATAGAAGGCTGAGTCAACCTTGAGCTGGTCAGGATCGAAGACCTGGCTGTGGGCAGAGCTAGCCTGCAATGTGGCATTCTAACCACTGTTTCATGATGGATGAATGGATGGAAGGAAGATGGGAAGGAAGGAAGGAATAGTCCTTACACTTATATACCGCTTTATAGTGCTTTACAGCCCTCTCTAAGCGGTTTACAGTGTCGGCATATTGCATTCAACAATCTGGGTCCTCATTTCACTGACCTCAGAAGGATGGAATTCTGAGTCAACTTTGAGCCAGTGAGAATTGAGCTACTGGCAGTGAGCAGTGAGTTAGCCTGCAATACTGCATTCTAACCATTGCGCCATTATGGCTTTTCCATGACGCAACCCCTGGCCTGCTAGGAGAATATGCTTCCTTTAAGATGAATTAGGACATGCACATAGATTTCAATTGAAATATTTAGCAGCATTGCCCAAAAATTGTCCAACAATTTTGCCCAAATGTAAGCAGGTAATGAAAAGTCATTTTCTCCCTTGTGTCTACTTAAGTAGAAGATGTGGGAACAAAATAGTGGAAAGGGAAGTTGAAAACAAACCTTCCATTGATGAACAGGCTTGAGATATAAAATATGAACCAAGTGCTTATGTGCTTCATAAAACACCCTCCCTACTAATCTTCATTCTTTTTACGAGTTGTCAACGATTCTAAGATTATGGACTGAATTTATGTTTAATTAAGTTGAAATTGGTTGCATCAGAACGATACCCGGCAAAACATTTTTAATTAATAGTGTAACAGTTGTGGCAATCAATCTTCTTATTTAATACCTGGATCTCTTGTTACTTCTGATTGCATTCTTTCTTATAGTTGCTGGTTGTTGTTGTTTTTTGTTGGAAGAGGGGTGTCTTAGAAAATCTGTTGGGCATGTATCATCTCCTCCCACTACTCCATCCCAGACATATATAGCATCCCTATTATAGCTTTAGATCAGCTTGTCAACATCAAGGGATAGAGTTCAAAAGCTAACTACTGAAAGGAAAGGGAAGATGCCTAAGCTCAAGAAATAGCAGGCAGAAGACGAAGCACAAACCTTTAGAACGAGTTTAGGGCGTGTTTCAATTAGAATAAGGAAAGTTTCTTAATGTCAGCAGGTATAGGTGATTGTACAAAGAGCCGTGGTGGTGCAGGGGTGGGCGTGGCTTGGGCATGGCTTGGTGGGCCTGGCAGGGGAAGGATACTGTAAAATCTCCATTTCCTCCTGATCAGCTGGAACTCGGAAGACAGAGTATAGATGGGGGCGGGGCCAGTCAGAGGTGGCATTTACCGGTTCTCTCAACTACTCAAAATTTTCTCTACCGGGTCTCCAGAATTGGTCAGAACCTGCTGAATACAACCTCTGCCGCTCACTGCCAGAGGTTCGATCCTGACTGCCTCAAGGTTGACTCAGCTTTTCATTCAGAGGTGGGTTGTTCCCAGTTTGGGCTGGTTCGGCCGAACCAGTAGTAGTGGTAGCAGGAGGTCCCACCCATCCACCCATGCGCAGAAGCATTGCGCGCAGAGTGGGAGAGCACCCAAACCAGTAGTAAAAATATTTGCGACCCACCACTGCTTCCATCCTTCCGAAGTTGGTAAAATGAGGACCCAGATTGTTGGGGGCAAGATGCTGACTCTGCAAACCGCTTAGAGATGGCTGCAAAAGCACTGTGATGCGGTCTATAAGTCTTAAGTGCTATTGCGATTAGTGCCTACATTGAAGAAGAGGAATTCCGAATAAAAATCTGATAATCAGATCACCCAAAAGAAGAAAACTAGAGCTCCGTTTGAGAGAGAGACCGTGTGAATTTCTTAGATAGGGTTAAAAAACAAAATGAGCGTTGACATTCATTTTGCAAGGAGTTTCACGGAGGTCCATGAAAGGTCTAGTTGCTTCACTGGGTATTTATCCTCAGCTTACCAAGACTCCCACGGCTATTTAAAAGAGAAAGAAGAAGGAGGAATTGGAAAAAAAGACACCGGTCAGCAAAGCTTCATTATGTTGTCTGCGCTCTGTCCTTTTGAAATAAGCCAGGCATGCAGGTGCAAGAAGAGAGGCCAGTTATGTGGGAGAAATGAACTTCAAGCAGCATGGAGAGATTAAGAATGTAATGTAGAAACGAAGAAGCTTGCTCCGACTTTGATGAAGTTGGAAATAAATGGATGCCCCTTGTCTTTTTGGCCGATATCTTGTTTAAAAAAGAAAGCAGGTTGAAGCAGGGAAGGATTTTGAACCTGTCTTTTGTTTTCCTAGTACGTCCTTCTCCAACATGAAAGGAAACAATGAGAAGACAGGATGCTACCATCATTATGGAGTTGCTCTAGTTATGGACAGTTAGGACCTCAAAGAACAGTTGCATGTCATTCTACAGCCTCCTCCCACAATCTCTCATGACGGTTGAGGATCTGACATGCTAAATTATGTAATGGGTTAACTGCCCTTCTTACCCAAGTGACTCTGGTCGGTTTACAACAACATAAGCAACTCATGTAAATGTATGAATAAAGGCGTAGCTAAAACACGGTATAAAAGGGAGGCGGTGGCTCAGTGCCTAAGGTGCTGCACTTGTCGATCAGAAAGGTCAGCAGTTTGGTGGTTCAAATCCCTAGCGCCCCGTAATGGAGTGAGCTCCTGTTACTTGTCCCAGCTTCTGCCAACAACCTAACAGTTTGAAAGCATGTAAAAAATGCAAGTAGAAAAATAGGGACCACCATTTGGTGGGAAGGTAACAGCGTTCTATGCTCCTTTGGAGTTTAATCATGCCGGCCACATGACCATGGAGACCTCTTTGGCGAGCGCTGGCTCTTCAGCTTTGAAATGGAGATGAGCACTGCCCCCTAGAGTCAGGAACGACTAGCACATATGTGCGAGGGGCACCTTTACCTTAAAACACGGTATAGGGCACGGGTGTCAAACTCGATCACATCACATGATGTCTTTGCAGAGCTGGGTTGGGCATGACTTGTGGGCTGCCATTTTGACACCTCTAGTCTCCTGTTTGAGCAGCGGGTTGGACTAGAAGACCTCCAAGGTTCCTTCCCGGCTCCATTCTGACTGAAATAGGATTAAAAACAACTTAAATCTTCTAAGTAAAATACATCTAAGGAGAAATGTCCTAATCGTGAGAACAATCAACCACTGGAATGGCTTGCCTTCAGAAGTTTGGGGTGCTCCATCAGTGAAGACATTTAAGAAGAGACTGGATAGCCATTTGTTGGGAATAGTATAGGGACTCCTGCTTGAGCAGGAGGTTGGACTAGAAGATCTCCACGGTCCCATCCAACTCTGTTATTCTATTAAATCAGGTTAAAATTTAAGGCTAGGAATTGAACAGGGTAAAGGGAGTATCCTCAGGCCACCAGCCATCCCCAGCCTGCATTGTAGTATTTTTCCCCCTCCCTGTTGCCCCTGATCTTGTCACTTGATTATTTCTTTCTTGCGCAATTATTTATTTTTTTAAATCATAAGATAAGATCGTAATACTATTATTCTTCTCTTCCTTCCTAGTACCTATCTCTTTCCTAGTACCTATCTCTTCCCACTTATGACTATAACCATGCTGCTTGCATCTTTACAATTTATATTGTTTTATTTGTTTCCTAATTTGATTGCTTATTAGTAACCTATGTCTATCAGTAATTGTTGTATGTTATGATTCTTGATGAATGTATTCTATTTTATTTTTCTTATGTACACTGAGAGCTTATGCACCGAAGACAAATTCCTTGTGTGTCCAATCACACTTGGCCAATAAAGAATTCTATTCTATTCTATTCTATTCTATTCTATTCTATTCTATTCTATTCTATTCTATTCTATTCTATTCTATTCTACAGAGGTCAACTTGCTCCCATTGGAAAAAGCAGTATTTTTGTTAAAGCAAGAACTTCAGGGTGGTTGTTGGTTTTCTTTGGCATAGCAGGCCATTATTACAAACAAAACTGTCCATGAACTTCAGGGCCACGAACTTGAGGTGTGTAGGATGAGACAGAGCCACACACATCCCAAAAGACTGGCAAGCCACGTGACGTGATGTATCTAAAATATGCCTCCTTTTCTGGTTCAGAGATTAGGAATTAATTGAGAATTATCCGAGCTGTCCATCGTGGCTTTGAACTTCTGCGTTAACTTTCTTTTTTTTTTAAAAAAAAAGATCAGTTTAGTGAAGGCTGCTAAGAATTCATTTGGGGAGACAGTAAAACATGCATAAAGATTGATTGGATGTTTTAATAAAGGAGGGGAGGGAAAAGGAGGGGCCCAGAAGCCTCCAATCCACCTCTAATAATAACAAGTAATTCCAACCACCCGTGGCATGTGAAGTTTCTTTCTTGTTTGGTTTAGCAAATGCTTTTAAAAAGAGGAGCTGGTGTGAGTTTTGATTAAACAGCATCATTGGTTAGGAAACAAATTATGTATGACAGGATAGCAGCCACGGCTTTTGCTGAAAATACGTTATTGTCAAGTTGATGTCTTCCTCTGCGCCTTCGCAAAGGCGAGCATTTGGCGAGAGTGAGATTTCAAGTTAAAACGGCTGGTTTCAGACACACTGCCTAACGTGGGTGGGTAACTGTTAAGCTGAAGTTCAAGGAAGTCATCACACTTTCCTAGCAAGGATAGAAACTGTCTCGTGATGGCGGCCGATGCCAAACTGCTCTTTTTGGTGCCTCGGCTGCATCGCATCCAATGTTCGCTGTTGAATGAATAGGGAGATGAAATTTACTTCTAATGAGTCCCATCTTTGGTTCGTCTAGGACAGGCTTGTCCAATCTAGGGCCTGAGGGTTGCACGTAGCCATGGACTTACGCCTGGTTTTCACACAACCGTAGCAGCATCCCTAAGGTCACGCGATCAGAAGTCAAGTTCACTTAACAACCGTGTTACTAGCTTAACAGCTGCGGTGATTCAACAGTCGCAAGAAAGGCTGTAAAATGGGGTACAACTCATTTAAGAACTGTCGCTCAGCAATAGAAGTTTTGGGGTCAATTGTGGTCGAGGACTACCTGTGTCTATATGAGTCTATCCAAACCTAGATGCATCTCTATTGAAGTAAACACATATCAGGCTGTCGTCTGATAGAGCCACTCTTGAGAAATTTTGGAATGGATGCAATTATTTCCTTACATATTTATTTGTAGAAGGTTGGCTTTGTTTAACAATTTCTTTATTTCCTAATAGCTTTTCAAAACAGTGGTTTTCAACTAAGATACCCGTATAAGCCACCCTTTCAAGCAGATTATTTCAGTGAAATAAAATGCTGTTGCAAAATACCATTCAAAGGCAAGGACTGTCAAAATATTTAATTAAAAACAGGAGAAAACATTTTTCAAAGCCCTCTTATGATCAACTCTTGATAGACAAAGTTCTATTATGTCACCAAAGACTATTTATCTTTTATTCCTTGTAAGACAAGAAACTAGATGGTGTTAAAAGCAAATGTGAGCCTCAGCAGGAGGCTTTACCTGACCAACCTTGTCTAATATGAAAGGTTAAGCAAGACTGTGCCAGTTTAGCACTTAAATGAAAGATCTCCGGGGATGTCAGGGTAGTAGGCTAGATCGGAAAGCCAAGAAAACATCTTGGAAGATGGCAGATGCAAATCAGGTCTATACTGCTTCCCAAAACAATGGTTGTGTTCATGAAGGGAAGCTCAATTGGAAGGAGGTAAACAGAACAGAACATGGAATGGAATAGAACAGAATGGAATGGAATGGAACAGAACTAACAGAACAGAAAATATGGCATGGCATGGCATGGCATGGCATGGCATGGAACAAGAAACGATGAGAGGGGTGGAATGGAATGGAAGGGAATTTAGAATTTGTATTCTTGGGGTTTATGACTTCATCCATACTTTAGATAGCACAGCCCTTAACGTTTGGCTGAATGGAACAGAACAGAACAGAACTAACCAAACAGAACAGAACAGAACAGAACATATGGGATGGGATGGGATGGAATGGAATGGAATGGAATAGAATAGTTCTTTATTGGGCAAGTGTAATTGAAAAGGAATTTGTATCCGATGCAGAAGTTCTCCATGTACATAAGATGCAATCGTAATCATAAGATACAAACAACAAGTGATAAATCATAAGATACCAATAGGAGAAGGTGGTAGGAAAGATGAGAAGATGAGAAAGATAAGATGACAAGGCTCTAATAGCAATACAGCCTACTTTATGGGTAAATATCTGTAAGCATAAGACAGTGCTGTGAGAGTTAAGTGCTTTAATAAATGGTTATTTTGATTTAATTTACAAGAAACCATTACACAAATCGGTGGGTTTGACTCCAAGGATACCTCTCATTGGAATTGTTCATAGATTTCCTCAACCAACTCCCATGAATCAGCTGTAAAAATCAAAATATGTGGTCCACTCTTTATGATGAACTAATAGCATGCACATTTGACGAAGAGCAGCAGGGTTGATGAGGTGTTCAGCCACAATAAAGAAATAACCTACTTAAGCTTCTCCAAACTTTCTCTCGATGCTAAGCCAAATCCAGAAATTGTCATTTTTGGACTACATATATGCAGCTTAAAAGAATTTTAATCATAGCCAACTTTGGTTCTATTGCTATCATTGTGTCTACTCTGGTATGATTAATTTTGAATCTATTTATTTTTATTTTATTTAGTTTGTCAAACATGTGCGAGATAACAGGTCTAAGTATAAACACTTGGACATGAACACAGGAAATGGGTACAAATAAATGGGTACAATAGGTCAGGGATGGTAGGCCCACGGATGTGCTTATGCACCCCCCCTTACAGATCTCTTAGGAATGGGGTGAGGTCCACACTAGACATAACTTTAAGGTTAAAATTATGGGGGTTTGAGGATGTAACAACAGAGTCGGGCAGTGCATTCCAGGCATTGACCACTCTGTTGCTGAAGTCATATTTTCTGAATTGGAGCAGTTTTCCTTGAGTTTGCTCGATTGTATTAATGTCCAAAATACAGAGTGGATTCCAGGGAGATGAGCTATATTCAAGAATTGGTCTAACTCATATTTTTTTTCAAGGTCAAAGTTTACCCAATAAATAATTGTGCCATTCCAGATAACATATGCTTAGAAGTTCTTCAACAAAGCTTATGTAATAATTCAGATTAGGCAAAATGCAGAAGGAAGCTTGCTGACGTCTTCAGCAGAAGGACACATACAGTATCTCTTCTTTCTCTGCTCTCTAGCTCTACAAGTACCTTTAGCACAGAAGGAATTTGGAAGCACCTTCTTTCTGATTAAAAGTAGCTACATTTTGGACTGTATTACAACCATTGTAACATAAAAACGTAAACAGCCAAATAAACTCATCAAATATTAACATCAAATTGATGTTATCGTACCGGTGAAATCGAGTCAAATCAGAGCAAAATGCTTAATTGATACAGGTAAGAACCAATAAAGATTATCGAGGCTGTTTATTTTCTCTTAATCACTTCATTTCTTCTTTAGTAAAGGTTTTTTTTTAAAGGGAGATAAAATGAATACAAACTAATATTAAAAAGAAGAAAGAAAAATGAATCAGACAAAAAGCTAAAAGGCGCAGAAAAGGGAAAAAAATACAAGAGAAATAAAAAATATATATTTTTAAAAAAGACAGAACAGTGGCTTCCAATCTTCTTTACAGCAGTTATAAGTATTATAAATTTACCAATGCTACCTCATTTTATAGAATTCCCTTTAAGATGATAACATAATGTATATTTCAACCCTTTCGAACACTTATTTTCCCTATTGTTCCATCTTATAACAAAATTTTCTAGCCCATCTTATCATAGGAGTCTTTTACTTGTTCTTCTGTTTCAAATTTTAGTAAGTTTGTACATTTTAACAATTAAACATTCATCTTTTGTATATAATTCTATTACATGCTCAGACCTAAAATGCTCAAAACCACCAACACTATCGTCTATTTTAATCTTTCTAAATAAAACCATAGGCAATTAGATCTCCTTATACCTCCTTTGATAGGGAAGTGGCTCAGTGGCTAATACGCTGACCTTGTCAATCAGAAAGGTCGGCAGTTCAGTGGTTCGAATCCCTAGTGCCGCGTAACAGATTGAGCTCCCGTTACTTGTCCCAGCTTCTGTCAACCTAGCAGTTCGAAAGCACATAAAAATGCAAGTAGAAAAATAGGAACTA
The DNA here is from genome assembly GCF_964273705.1 of Natrix helvetica. NCBI lineage: Eukaryota > Metazoa > Chordata > Lepidosauria > Squamata > Natricidae > Natrix > Natrix helvetica. Next base: position 15,014,886 of record NC_138561.1, read on the forward strand.
CCTTTGGTGGGAAAGTAACAGCTCTCTGTGCGCCTTCGGCATTTAGTCATGCCGGCCACATAAACACGGAGACGTCTTCAGACAGTGCTGGCTCTTCGGCTTTGAAACGGAGATGAGCACCGCCCCTTAGAGTCAGAAACAATTAGCACATATGTGCGAGGGGAACCTTTATGTTATACTTCCATTGACAAAATTCTAGTTTCTCATAATAAATTTACCATTTGCATTTGCCTATTATTTCTTGTCCACAAATATTCTTGCACTGGTGATCATAAGGCTGTTTTGGGGAGTAACTTTGGTTTGAATCTATTCCTTACTCTCAGTATGACTCATGAAACATAGTGATATTTAAAATTCAAATTCTCCTTAACTTTGTAGTACCGCAAATATCCATACCACCCAAATCTGAGGTGGTATTCTTCTTACTTCTTTCGTGCCTTTGTACAACTGATAGTATTCCACTTTGCCCATTCTCACGCTGCTACTTGGTATATCTTAAATCATGCAATCTCTTCAGTTGTGCATTGCCTTCCTGCTACAGAACTTTAGAAAGAAGGGAAGATGCACTGTAACATCTTACATTGTGCGTCCATGCCCTTTCTCCCCTCCCCCTTTCTACTCTTCTTTCTTGAAGGAGCTGCGCTCGTTCCAGAAAGTATATACAATGTTCTAATTATTTTGCTTAGTAGTGTAAATATTGCACATGATTAATCTGGTCTAACTAAGGGAAAACTGTGTGGATCTCTTGCCCAACAAGATGTGTTTATGATTGGCTGTTATTTATGTATTAACAAGGACTAGACTAAAGTGGGAGGGAAGCAGTGGCTGTGTGGCTAAGACACTGAGCTTGTCGATCAGAAAGATCAGCAGTTCGGCAGTTCGAATCCCTAGCGCCGCATAATGGAGTAAGCTCCTGTTACTTGTCCCAACTTCTGCCAGCCTAGCAGTTCAAAAGCACGTAAAAATGCAAGTAGAAAAATAGGAACCACTTTTGGTGGGAGACATCTCTGGACAGCGCTGGCTCTTCAGCTTTGAAATGGAGATGAGCACCGCCCCCTAGAGTCAGGAACGATTAGCACATTTGTGCGAGGGAAACCTTTACATTGATCTTTACACAAAGATATTTCTTTCTGGGTTATATGAATGGCTCTAGCTAATTTACAGTTCTCAAGCCTGACCAGGAGAGGCTCTCCAAGATTTTAGACAGAAAGTTATCCAACCAGGATCAAAATTTCTGTATGTGCTCTTTAAGACTACTACAGTTATCCATGATTTTGAGCTTCGGGAGATGAATGATGGTTGAAGCCAGAGCTGAGGTGGCGCAGTGGTTTGAGTGCAGCATTGCAGGCTACTTCAGCTGACTGCCAGCTGCAGTTCAGTAGTTCAAATCTCACCGGCTCAAGGTTGACTCAGCCTTCCATCCTTCCGAAATGGGTAGAATGAGGACCCAGATTGTTGGGGGCAATTATGCTGACTATGTAAACAGCTTAGAGAGGGCTTTAAAAGCACTGTGAAGCAGTATATAAGTCTAAGTGCGATCGCTATTGCTAAAATGGGACCCAAAAAAGTGAAGTGAAGTGAATATAATGATAAAACCAGAAGCTTTATTTTCTGGGTTGAATGGAAAAAGACTTGGGGGGAAAAATGGAACTTTGATGTTGTATATGTTGACGGCAGTATGATTACCCACAAAAATGGAAGGGCACTTTGATTCCTACAACGGATGAATGGTTGCCAAAGTTGATGGAGTTAGCAGAGATAACCAAACCAATTCTTGGATCACAGAAAAAAAAATACAATTACTTTTGTTTCTACTTGGAAACCACTTCTGGACTTTGTGCTTGGGCCGCAGGGTATGTGTGAAACTTTGATTTTGGGCTTTACCGATTTGATAGGTTTGTTGCTATAGACCTGGCTAGTTTATATTATTACTCAAAAGTAAAAAGTTGAGGTTTGATGCTATTAATAAGTATTTATATTCTACTGCATCAAAAAGAGTCAGAAGTCAATGCCTTTTCTCCCCCCCCCTTTGCACTATACTTTTCCTTTCCCTTTTCCTACCCTTATTTTCCTCCTATTTTCTTTTGTGTTTTTCTATTATAAATGAATAAATAAAGAAATGACAAGAGAAAAATAAAAGAAAAACAACAACACATCTCTGCCCCATTAGACTTAATATAAGTTTCTTCCAGCCCAACATCCTTTCCCAAAAAAATAAAAAGATATTTTTTGAAGAGCTGGGTAGGAAAGAATATAAGTTCTATTTTAATGCCACAAGACATGTTTGGCTCTTGTGGTGCACACAGCCTCACAAATCACCATGCAGAGCGGACTCACTAACTTGCCTGCATTATGTTCATTTTTCTGGGTGGCAATAAATATTAGAATAAAATAAACTTAAGGGCTGCTGGCTGGAGCTCTGTTAACTATCTTTATGGTTTTCACGGCAGCTGAATGACAGCTTAACCCACAAGCCAGCAATCTCTTTCTCCCCCCCCTTCCCACCAAGTAAATTTAGCCTTAGGAAGAACGAACCTCATTTGATTCTTCAGCTGTGATGCTCGATGTCAGTCCATAAATCAGTCAGATTTTAATTATCGGACACATGACGGCAAACAGTGACAGGGTGCATTCCTTCAAAGCTGTTTGGAAAAACAGAGTAGCAGTTGGAACGTGGGGAGGGAGGGTAGAAGAAGAGGAAGGAGGGAAGAAAAACCTCAAACCCCCCACCCACCCTTTGGCCACAGATGAATTGCAGGACATTAATAGTTCTGCGGAATTCCTGGTTTATAATTTTAACTGCTGCTTGGCTGTAGCCTATGGGGTGTGTGTGTGTGTGTAAGATGAGATAGGGTGGGAAGGATTAATGCAACATTAATTTTTTGCAGGGTGGGGCGGGGAGAGTGGGAAGTGAGGATGGAGCATAGGCTGAAGCTTTGAAGAGGGGGGTGGGGTGGGGGATTGAAGGAGAAATGTCCTGACAGGGAGAACAATTAATCAGCGGCACAACTTGCCTCCAGAGGTTGTGGGTGCTCCATCAGGCGTTTTAAGAAGAGATAGCCATTTGTCTGAAATGGGATAGAGTCGTGATGGCACCTATGCCATAGGTATCTCTGAGGGCACGCGAGACATTGTCCAGCTCAGCTCCACAACGCATGTGTGCATGCCTCCTGCTGGCCGGCGGAGTTTTGGCTCTCTGCCACGTATGCGGGAGACATATGCATGGGGGTGGGGGGAAGCACAAAGGGGGCAGCCCCCCCCCCTTGGTCCATTTTTGGTTTCAGGGAGGCCTGCTAGACCCAAATCGCACATGCGCGAATTCGGCACGCGAGGACAAAAAGGTTAGGCATCACTGGTATAGAGTCTCCTGATTGAGCTGGGGGGTTGGTCTAGAAGACCTCCAAGGTTCCGTCCAACTCTTATTCTGCTTGTCTGGTTTGTTTGTTTGTTGCTCACGATCTGTCTGCCTTTGGCCTAGGCAGCTGCGCAGGACCAGAGGTGACAGGGATAGAATTACAGCGCAATCTGGACTGCTAATTGCTTAGTTGAGAGAGAGTTTTTGACAGCAAGCCTTCTGTTGGTCAGTGGCCTTTGAAGAGTCAGTCTGGGAGGGAGGATACCCTTCAGACTGTATGCACTCTATTGGAAAAGCACAGTCTCGGCAATACACAGCAATAAAAACTCAATAATCGCCATTGTTAAAAGAAGAGGTGGCTAGGTTTGAATTGCAAACACTTGGAGGAAGGTGAGCAAAGCAAAAAGAAGGGAATGAAAAATAGCAATACTACTGCAAAAATCTTTCTTCTTCAGAAGCCAGGAGACTGGGAGTTCTGGCTCCACCATAATGCATGAAAGCAAGCTGGGTGACTTGGGCCAATCACCAGGAGATTGGGAGTTCTAGTCCTGCCTTAGCTATGAAAGCCAACTGGGTGACTATGAATCAATCACCAGGAGATAGTGAGATCTAGTTCTGCCTTAGCCATGAAAGCCAACTGGGTGATTTTGGGCCAATCACCAGGAGACTAGGAGTTCTAGTTCTGGTTCAGCCATGAAAGCCAACTGGGGAGCTGGCCCAGTCACTCTCTCTCAGCCCAACTCTGCTTACAGGATTGTTTTGGGGAAAATAGAAAGAGGAAGGAGAATAGTGTATGTTTGTCACCTTGAGTTATTTATAAAGCATACAATAAATAAAATTGGACTATAAATATATGATAATAACCTATAATGGCGCCGCAGTGGTCAGAGTGCAGTACTGCAGGCTACTTCTCCTGCCTGACGGCTGCTTGCAATTGGACAGTTCAGATCTCACCAGGCTCAAGGTTGATCCTTCCTTCCTTCCTTCCTTCCTTCCTTCCTTCCTTCCTTCCTTCCTTCCTTCCTTCCTGCCTTCCTGCCTTCCTGCCTTCCTGCCTGCCTGCCTGCCTGCCTGCCTGCCTGCCAGCCTGCCAGCCTGCCTGCCTTCCTAGGTGGCTAAAATGAGGACCCAAATTGTTGGGGGCAATATGCTGACTCTGTAAACCACTTAAAAGTACTTTGAAATGGTATATAAGTCTTAAGTGCTATTGCTATTGCTATAATTGGGCAGCCTTTTAAAACAATCATATTCTTGTTTTCTGAATTTGGATTCTGCTTTTTCTGCTTGACAGGGAGGCCCATAAAGAATGCAGCTGATAGCATCAGGAGCATAATATTCCTTAAGTTAAAAAAAAAGAATAATCCCAAAATCATATATAATTCACTGAGGGATATTTTTAACCGATGCATCTATTGAAATGTATAACCCTCTGCTCAGATCTCTGGATTGCCCAGATCAGCTGGATTTTGAATTCTCATATCATAAGAGGATAAAAAAAGATTTTGTTAATTTTGTGCAATCTCTATTTTAATCAATGGCACACATTTTTACTGAATATATATAGGAATCCTTTGTATAGCAATTTTAATAAGCCTACCTAATTAACTCTATTTCATGCAGTATCTTTGGTTTTCCCCCGCTTGTTTCAGGTTTCAAAGAAATTCCTACCCCGATCATGCAAAATATTTACACATGCTTTCTACACATAGTCTTTCCTAATATAATGGAGCTTTGTATGCATTTTTCACAAATATGCCACTCTTGGTATGCCTTCTTTTTCCCTTAACAAACTTGTTATCGTGAAGACTTTCTGATTCGTCAGCTCCATCAAAAGGTGGGGAAATTTGCTTAGGCATCCACAGAAATCTTACCTGAACAAATTCCTCACCCTATGTTTGACCTGCTTCCTTAAAATAGACAATGATGAATTGTGATGGATCTACTTCCTAGCTGTGAACATACTGCTGGGGCCTCTTTTGCCCCATAACATTCTTATCTTGTATTATCCTTGTTAGCATTAATTACTGCCCCCCCACCCCCAAATATGTTCTGATCTTACCAGTGGTGGGATTCAAATAATTTAACAACTGGTTCTCTGCCTTAATTATTTCTTCCAACAACCAGTTCACCAAACTGCCCAGAAAGTTTACAACTGGTTCTCCCGAAGTGGTGCCAACTGGTTGAATCCCACCACTGGATCTTACCAGGCACTGTTCACCTACTGTTTTTGTTCTTGAGGGCTAGAGGCTTCTTTGCAATTTGTTCATGTGCAATTAAAGTTGAGATTTTTTTTTCAGGATGCTGAATACTACACAATTCCACCCCCTGCATTCAGGCAAGTTAGAACTACAGCACGTCTCTGTGATGATTCCTTAAAGAAACCCAGAAATGCTTTTGTTTAATAATAATTTTCTTAACTTTACTTAAAGAGATTAATTAGTCGGTGAATTTGAAACAGAATCCATTGAACAAAACACTAATGCAAACTCGATTGCAGGAAATACGACTTCAGCAACAGTGGTCAATCCCTGGAAAGCACTACCTGACACTGTTATTACGTCCTCAAACCCCCATAACTTTAACCTTAAACTGTCTACCGTGGACCTCACCCCATTGTTAAGAGGTCTGTAAGGGGGTGTGGATAAGTGCACCAGCATGCCTACCGTCCCTGTCCTACTGCCCCCATTTATTTGTACTCATTTCCTGTGTTCATGTCCATGTTTAGACTTACACCTGTTATCTCGTACATGTTTGACAAACTAAATAAATAAAGTAACATAAAGACTTTTAAAAAAAAAACAACCAAACATTTTGCACACAACCCTATTTTTCTGGTTGAGATTTAGCCTTTGTTCTGGCAACCAAATCTAGCCAAAATAGCACTTGACAGAGTTCAAGCACGTCAAAAATAAAGCCTGCGAACAGAATAAGAGTTGGAAGGGACCTTGGAGGTCTTCTAGTCCAACCCCCTGAATCAGAGTTGAAATGCTGTGTTCCGTGTAACTTGCTTAACAAGGAACGGCTTATGTTTCAAATACCACCACCTCCATTTTCTGGCTGTTTGTGGGTTTGCTTATAGAAAGCAAATTGCAGGATTGTTGGGTTTCTAAGTTCATCCTTGGACAAGGTTATTGTTTTACACTCGTCGCTGGCCTCTATCTCTTGAACTGAGTCTGCTGCAGAGAGGCTGGGTTCCTTTAAGTACAGCGTAAGATATGAGCCCGAGCATCCGGCGTCTGGTTTTATGCTAAAAAGCTAATGAACTGAATTCATTGTAGAAATGGATAAAAGATGCAAATCAGCCTACACGAAAGGATGAAGAGGGGAAGAGCGACACAATGGTTCTCAGTATTTTTATCTAGGCACCGAGAAGCTAATTATCTGCCACAATTATTACTCGCATATTTTGGGGGGTTTTTTTGTTTTGTTTTTTTTTAATATCTGGGGGGGGGGCGGAGGGGAAGTTATCTTTCGTTTTCCTTGTTTGCTTCTTCTTCCTCTGGTCCTTTTTGTGGCCGAGTGTTAACAGTTTATAATACGTTTAACTGCCAGTCCATCGCCTTGACAGGGTCATACCATTCCTTTATGGACTTTTAAAATTAATAAGAGACAGTTTGGGTCGGTTGTGCCCTTGTTTCTACAGCTGAGCGTAGCTGTTTAATTGTACAGCCGGCCTCCAGTGGCCAAATGCGCCCCCCATGTTTAGCAAGGGTTGAAAATATGGATGTTAGGAGAAAAACTGGCAGAAAGCTGACAAGGCATTTTTACTCATAACACACCAGTAAAACTTTAACTCGGAAGATTTACTGCCAGGGTTTCCAGTCAGCAAGCCGCAACCATATGCATATTTTTTCCCCCAAAAAAACCCCCTTCTAAACCGATAGTTTTGCAAAGTGTGCATATAAGCAGCTTTTATTGATTATGATGTTAAAAATGGAAAGCATCAGTATCATTTAGTGGGAGGCCCTTTTAAAAGGAGAAGAAGAATAGGGAGGGGGGGAGGGAAAACACATCCATTTTCATTCTTTTAAAATCCTGATAGGCTAGACAGCGAGGCTCCCGAAAAGAAAGACGACAAAGGAAAATAAAATAAATAAATAAGAGGGGAGACCAGGAAATATCCTCTTTTTGTAAAATGTATTTCAAAGAGTACAAAGTGTCAGAGAAGCTTAAAGAATTGAATCACTTCCTGGGAAAGACCAGAAGCATGGATGAATTTGGTCGCCAAAGACTTTGCTGTAGCCTCCCAATTCCCTTTCCTTTTATACCATGTCTCTTCCGGTTGCAAATGTAGGAATTGAACTGAGTAGGAGCTAGCCAAAGTATTCATTACTGAAGACTGTGGAAAACTTTTGAGGGCTGAATAATGATGAATTTCTGGTCTTGTTGAAACTGAATGAGTAATGGACAACAGTACTTAGTTGAATGCAATTGTTGTAAAATTAGTCCAACAGGAATAGATAATAGAGCAGAAATCTCTGTTGCAAGTTTGTTAGCCCAGAGAAAATTTGGAGGCATCACCATACCATGTCGCAAAATTTTACAAAACACATAAATAAATTGCAGCTTCCTGCAGTGGAACTGCAAATGGCAACCTGGCCATCGAAACTACGTGATTATGGATGAAGCATGTAACAGGGATACCCATTGTCATCAGGGCATTTAGCACCATGTCCAAGAATTTTACAAGATACATCCACCAATTGCAGCTTCCTGCAATAACACCCGCGGAACTGCAAAAAACTGCACTACTCGGAACATCTTATATTTTAAGAAGGTACTTGGTTGATACCTAGGACGCTGGCAGCAAACCGTATCAACCATTAGCACCAGTCAATGGTATTTGTGATGCATTTTTGAATGTTCAGTTGGCTGAGTTTCATGTTTAATGAATGAAGTATATAATAATAATAGAGTAACAGAGTTGGAAGAGACCTTGTAGATCATCTATAAGAGCCAAGGTGGCACAGTGGATAGAGTGCAGTACTACAGGCTACTTCAGCTGACTGCTAACTGCAGTTCGGCAGTTCGAATCTCACCAAGCTCAAGGTTGACTCCATTCTTCCATCCTTCCGAGGTGGGTAAAATGAGGGCCCAGATTGTTTGGAGGCAATAGGCTGACTCTGTAAACTGCTTAGAGAGGGCTGTAAAAGCACTTTGAAGCGGTATATAAGTCTAGGTGCTGTTGTTATTTCTACCTAGTCCAACCCCTGCTTGAGCAGGAGATCACAATATCACTAAGGCCACCCCAAAGGTGCTTTTTCCAAAGGCAACTGGACTCTGTTTTCCCTTGAGGACATTTTGCTTATCATCCAATTAGATCCTTCAATTCCCAAACTGAACAAGCTTCCTGGATGAGAAGGGAAATGTCTTCAAGGAAAAAAAAAGGGCTAGTTTGAAAAAGCACCTTTGGCACCAACCACGATAATGATCTCCACTGATATCACTATGGACTTTTACAACTGACCATAACGGTCAGATTTTATATTTTTTTGTACAGCAGATACTTACGGTGGTGGGAATTGTGTTTGATTTTTAAATGGGCTTGTTTTCAAAATCTAACACAACATTGGAAGGTTTGTTTTTTTTAAAAAAAATGTGATTTATTTCCTTTTGGATATTTAAAGGCATTCATTTGCATTATAGGCTAATTTTCATGAATATTTTAATATGCAAGGGGAGAATGTTTCATTTCTTAGACTGACAAAAGAAGGAAACGGTCCTTTTTTTAAAAAAAGAGAGAGAGAGAGGTTGAGTTAGAGCAGAAGGTTTTGGTTAAATAGAGCAGAGCAAAGTAGTGTTTTTATCTCTTTTCTTTTAGCTATGCAGTATTTGGAGCTTAAATATTTCCTCCAAATCTTTTCTCAAATGCGCACCTTCTCTAGGAAATTATTGTTTTGTGTTCACATATAATCTCAAGTGCTGTAAACATAAGAACTAAACTATAGGCATGCAATTAAGATAATCATATGTTGTCTTTCTTGTATTTTACTCTCTGTATCTTCCCCTCGTTCCATTATGTGTACTGCAATGTCCATAAGTAATATCCACTTTTGTACAATATGAGTAGATAAAGCTCCCCTCATTCCCTCCCTCCCTCCCTTCCATTATGGGCCACAATGGGCTAAACCTATGGCCATTTAGTAATAGACATATTTGTGAATTGCTTGTCACCAAAGGACAGATTTACAATTAGTCTAACTTTTTATGAATGGATGCTATTTCTAATACTTGTCCTGGTTAAATAATCATTATTATGGCCAGTAAAATATATAATTTTGTTAATTCCCCCCCCCCCAAATAAAATATAAATGGAAAAAGAAAAGTTACAAAAAGCAAGAGAAAGAAGAATTAAAAGTGTAACAGGAAACAGAAAAGCACGTAACTTCTATTATTAAAATTTGTAGGTTGTCTACT
>NC_138561.1:15024857-15117357 GCF_964273705.1 Natrix helvetica
ATTCTCTGTCATCACCTTCTTCTTTTGCCCTCCATTGTTGCCAGCATTAGGCTCTTCTCCAGTGAGTCCTTCCTTCTCATTAGTATTTGAGTTTCCTCTTCAGGATCTGACCTTCTAAAGAGCAGTCAGGGTTGATCTCCTCCGGGGACTGACCAGTTTGATTGCCTTGCAGTCCAAGGGACTTGCAGGATTTTAAGAAAAAAGAAATTAAGCAGACTGAAATTCAGAGGTGTTATCTGTGCTGGGGTAGATCCGTTTCTGATGACGCTTGCAAATCAGCTTCTATACAAGCACCCTTGCTGACATTCTTTTATGTCTCAGCCACCGGTCACCCTAGCTGAAATCGCTCTTCTCCCTTGCTTGTTCATCTTCTCCCTGTCATTTGGCTGTGCAGCCCCCTAACCTTCTCCCCTCCCCTCCCCTTGATCCTATAAATATAACTCGTGGCCTAGATTCCTTCTGTCATGGTGTCAGCTCAAGCTCTTGGTGCATCAGTCACTGCTGCCTGACTCATTCATCACTGTGGATGAGAAATAGGGTACCATTCCAGGTGTACACAAAGCCTTGATGCAGCTGCTGCTGAAGAATAGTTGAAAGTAATGATTCTAGAATCTAGATCATTGACCTGAGCTTTGTCCTGGATTTTACAGATTCAATACCAATGTCCTATGACTGAAGAATGGGATGCTTCTTACAATGGTCAGGAAGTAATGGTTATTTCGGGACTCAAGAGATGTCTGCTTATAAGTTAATTGGAAACTCCAGTGAGAAAACATTCTCTTCATTTCTCATCAAAAGTTTGTGTTCACTGGGCTTCTGGTACGAGTCATAGCTGACTGAAGAAGTTTCCAGGAATCAACAGAGAGGACAACCACTGTGAAGAATGAAAGATTGAGAACTCCACTCCTCTGCTCGCAATAGAATCCCTTATGCCACCAGGCTTGAAATTTTGGGCTTGGACAACCTAGAAATATACCGACTAAGGTCTGACTTAAGCGTATTACACAAAATTATCTGCTACAATGTCCTACCTGTCAATGACTTCTTCAGCTTCAGCCGCAATAATACACGGGCAAACAATAGATACAAACTCAAGGTAAACCACTCCAAACTCAATTGCAGGAAATACGACTTCAGCAACAGAGTTGTCAATGCCTAGAATGCACTACCTGACTCTGTTGCTACATCCTCAAACCCCTATAACTTTAACCTTAAACTGTCTAGCGTGTCCCTCACCCCATTCCTAAGAGGTCTGTAAGGGGGCATGCATCCCAACTGCCAAACATTCTGATCAACAAACTCAACATCTTAGCCACTGAGCCACCACGTCCCTACAGTGATGCTGCTGTAGGAGTGGTTTAAAGGACAAGGATATGCAGAGAAAAAGAAAAAAAATACACTTGAAATATTGGATCTATTTGATAATTCTGCTAACTCCAAAGGATCCTTGTGCTGAACTAGAATTGAAGAAAATGATGATTTTTTGGATTGGATGCAGATAAAAGTTCTTTTAGCTGCAACGCCAAAAGAAGCTGAAAAACAGGGATGAAATTCTGCAGGTTCTGACAGGTTCTGGAGAACTGGTAGCAGAAATCTTGAGTAATTCAGAGAACCGGCAAAAACCACCTCTGGCTGGCCCCACCCCTATCTATTCTCTGCCATCCGAGTTCCAGCTGATCAGGAAGGAATAGGGATTTTGCAGTAACCTTCCCCTGGAGTGGGGAGGGAATGGAGATTTTGCAGTATCCTTCCTTTGCCTCGCCCACACCAAGCCACAACCACAGCACCGGTAGTAAAAAAAAAATTGAATTTCACCACTGGTGAAAACTATTATGAATGTAGTTTATCCTCCGTGCGATGAAGTTTGGAAGCCACTTCTTTATGATGGTCTTTGCTGCCTTTTTCTTTCCCCTTCTACTTTTCTTTTCTTGCATTTTTTCCCTTCTTTTGCACCTCCTGAAGTTATTCCCCCCCCCTAATTTAGTTTGTATTAGTTTTTACTATGTTTATTAAAAACTTCAATAAAATTATTAACGGAAAGGGTCTGCATTAAGTAATGCTTATTGGATGTTGAAATATGGCAGGAAGCCGGTGTAAATGCATGTGCAAAGCCCTTGAATATCAGACAAATTCATTATGATGAGTGCTATTACAGTGAATACCAAATGAGTTCATAATGACGGGACAATGAAAGTGTTACCGATAGATTTTATTTCTGTAACAAATCCTCCATATAAGGGTCCCTTCTGGTAGCATTAATTCTAATAGAAAAGCTGCATCTGTACATTAGCATTGTCCGGTAAATTATGGCTTTGAAGAGCTTGAACAATACAGTTTTGCTATCTAGTCCATCTTTTTCTTTTTTTTTACAAAAAAAAAAAGGAAAGGAAAATGTAAGCAGAGTGTGTCCTTAAAAGTGCTGCGACTAGTTTAAAAGGGGCAGCACTTTATTTTTTTAAGTGTCCAATTGTTAGGGATCCGTTTAATATTCATTGCAATAATACTAATACAATAGAACGGAATGAATACGGAATTCATTTGTATTCCTGCGGAGCCAATAGGTTCTTCAAAGAGATGGCCACTCTAATTCAGCGTTAGTTTTAGCCTCAGTTAATGGGTACTTAGAAGAAAGTGCAGATGACTTCGTCTCAACCCTTAGACGTTTAGACTTTATAAAAGAAGTTTTCAGAAAAGCAGTTGCTGAATCAGAGTATTGGTTTGAAGAGCTTTGGTTTAAGTCAGTTAGAAGAAGCCCCGGGAAAGAAATTGCCAAAAAATAAAAAATAAAGTTTGATTTGGGGGTGCTTTGTATCAAACCTTATCCCCCTCTCCACACTTGTGTTACAATTTGTGGAATTTCCTACAATCAGTTCATACTTTGGGGCAGTGGTAGGATTCAAAGTTTTTTACTACTGGTTCTGTGGGTGTGGCTTGGTGGGAGTGGCAGGAGTGGAGAGGGAATCCCCATTCCCTCTCCACTCCAGGGGAAGGATACTGCAAAATCCCCATTCCCTCCCCACCCCACTAACCTGCTTTCCAGCTCTGTTCTCCTGTGCAGGGCAACAGAAGAAGATCAGCTGGGAGGCAGCAGGGGCGTGACCAGCCTATTCGCCGATTCTACGAACTACTCAAAATTTCCGCTACCGGTTCTTCAGAACCTGTCAGACAGAACAGGCTGAATACGACCTCTGCTTTGGGATTAGCAGAGTATGCCAAGACCTACTGGATCTAACAAAGCATTTTAGGAATTTTGAAATCTTGCAGAGGAGCCCAACGTTTCTGTTAAACATGTTCAGTGAGTTTTGCGCTATTTTAATACCTTTCTTGCCGCGGTGATTGAGTGAATCATTGGAGCTGTCAAGTTAGTGACCTGGTTGTTAAGCGAATCTGGGGCTTCCCCGTTGACTTGTTAAGAAAGTCACAAGGTCACATGACCCCGGGACACTGCAACCATCATAAATAGGTGTCAATTGCCAAGCATTTGAATTTTGATCATGTGACCATGAGGATGTTGTAACGGTCGTAAGATTGAAAACTGGTCATCAGTCACTTTTTTCTGTGCCATTGTAACGTCATTGAGTGAAGGGTCACTCAATGCATCATTGTAAGTTGAGAACTACCTAGATACATTGCCTTTATGAATTGCATTTTTTTCCCTGGCTTCCTCTGACTCAGTGATGGTGAATCTTTTCGGCACCGAGCACCAAAAAGGAAGCACTTTGTGCATGGGCGCACGCTCGTCTGGGCCGCTACCAAGAAGAGAATGTGTTTGCTGGAAATTGAACTTCCAGTTTCCGATGCACACATGCACACCAGCCAGCCAGTGTTCTGGTTACTGCCACTCATGCGCATGCGCCAATGACCTTGCCGGTGCGCATGGTCATGCCGGAAAATGGAAGACCATCTCTTCTGGTTTCTGGCACTGGTTTCAGGCTAGCTGATCAGCATGTGTGCATGCATGCCCGAAACCTGGAAGAGGAATGGGGGACACTGCATGTGCCAGGGAACATGGCTCCATGTGCCACTTTGGGCACGCGTGTGCCATAGGTTCGCCATCATGGCTCTAACTCCTGGAGCTTTTGATATAAAGTTGCATGTAGGGCTACAGCTAGACCTGACCATTAGAGATCTAATTGATGATGGGAAAACTGTGAACAGGTGATCAGCGCACCTGAACAAGCTGCTAACTTTTGACAGCCAACCTGATTTCCCTTTTTATGCCTCTTTGGCTCAATCACTTGCAATAGGCCTATCCCTGCTCCAAAAAGGTATCCCCATCACTCACACAGAAGTGTTTCAATCTGTCAGTTGCTTGCCCCCGTAGTCAAATAGTCTTCCTTCTCTGCACTCCCAGGAAATTAATCTCGTTTCTTTCCACATATGGAAAGCATTTGCCTCTTCATCTTTAAACTGAGCATAGACTGGACCACCTGACTTCTTAGCCACCAAAGTCCACATCTGGCTTTCCGACGTGATGGAAATAAATGGAAGAAAATGCTTTTTCCTTCAAAGACTAATTGTAGGGACTAAGTATGGCAAATCTAAAGAAAAGAAGGACTAGGAGTGATAGCAGCATTCCAGTATTTGAGAGGTTGCCACAAAGAAGATGGGCCCAACTTATTTTCCAAAAGGACCACAAGGCAAGGCAAGAAACAATGGATGGAAACTTAAGGAGAGAAGCAACCTGGAATTAAGGAGAAACTTCCTAACAGTGAGTACAATTAACCAGTGGAACAGATTGCCTTCAGAAGTTGTGGGTTCTCCATCACTGGAGGCTTTTAAGTAAAGATTGGACAGCCACTTGTCTCAAATTGTATAGGGTCTCCTGCTTGTATGGGGTTGGGCTAGAAGACCTCCAAGGTCCCTTCCTGTTCTATTATGATTGATTGATTGATTGACTTGGATTTTCAACTATTCCTTTCCCCCATGCCCAATTTTATTCCTTCATGTTGGAATTTGGTAAAGTCTATCCTGACATAGAGATTCACCAAATCATGTCCGCATTTCCAAAATATGAGAGCATTTCAGGACATTAACTCATTAACCGGACTGGAATGAGCAGGAAAAGAAAGAAAGACGCTTTAGGAAGAATCCAATGTACTCTTAGCAATCATTAAGATGTGTTTACATGCCCCTTCTTACTACATGAAAAGAGGGGTAAGAAACTGGTGGGGAAAAGGGAGGATGGAAACACATCTTAAAACCGAAATTCCAAAACTGGCCAATTCCCACGTTTCCAGTTACTGTCCCATCAAGAATTAATGCAATCTCATGCACACACCATTACTGAAAAATTCCCCGCTCTTTTTTGCCAAGTGTTCCTATATAACAATTTTATCACGAGGCTGACAGCCGCCATAAAAATTCCAGCCATTCTATATCAACAGCCCTCTTTGTACTAAGTTATTAAACATTAAATTTTTATTCGTCATTTGTATTCTGTTATGCAAAATAAGCTCCTTGATAAGATGTGTCTTCTTAATTGGGCCCTTGATGTTTCTTGGATCGGAGTTGTCAGATTAACTGGAGGAAGAGCCTTCGCGGCGAAGCCAGCATTGCACCAGGAGACCAATAGCTTTGCAACAGCGATATTAAGTTAGAGGGGCGAAATGGAGGGCATTGCTAGGCTCAGGTGAGACACTACATCTGTGCATGTCTTCTGCTGAAGCACTTTTCTCATAGCATCAGCAAGGCTGATGGAAATAGATTTGTTTGTTGTTTACAGCGTACAGCTGTGGCTGCGGCTGCATGGGAGTTGTATAAGATGGAAGCAAATTTGTACTGAGACTAAAATACTCCGCTTTCTCTCCAGTCAGCAGTCTCCGGAATCTTATTGTCGAAAACTTTATCCAGTCGGAACACTCCCGGGGGCCGTGTTTATCTGCAGCTGCCCCGTTCCCATCTCTCGCCGCCTGTCCCAACTTCCCGACGTATTGGTTGCCTAAAGGAGGACTGTTGGCAGGAGGCATGTAAAGCCACACACTCAGAAAAAGAAAAGGAAAAAAGAACAGGGGGGTGGGAATGTTTCCACTGGTCTTCGTCGTTGCAAAAAGAGCCACATCTTTTCATCGCAGGTTTGGCTTGCAGCTTCTGCAATTATCTTCTCTCCCACCCGCCTATTCTTCTTTTTTTTTGACTATCAATTTGAGAGTCCTCCTGGTCTGCACTTTTTTGAAAAAAAAAAACATTTTATTTAGTTTGTCAAACATGTACAAGACAACAGGTATAAGTATAAACATGGACATGAACCAGGAAATGATTATGAATAAATGGGGACAGTGGGACAGGGACGGTAGGCACACTGGTGCGCTTATGCACGCCCCCTTTATGGACCTCTTAGAAATGGGGTGAGGTCCATGGTAGACAGTTTGAGACTGAAGCTGTGAGGGTTTGAGGATGTAACAACGGAGTCAGGTAGAGCATTACAAGTGTTGACCACTCTGTTGCTGAAGTCGTATTTTCTGCAATTGAGTTTGGAGCAGTTTACTTTGAGTTTGTATCTATTGTTTCCCCAAGTATTATTGAGGTTAAAGCTGAAGTAGTCATTGACAGGTAGGATGTTGTAGTGGACAATTTTGCTTAGGTCAGACCATAGCACACAAACACACAGGGATGCATCCATTGGCCATAATGCTGTTTGATTGATTGATTGATCACCCATCTCATGGTTCAGGCAACTCTGGGTAGCTAGATTATAAACATGGACCAGAGTTGTCTTTTGACTTAGATCAATTTGAGGCCTGCAGGAGTGGGGCCTATGTCTCACTTGAGGAAGGATAATTCTGCTGGGGACGTGCAGAAGGTATTTCTATATTGTGAGTTTTCCTACTGATGGAGAAATGTGAAGCGTTTCTTCTTCCAGAATCATGAAAAATAAATGAATCCTCCCCCTCCTCCTCTTCCATCTTCTTCATCTTCTTCTCTTCTTCCTCCTCTTCCTCTCTTTCATCTCCATCTCCATCTCTCATATGACCAGGTGGGCATGAGGGTCATATGACCAGGTGGGTGTGGCTTGATGGTCATATATGGCCAGGTGGGCATGGCTTGAGGGTCATATGAGCGGGTGGGCATGGCTTGGTGGGCATGTGACCAGGTGGGCATGGCTTGAGGGTCATATGAGTGGGTGGGCGTGGCTTGATGGTCATATATGGCCAGGTGGGCATGGCTTGAGGGTCATATGACCAGGTAGGCATGGCTTGGAGGTCATATGACTGGGTGGGCGTGGCTGCACAACTGACTCACACACAATGTATAAGTAGCTGAACGTCACACAAAATGCCCCCCCGCAACAAGCAGGAACCTCACAGAGTCAACAGAAAGCTCAAAAAATAACTATCACACTTTACACAAAAGGAACACAAAAGCTGCACAACTGACTCACACACACAATGTAAAAGCAGCTGGACTTCACACAAAATGGCCCCTGCAGCAAGCAAGAACCTCACAGGCACAGTTGATTGTCACACAGCTGATCGTTGAACTTTTTTTAAAAAAAAACTTTTTAAAGCATTTTTTTTTTAGTACCGGTTCAGACAAACTGGCCCGAACCGGTAGCATTTCACCCCTGACCTAAGTTGAACATTAGTTATGTGCCTTATAAAAGCTTCCTTAAAACGTGCTGCTAAATGACTATTTTTTCTTCTTCTCCAAGTCCATTCGCATACCGTTCTTTTGCAAATTTGGAAACAGATGCAGCCTGAATTCTCCGCTTCTTTTCGAAATCTGGTCGTGTTGTGATGCTTGCAAGATGTAGCGGTATCAGGTGGCGCCGAGAAGCCTGAAGTGAAAACTTTTGGGATCGTGACTTTCTTTGCAGACACCTGCTGTGGCATTTCGGTGCCTATCATTCTCTCATTAACAGCAGATGCCATCACGATCATATGAACACTGTCAATCATATTTCTTTTTTCTTTTTCTTTCTTTTAAAGAGCTCCTTCACAGAACAATCCACATTTTAAAAAGGAATTTGCTTGATGGCAGTGCATTAGAATGTTTATGGCATTCAGAGCAGGTGTAGCAAAATTCAAAGATTTTTGAATTCGGAATCCATGAATTCCTGGTTCGTTGGTTTATTTGTTTGTTTATTTATATCCCACCTTTATTATTTTTTATAAAGAATTCAAGGTGGCAAACTACTGTTCCCTCCTCTGTTCCCCAGAGCGATAACACTGGTGGATTGGACTGAGAAAGGGAGATTGACCCAAAGTCATCCACCTACTTTCCTGGGTAAGGCGAGATTAGAATTCACTCTCACAATCTCCTAATGACTGGCCCAAAGTCACCCAACTGCTTTCATGGCTAAGGCAGAACTAGAACTCACTGTCTCCTGGTGATTGGCCCAAAGCCACCCAACCTGTACATGCATGTACGCACTGGGAAGCTGAGCTTCTGATTTCCCGTGTGTGCATGTGCGCCAGTCTTCCGATTTCTGGCACACATGTGCACACAAAGACCAGCTGGCTGGCACACGCATGTGCACCAGGGAGCTGCCCTTCCAGTTTCCGGCACTGCCCTGCGCATGAAGGTCAGCTGGCTGGTGCGCCGGTACCCGGAAGAGCAACGGGCAATGGCTGGTGTGTCCGGAGGGATGGCTCTGCATGCCACTTCCATCATGTGTGCCATAGATTCACCATCACAAGCCTACCTAAAAATGTCTGCCCTCCCTGGTAATCTCTTTAATAAGGAGAGAATATGTGTTGTCCTTCCCCAGCAAATCTTATTTTAAATGCACATGCGCGCGTGCGCACACACACTTATAGCAAAGTGGAAAATCTTAGAAAAAGTCTGTTTCTGTTTCTACAGCACATCTCGAAATAACTGTGGCGACATGCTCTATCATTCTTATGCAGGCCAGTCTATATCTATTATGGAAGCTCATTCAAACTTGGAGTTTTCTGGTTGGTAACTGGATCTTGTGGCCGCAGGGTTAACTTTGCAAGCAACGTTTCTGTCTCGGGTTATGGATGACTAGAAATATATGAATATATGAATCAAACTACTTGATCATCTTCTTTGTCCTTGAATCTGAGAGACACGTAGCGTAACAGCTTATAATAGAAAAATACTCCATGCCCCCCCCCAAAAACACCATACCATAATAGAATTGAGAAACCCACCCAGGTCTGTAGCAAGCATGTCAGACGTTAGATGTTAATTTTATGCATAAGTGGCAAGTATGTCCATTTGTCAATGCATTTTGGAAGCATGCATCTAAGATTATTTATGTAATAAGGGGAAAGATGCTAAGGTTTGATCTTTTCCCCAAAGGCGGTTTTTCAAAAGGCAACTGGGCTTTGTTTTTCCTTGAAGAGGTTTCACTTCTCATCCAAGAAGCTTCTTCCGTTCTGACTGACAGTTCAGTTAGAACTGATGAAGCTTCTTCAATAAGAAGAGAAATCTCTTCAAGGAAAAACAAAGCCCAGTTGCCGTTTGAAAAAGCATCTTTGGGACAACCATGACCTGGGTGATTGAGAAGCTCCATGGACTTTTGATCCTTTTATGATCCTGGGGAATGGTTTGAAAAGCAGTGCTACATGACAAAGTGCATCTCAGCAAGTACCTTTCCGCTGTATGACCGAAAAGCAGAGGAAAAATTTAAAAAGTTAATTGCATGATGGTTAAAGATGGTGGTGGCGCAGTGGTTAGAATGCAGTATCGCAGGCTAATTCTGCCGACTGCCAGCAGTTTGATTGTCACCAGCTCAAGCTTGACTCAGCCTTCCATCCTTCCAAGCAAGGTCTGTAGAATTGGATTGTTGGAGGTAATATGCAGACTCTGTAAACCACTTAGAAAAGGCTATAAAGCACTCTGAAGCTGTATATAAGTCTAAATGCTATTGCTATGGTTAAAGGCTGAGATTCAAAACAGCATTGGAAGTAATAGAAATGGAGAGGATGGATTAATAGGTGCAATTTTTTGAAGCTGTCAGCCAATACTTTTGGACATGGTGAAGGATTTTTTTTTTAAAAAAAAATGTTTGGGCCTCGGATTGCATTGAAGCAAATCCTACTAACAGGAGGATTCTCCTTGTATCATCGTGATCTGGCATGGCAAAAGTTACAACCGATGTCCATTCCTTGGTACCTTCACGCCTTGTCTCTGTGACTAATCTTCCTCCTGCAGTTTCATCATCTAATTATATCATTCCTCACTCATCATTCGAATTGGCCGTCCTTCTGGATAATTTATAATATTGGGCAGATTAAATCCATGAACCCGGGGAAAGGCAACATTTTTAAGGCAATAGATCCATTTGAAAGTTGAGGACATATTCTTGGTGCTGTCACCAAATGACAGCTATGATGGATGTGGCTCGGCCCAACACATCCATTTATTTATTTTCTGGATGGAAAAATAACTAGTGCAGATATTGCAAGAAATAATAGCCGTTGTAAATGGCATGCCCAGAGTGGTTTGTATATCCAGAGGATGTGGAGTTGGTGATGACGATGATACAAAGAAATACTCTTACTGAATTGGCATCACTTTTTGAAGCAAGGTAAATTGCTGTTCGAAAGAAATTGGAGAAAGTAGTCTATTTCTATTCTAAAGTAGTCTATATGTCTCCTTTTGAGAATGATTTCTTGCTTTGCAAAGGGTCAGGAAAAAATTGCAATATGACAGAGGTGTCAGGCAGGAAGAGTCAGGACCACATGATAAATTCCAGCTACGTTGATGAATTGCTCATGTCCATACACAAGAATTGAGTCAACTAATGGTTAACACTAAATTAGTTCCAGATAAGAGTAACAGCGTTCCGTGTGTCTTTGGTGTTTAGTCATGCCGGCCACATGACCACGGAGAACGTCTTCAGGTAGTGCTGGCTCTTCAGCTTTGAAACGGAGATGAGCACCGCCCCCTAGAGTCAGGAATGATTAGCACATATGCGTAAGGAGAACCTTTACCTTTACCTAAGAGTAACAGAATTCAAGAGGGTTAAACTTAGATCCTTTATAAGATCATCATGGCTCTGCCATCCTTCTGCTACAGGTGTTGTCAATCTTTTGGTGTTGAAGACTGCACTTAGGAGTTCATAGTGGGGGGAAGTTACATTCATGAGTGGGATAGGTTTGGGGAACTAATGTAAGAGATTACCTAAGGGAGGATTCAAGTATATCACCAATTGGAGTTCCTCTATGCCCACAAGAGATCTAAAACCAGCCACCTTGGATTCCGTTGATCTACCACCAATTTGCTTTGAACTTTAATCATTCAGATTCTTGTAGAGAGATAGCATGGAATATACTCATTTGAACAACCCTCGTTCCTGATTTCTTAGAATGTTTTTATTGGCCAAGTGTGATTGGACACACAAGGAATTTGTCTTTGGTGCAGATGCTCTCAGTGTATATAAAAAGACAAGATACATTGGTCAAGAATGATAAGGTACAACACTTAATGATAGTCACAGGGTACAAATAAGCGATCAGGAAACAATAGCAATATAAATTGTAAGGATACAAGCAACAGAATTACAATCCAGCAGTCATAATAAGTGAGAGGAGATGGGTGACAGGAATGATGAGAAGACTGATAGTAATAGTAATGCAGCCTTAGTGAATAGCTTGACAGTGGTGAAGGAACTATTAGTTTAGCAGAGTGATGGTGTTTGGGAAAAAACTGTTCTTATGTCTAGTTGTTTTGGTGAGCCGTGCTCTATAGCATCTTGTTCTTGTGCTTGACATTAATTTTTAAGAGTGATGTAAACCACCTAACCAACTGCCATTGGGACAGTAGAACCTCCATGATCACTCCAACTAACACTGAAAAAGCAAGCCGCTAAAATATAAACCGAGAGCAAACCCCACTCCTTATTAGCACTGATAGTGTTACCTAGTCTGTAAGAAAACAGCTGAGGTCAGAGAGTCCCTCATAAGAACCCCTCATAAGAGTGATATGCCTAATTCTATTTTCCAAAGCACCTGAAGGCCAAACAAGGAACAACGGATGGAAACTGACCAAGGAGAGATTCAACCTAGAAATAAGGAGAAATTGTTGCGACAATGAGAACCGTCAAGCAATGAAACAGAAGTTGCCTTCAGAAGTTGTGGGTGTTTCGTTACTGGAGGCTTTCAAGAAGAGACTGGACTGCCATTTGCCAGAAATGGTTTAGGGTCTCCTCCTTGAGCATGGGTTTTGACTAGATGACCTTCAAGATTCCTCCCAACTCTGTTATTCCGGATTCCTTATTCAGAATTAAAGCCACAAGTCTTCATAGCCATTAATTTTCAACAACCAGAATTAAAGGCTGCTCCAGAGACCTAAAAAGGGAGGCTTGGAGCCACATAAAACTCTGGGGCCAGATGTTACCCTTCTCTGGCATACTGACCCCACATCTGCCAGGAGCAACTGGCTTTTTAAACCAGGTTCCAAGCCATTTTAATCATAATTAAGCCCAACCCCAATTACTCAAGTCATTAATGACTGAAACCCTTTGGAAGGGAAGGGGGCAATTCATCTTAATAGGACAGGTCTGGTAATCCTCCTCAACAACAGGTAATATAACCTAGGCTTTGTTTTATTTCACAGCCCTGTGCACCCAGATTGAGGTTGACACTCGCTGACCATTACAGCTGGTCTATTGTAGACCAGCTGTACATTATCTCTCTTCAGCACATAAATGTTTTGCACCAAACGAACGCACTCTCCCAAACCCTTAAATTGTATTTGGACAAAGAATAATTGAACATCAGAAGGAATAACAAATGCCATGGTCAACTCTGCTTTGTGGGTTTATCGTGTTGTATTAACATGATAGAAATATGAATACTTAAATCTTATCTCAGGTATAGTTTATAACTGCATTAATCATTTACTGTATTATATATTTTTCATGTCACTAAGATGGGGAGGAAAAGATTCAATTTTCCAAGTGCAGTCAGCAAAAGCACTTCAGATAAGCTAAATGCATTGCATTAAACTATTCCAATGTAGTTTTTCCCCCCTCCTCTCTTTCTCTCCGAGAGACTTTGCAATAGAAAAAGGAAGCATATATCAAGTAGGAATAACCTATATATTTAGGGTTTTACCCCCCTCCATTAAAGAGTTTCATGATGTATTTTCCAGGTTCACAAAAATCAGATAAATAAAGTTACCAAGTTTGCTACTAAACAGGTAGGACGATCCAATCAAAAAGACAACTTCTGCCAAGCTCTATTTCTTCCTTATAAACTTTTAAATACTTTCAGAAGGATTGCCAGAAGAAATGGAAAGGCAGATAAAATTTTCCAGACAGTTAGCTGGAGAAGAATGAACATTTGGTAGTTTATTTTTTATTAGTAAGCTATATGGAGAGTTTGGGTGTCACACTGGACTTAAAGTACAATGCACAAAATATGAAAAAAATGTAAGAATATAAGACAGGTATCTTCTGATGCATACTAAAAAGCAGAGACATTGCCCTGCCAACAAAAGTGGGTATAGTCAAGGCTATGGTTTTTCCAGTTGTGATGCATGGATGTGAAAGTTGGACCACAAGAAAGGCTGAGCACCAAAGAATGGAAGCCTTTGAACGATGGTGCTGGAGAAGACTTCTGTGAGTCCCTTGAACTGCAAGGTGATGAAATTGGTCAGTCCTAGAGGAGACCAACCCTGACTGCTCTTTAGAAGGCCAGATCCTGAAGAGGAAACTCAAATACTTTGGCCACCTAATGAGAAGGAAGGACACACTGAAGAAGAGTCCAATTCTGGGAACGATGAAGGGCAAAAGAAGAAGGGGACGGCAGAGAATAAGGTGGCTGGATGGAGTCACCAAAGCAGTTGGGCTGAGCTTAAATGGACTCCAGAGGATGGTAGAGGACAGGAAGGCCTGGAGGAAGGTTGTCCATGGGGTCACAATGGGTTGGACATGAATTCGCAACTAACAACAAAAATTCTTCTGATGGATCAGTCCACAGGCTTGGCTAAGGGTCCAATTCAGGGATGGGTTGCTACCAGCATTATTGTCGGTTCGGCGCACAATTTTTTTTAATGTGCTCTGCGTCCATGTGCATTTGCCCCTAGAAAGGTCTGTGCATGTGCACTACTTTAGAAAAATAAATTAAATTTTTGCAATGAAGATTGTTTTGTCCATGCGCAGAACTGAAAATCAAGATGGCGCTGCCGTCAATAGAACCGGTTCCGGGGCTTGGCAGGCCGAGTTACTACCTACTCAGCCAAATCGTGCCGAACCGGTAGGAGCTCAGCTCTCTGGTCCAACTCTTTTCCAAAGCACCATAAAGCAAGGCGAGAAACAATGGATGGAAACTAACCAAGGAGAGAAGCATGAACTAAGGGGAAATTTCCTAATGATGAGTTTGAAAATTCCTTGTTTACTTCCATGAAATGAAACAACAGTTATTAGGGAAGATAACTTTTTTTCTAGAAGAAAAGAAAAGTGTGGGTGGGGGGGAGTAGGCAGCAGGCTGTAGAGCAGAAAGGTGATGTGCCAGCACACAAATCACCCCACAGCCACAAAAACTGCCAAAAAATAGCAACTCACAGCTGTGCACAGCAGGGTAGAAAACATTAAACACATGTTAAATAACAAATAGGAGACCAAAGTATCACTAAAAGTGGACCCTCCCCTGAATAAATAATGTAAATTGTTCCTTAATGGTGAGATGGGTTGGCCCAGGTCGTATAAAAATGGCTAAATTTACCACCCCTCTTTTCTCCTCTATCTCACCATGCTACTTCTCTGTTTTGGGGGAAATTCCCAGGTGATGCGATGCATCTGTAAATATTTATCTCTTGTCACTTTCTTGACATGCTGTATGTACTGCTTGAAGTGAAAAGAACAAGGTTTTTTTTTAGCGCGGAACAAACACATGAAATCAAGTTTTGGACTTGTGCTGGAGCCCCTCCTCGGGAAACACATCTCTCACCACAATACTCTCACCACATTTTGCTAGAGAGAAGTCCCCTCCCCCCCGAGGATGGGCTCCAGCATAAGTCCAAAAGCTCGGAAGACTAAAACTGTGGTCCAGGTGACTGGCCCAGATTGGATCCTGCACCGTTATTCCGGGACAGCAATATTTGCCTTTCTTCATGAAATAAAATCAAGTTACGCATCTGAATCACTTGGAATTTGGGGTGGTGAAACTACTGTTGAATGCACTTAGGAAAGTTCTCAGTTGTGCCTCAATCTCCACTGAAGATGTTACCTAGCTTGGTAATGAGATGTTCAGAAACCAACTCACAGGCTCGGAGAATGGACTTTCACCCTCCAAGTCCTCAGTTTTCTGGATTGATATATACGGGCTTAATAAAGTCTCTTCCCCCACCTTCCCCTTTCATAGTCATCACCATCACCACCACCACCACCACCACCACCACCACCACCACCATCATCATCATCTTCTTCTTCTTCATCATCATCATCATCATCATCATCATCATCATCATCATCTTTTAGCGACCCCATAATCCCTTGTGGGGTGAAGCCTGGGCAACTGAATGGAGCTAGGAGAGCGTTTTAAGGGCCCGATGCCTTTCCTGTCACCAATGCAGAGTTTTCTTCCGCAGATCTATTCTCAGTGTGCTCAAAGAGAGAAATATCTGCCTCCACCTAGGATTGAACTCACAGCCTCAGAGGCAAGAGCAACACCTCTAGGCCACTGCACCACTCCCCCTTTCCCCAGTGTAATTCCTCCAAACTCTTTTTGAACTACAACTCCCATGTTCTAGGAGGATCTCCTATATTCCAGCGCACCATAAGAAAGAAAGAGAACTTGTGAGAGGCTCCAGAGTTATCTTCTCTAATGCCATCTTTGTAATGGACTAGATTTCAGCCCTCCACATTCTTAGCCAATATGTTTCTTGGCATCTAAAGCAGACAACTCCTACAAATCTCTCTTTCCTTTCCCTGGCAATGGAAATGGCATCATAATAAAGTGCTAATGGCTAATAGCTCACAATCTGCTGCCTTTTCACGAAATTCCAAAATCAGCTCTCCAAGGTGAATCCATTTCTGGATGAAACGGTAGCTATGCTGGCTGTCATTTGATCCTTCCTTCTGCCTTGTTCTACAGTTGCGATGCTTAATGTGTTCTTTAGGGTAAGGCTTGGTTTCTGCCCTTGGCTCCCGTTTCTGGACTCAACTCTAAATCTGGCAAATGCACTAAAAATCAAAGCATATCTGCTTCCTCTTTCCCATTGCCCACTCCCAACCACTCACCTTCAATCCCTTCATTTCAAGGCATTTCAGGAAAGGAATGAAAACTGGAGAACGCATAAAAGCAAGTGAGCATGGAAGAGTCAAGGAAGCTCCTGAGCCAACATGCAATCAATATTTTGGATTAGTTCTATATTTAGATATTTACGAAATGTAGGCACCATTTCAATCCAATTGGAACATAGGTAGTACATATAATAAAACATAAGAGAAATACAGTAATCTTACGTACGCATGTATATGTGTATAAGGTAAAGGTTCCCCTCATAAACACCCATGTGCTAGTTGTTTCCGACTCTAGGAGGCAGTGCTCATCTCCATTTCAAAGCCAAAGAGCCAGCACTGTCCGAATACATCTCTGTGGTCATGTGGCCGGCATGACTCAATGCCGAAGGCGCATGGAACGCTGTTACCTTCCCACCAAAGGTGGTTCCTATTTTTCTACTTGCATTTTTACATGCTTTCGAACTGCTAGGTTGGCAGAAGCTGGGACAAGTAACAGGAGCTCACTTTGTTACGCAACACTAGGGATTCAAACAGCCAGCCTTTCTGATCAACGAGCTCAGTGTTTTAGCCACTGAGCCACCGTGTCCCATAATTGGAGTGTAGATAGTACATATAATAAAACATAACAGCAATACAGTACTCTTACATATGCATGTATATATGTATTTATGTCATTACAACTTTCTAGAACAGGACTGTCCAATCTTGGAAAGTACGAGATTTATGGATTTCAAATCTCAGAATTCATCTTCCAGTATGGCTGCCTGGGGAATTCTGGGAGTTGAAGTCCACAGGTCTTAAATTTGTCAAGATTGAACCCTCCTGTTCTAGAAGATCACAACATCAGCATCATCACCTTGAAGGTATGATGAACCCCTTCTGAGAATAAACACCAACTAGGTCCCCTCCTGTCACAACTAATTTTAGGTAGGGACCCTGAACAGATGTTTTCTGACCATCCAGGTTGAACAGGCAGATGTTATCAGTGAAAGTAACTGATCACTCTTTTTCACACGCATAAACATTCTGCCTTAGCTATGAAGACCATAGTCCCTTATTTGGCTAAAAGCCATACATAAGAGGACTGATAGAGGATGCGAGGCTTTGGAGGAGAAAGTAGATGCATCTGAAGGTAAAATAGAAAGGCAAAATTTAATGACAGAAGAGTGAAAGAAAGGTATGCAGATGAGATGGAAGAGGCAATGAATCTCAAATGTTACCTTGGGCCAAACTATATGTTAGCACTAGGTATTCTTGCAACTTATTTTTGTAGGGATTCAGGGAATGGAGCACTCGTACAGCTTTCCCCACCACATAGTGATATGGTTTCTGGATCTTCTAAAAACCTTATGTTTAATGCTAAAATTAAACAGTGGGGAGTGCTGTGATAGCTCTTATAACATTGTCCATGTTTTGTAATTCAATGACTCTTTGTTTCACATCATTTAAGTTGAGTTTTGGGTTCTTCAAGATCTGTTTGCTTTGCCTGTATTTTTTTTTTTTTGATGGACCTTCTATGGGGGGGGAAAGGGGGTTCACTTTCTCCACAGTAGCATCTAAGAAAAGGGATGTTCTACTACTTTGTGTAAGTGTCCAAACCTTCTTAACAGACACTTTAGAATTTCATCTTCCATTGTAGGTTGCTTGCTACCTGTCAGTCAAATTGTATAATTCTTGAAACAGTTATGCAGGGAGATTTCCAGTATATGCTACAAGCAACGGGTTATGATAAGGTCAAGCTTGTTTAAGTCTGCTTTGAACAGCATTTTTGTTTCAGGTCCATGGAGTAAGGTTGGTTTTCACTGAAATATTTTGTTTCCTACCCAGGAACCCGCTTTATGACCCAAAGACAAAAGATGGCTTGACCAATCCTCTTGTGGACTTCTGCTCCTGGTTTCCACTCTTCCATCAAGGATCCCAGGTATTTAACTTGGTTAACTTTCTCTATATACACTCCGTTGAGATAGACAGCAAGCAGTGAAACGTTACTTGTGAAGCGAGTACTTTTGTTGGCTTTAATTTTCAGATTGTATGAATGGGCAACGTTTCCTATATCGTGCAATGTCTCTGCATGGCTTTTTTTTTTTTTTTTTTGCAAATGTTCTACTACTATCATGGGCGGAAAAGAAACCGGTGGTGTCATAGGCTTCGTCATAGGGTATCTTTCCCTTGTTGTCAAAAAGTTCTCTCATTATAGCCTTGTCTATGATATTGAACAGAGGGGGGTGAAGTTGGGCAGCCTTGCCTAATTCACGTTTGAATTGAGCGTTCTTCTGAACCTTCATTTCCCTGTGCACTTCTGCAAGGCACTGATAAAAGGAGAAGCCTTGAGAGGAATTAAATAGAAAAAAGAATGAGGAAATCCTTTCTCTTATTTAACATGCTTTTGGAAGCTTCTCACTGCTTTTCTTTTTAAGCTCCTCGACTTTGCGTTTGCATGAGCTGTGCTTCTACTGGTGTACCGATAGAGGAGAATATTTTGTAGCTCAGGGTTGAAAAGAGGAGTTCTTGGTGCTCTCTGAGCTTGCTGGTTTTCCTACAGATATTTCATTACCATATGAAGTAACATCATCAGTGCTAGCAGGGAGGGAGGTTGGATCGCAGGTTACATTCTAGAGCAAGGGTGTCAAACTCAAGGCCTGGGGGCCGGATCCGGCTTGCGGGGTGCTTAGATCCGGCCTGTGGTGGCGCCTTGGAAACAGAAAAGGACCAGCCCACAGTGCATCTGCCAATGAAAACGGAGCTCCGGAGGGCGGTGTGCATCCTCGTGAGTTCCATTTTTGCTGATAGCTGGTTGCAGGAGGCCGTCACAGCCAAAAACAGAGCTCAGGAGCCCGTTTTCACTGGCAGAGCACTTGGGCCACCCTCCAACATGAATGATATTGAGCTGGCCACACCCATGCCAGCCACGCCCACCTGAAGTCAAACACAACCCTGATGTGTCTCTCAATGAAACTGAGTTTGATACCCCTGTTCTAGAGGTTTGCTTTGCCACTATTGGTGGGAGTGGCCTTGGTAGTTCTTTGGTTGGGCTGTGTACTTAACAGTAAACATGTTTACTTGTTTTGGCAGTTTCTTAATTGGCTACTGTTTACTTCTTGATTGTTAGTCTGATGTTAATCCCTGCTCATCAGGATAGTGATTGCTGGTAAGGAGGTATTCTGGTCTTTTTCTTCCCCTTTTTGGCTTGTTGCTTATGTCTTTTTAATGGTGTGTAGATGTTGTTTGTATTTATGTGCCTGTGGATGGCTGATTTGTCAGAGTGACATGCTTCCAGGAATTCTCTATCATTTTTGGACTTGACTTGGTCTAGGATGATTGTACTTTCTCTGTTGAAACTATGGTTAGATCTGCCCATGGGTTGGGTAATGAAGGAGTTTTCATCATTACTTTTGACTGTTGGTGTTCGTGGATGTATTGTGGTAGCCTATCTAGTTGTAGTAGTATCTTTTCACGTCAATGAAAACTAATTATAGGTTGTATTTATCTGAAATGCATTCTAGTTTTCTCCAAGAATACATGGCTTGCATATAGACTGGGAGATAGCGAGATAATAAGCAATAGGTTTATCCAATGTTATCATTTCTGCATTGCTATTTTCTTTAACATGCAGAGTATTTGGAATATGAAGAAGCATTCTGGTCACACAACTTTCCATTTTTATTTTTAAAGAGATAAACTTTCTAGAAAAGCTATGCCACTTGTCTTCTTCTTGGTGTTTTTTTTTTAAAGAATACAAATTGGTGAAATCAGTTTGAAAGAGGTGCTTAATATATTGGAAATATTCTAGAATATTTATTCCTCTCATTTCTTTTGAATTGAGGTATCTAATATCTGTAGGTGCATGTGCAAAGCATAATAGAACAAATTTATATCCACCAAGTTATCTGTTTAATACTTTTTATGCATTTTATAGTACTCTCTTAATTGGTTGTCTGGATGGTTGGTAGGTAAATCCTCTTTTTGAATGGAAGCAAATTGGGTGGCATTGGTGGGACATTTCTCATTGAATGAAATACCTACTATTTTTTTTAAAATTATGTATAGTTTTCAGACAGTGTTTATATAGTCATATGCTGTCAGTTGTGATATGAGAAACATGATTGACAGTAACGTAATGTATGAAGTCTACAAAAAATGAGATTTTGGGGAACCTGTAACCATTGAGCGGCCTTCGAAAGGTCTACACATATCCATATTTATATATCTTTTTAGATACATTTAAATCTATACATGAGATCAAAATGTGCTTAATCGGGGTGTTTCAGGAAGTCAAAAATGTCAATATTGGTTCATTTCATCACATGGCCAACCTTTGCTTGACCTAGTTGAAGAATATACTTTCTCCATTTTTTTTTACTGAGACACTTGACCTGCTGATGGTAAATTCAGTGAAGGAAGCACTTCTGCAGTTAGAAATTTATTTTCTTGGAAATAAATATGACACTATCCCCACCGACAATAAAATACGGGGGTTTTAAGATGACTCCTAGCATAGGGCCTCTTCAGAATGGCCCAAAAGGTTAACAAAATGCTAATTGTGATTTTTATGGTGGTGGGCTTTGCTAATTTTTTTTTCTGAGTACATTCTTTATAATCCTTAGATGGTCAAAAAAAACTGTAAAGTCAACATGGAAGAGGTTAATGAAATTACAATTGAAATGGAGCCCTAATGGAAAACAAATTGCCGGCTGAGATTTTTTTTTATTGCAGATATTTATTTAGATAGGATAATATAAAAACGTTCATTTCCCTCTACTTTGATTTTGCAGTAACTTACTATTGGATGCTTTGTTTGGTTTTATTTTTCTTTCTTTCTTTCTTTTTTAGAGAGAGCAAAAGAGAGAGGGAGAGAGAGCGAGAGAGAGCCTTTTTTCTATCTAATATTCCTTTTCTAACTCACCCAATGTGATTCATTTCTCCCTACATGATTCATTTCTTTAAGATCTTGTTTTATTTTTAAGTCATCAATTACTCAAACTTTGTTGGCCTATCTATTCTCTGCCATCTGGACCCCATACCTTATTTTAAAGCATGTTCAAATAATGACAACCTTCTTTTCTCAATTAATTTATGGGCTGCTGGGACCATTTTTCATTTGTTATCATGGACTTCCATTTGATCTTTCATATCTTTTTTCTGCATCTGAAACCAGAGTGTATAAATCTTCCTCCCTAGCATTGTCATGGTGTCCAAGATATATAGGTATAACTCCCTATTAGTTCCACAAAACTGACCTTAATTTCTAAAAATGGTATCAGATGTGAATAAAGTTTGGTAAAATGATTTGTTTTGATTTACTTTAGACCACTTATCTTTGAGTTTTCGCCTTACTTTTCTTTTATTGAATTTAGACAGTATAGTCTTCCCCATCCAGTTGCATGTTTATCCATTACCTTCCTGCCAATGTTGTACCTTAGAGAGATTGTACTGTGAGATTTTTGGTTGCTGAGAATAATAAAATAGTCTGTGGACATTCAAAAGAATTTTTTTCCCCCTCCCAGTGACCTGCGAGAGACTTAATGCTTATTGGATGTGTCTCACCGTCTTACCTTTCAATGCAGTTTCAATTGTTTGGGGCTATTGCAGATAAAGGAGAAAGATTTTTTGCAAATCTCAGTGGAGCCGGTTTTCTTTTTAGAAACTCTTCTGTTGAAAAAGGATAAAAAGCTCCAAGATTAAAAAAGAAAAGAAAGAAAAAAGGATGGAAGAATAAAATGACTTCCAACAAGCTGATTGACTCAGAGAGCAAAATTGTACCTAATTCTTCCCACTCTTTCTTCAAAGACCAGTCCTGTACCCATTAAAACTCCTCACATTGCCGAGATTCCTACGGCATTTAAGATGCCTGGATGCAGGACTGCAGCCTTTTATCTGAAATTATCTGAAATTAAGTACATATCTATGTTTTTTTTTAAAAAGAAAATCGGGGAAGGTATGTGTATGTTTTGGTAGTGTGGTTTATATTAAGTGACTTTGGTCAAAATAAAATACTGAAAAGGGCCAGCTTGGTGTAGTGCAGTGGTGGGCTGCTCCCAATTCAGCCCAGTTCAGTTGAACCAGTAACATTGCTCACACGTGCAAATGTGTGCAGGAGCGCACCCAAACCAGTAGTACATGTTTTTGCAACCCACCACTGGTGTAGTGGTTAAGGCTTCAGAATAAAGACTGGAAGATGTGACTTCTAGTACCACCTTAGGGACAAAGCCAACTTGGTGATCTGGGGCAAGTCACTCCTCTTCAGTCCCAAGAAGCAGGCAAGAGCAAATATTACTGAAATCCTGCCAAGAAAACTGAAGGGACTTGTCCAGGCAAATGCCAGGAGTCATGACTGATTTGAAGACCCCAATTGTGTGCCTGTAGGAAGGGAGGAAAGAAAGAAGAGGGAGGAAGGGAAGGAAGGAAGGAAGGGGGAAGGGAGGAGGGGAAGGAAGATAGAAAAAAAGGGAAGGGGCGGGATAGGGAAAGGAAGACATTTTTTAGGTCCATGCAATTTTCATAAAAATTATATGAGAAGATAACAGCCAATTGCAACCATCAGCTTTGTATATTTTCCTTTCATCTAGCAGTTGATAATGTGATATGGGGAAAAAAAGAAACTAAAGTCCACAAGTCAGCTGTCAACTTTGCAGTTGAGTTGGTCCATATTATTAATAATAAGTATGCAGTAATATGCAAACAACCAAACTGGAAACCATTTCCTTGGTGGCGACTAGTGGTGGGATTCAGCCAGTTCTCACCTATTCGGAAGAACCAGTTAACTCTCTAATCTAAGCAGTTCAGAAGACCGGTTGTTGGAAGAAATCTCCTTTTGTTTCTTTCCACTTTACAGGGCTAACCCTGTAAGGAAGGCAGGAAGGAAACATTCTGGTGTTGTTTCTAGCCTAATCTTTATTGCCCTGCTTACACAAACTGCCTCTCTAATCAACTCTTATTACATTGGAACAGCTAAGGTGAAGTGCCCATCAACCTGAGTGATGTTGAGTTGGCCACGCCCACCCAGTCACATGACCACCAAGCCCCGCCTATGCTGCTGGTCATTAAGGGCAGAGAACCGGTTGTTAAATTATTTGAACCCCACCATTGGTGACACCTCCTTCCAGAAGGATCCAATCACATGCCAAAGATTGTCAACCGAGTTTGGGGCTGCTTGTCATGTGGATCAGCCAAAGGAGCTATGCATCCCTTTGACACCCCAAAACCACTGGAATGGGAAGTGTTGCTGTGTGGTCCCACCATAATCCATTCATCCCAGGACTCAGATTCAGACCACGGAGCCCTAAAACTGGAAAGCCCGATAGAACACCCCATGTTTCATAAGACAAATATTGCTTTACACATTCATATCCCTTGTATTATGTTAACTGTAGGAAGAAATGGCATAGCATTTTACTGACCCCCTGGGATCTATAAAGGCTATTTCTGAGTCTGAATCTTGCTGTTTAATTTAATCATTTATTATATTAATATTCAAATGGGCTGCATCTTATTAGCTGCTGCAAAGATATTGGTATGCCTGAAATAAATATCTAATTATGCTTTTGAAGAGAGGTGCTAAAGATGCATTTTAAGGGGTTCATGTTTTTGTAACCTCCCCAATCCCAAAATAATAAGAGAGATTTTTTAAAAAAAAAATTACAAAAAGAAGAAGAAGGAACAGTTTCTTTATTTTATTTTTTTAAAAAGTAGAGGTACGTGGATCAAATCTATTCTTGGGTCATACAAAACGGTTCGATGGTCCTTTCTTTTCTTATATTCCTGTTTTCCTGAAGGTCCCCTCCCCGCCTCGTCCCTGCCCCTCGCAGGATGACCACTGCTTCCAATGAGTATCACATTAAGAAATATAACAGCTTTAACCAAATGACCATGAAATTAAGTATGTTCGTATTAAAATTAAACAAATGGATTTGCTTTGGAAAATACAGCTTTGAATTAGACACTGTTATGTTTTAAATTCACTGCAGGGGGAAAAAATGGGGAAGGCAAGGCAAAAAAAAAAAGGAAAAGAGAGAAATTGTGATCTGCTCCACAGCAAAGAAGGAGGAGGGGAAAAATCCTATTTAATTGTGGTGCATCAGATTTTCGCCCATTTTGTCTACTTCTGGCAGCTTGCTAAAATAAAACTAGGTTTTTAGCTCTCTGTGAAGTACCACGTTTCCAAAAAGGCAACACAGATGCTTGTCCCTGTCTCTGTCTCTGTCTATCTGTCTCTTCCCCTCCCTCCCTCCCTCCCTCCCTCCCTCCCTCCCTCCCTCCCTCTCTCATTTAAAGTTGTTTTTCCCCACAAGAAATATTTATTTATTTATGTGATTATTTTCTATCTATCTATCTATCTATCTATCTATCTATCTATCTATCTATCTATCTATCTATCATCTATCTATCTATCTATCTATCATCTGTCTGTCTGTGTATCTATTTATCTATCTATCCATCTATTTATCTATCATCTATTATTATTATTATTATTATTATTATTATTATTATTATTATTATTATTATTATTATTATTATTATTATTATTATTATTAAATTTATATTGCCACCTATTTGTCCATGCCGACTCAAAGCAGCTTACAGAATATAAAATCCACATCTAAAAACAGTAAAATTAATAAAAATCAAAATAAACTAATGTAATAAAATCACCCCACACACACACACCTCCTGCCCCAGCAACAGTTGATCAAATGAGCCATTTAATGGGCTCCATCCCGCTCTGGGTTCCCCAGGCCCACTAGCAGAACCAGGTCTTCAATGCCTTCTGGAAGAGTGTCAGAGTGGGGGCCATTCTAATCTCTGGCAGAATGATGTTCCAGAGAGAGGGAGCCACCACTGAGAAGGCCCTTCTTCTGGGTCCCACTAGGTGTATCTCCCTGGGCGATGGGACCCGCAGCATTCCCTGCCTCCCCACTCTGATGGGTCAGGTAGAAGTGACCGGCAAGAAATGGTCACTCAGATAACCTGGTCCCAAGCCATGAAGGGCTTTAAAGGTGACAACCAGCCCTTTGAATTGCACCCGGAAGCAAATCGGCAGCCAATGCAGCTCCTGCAGGAAAAGCAATACATGTGCACACCAGGATCTGCACAAAACCATCCGGGCTGCTGCATTTAGCATCAACTGGATGCTCTTCAAAGGCAGCCCCATGTAGAGCACGTTGTAATAGTCAAGACGGGAATATGTTTTTTTCCTTCTTTCCTCTTCACAGCGAAGTTCTGACTGTTTAGCATCTTTTGTAAGAGAAAGGCTAAGGTAAATTTGAAATGGAAAAAACACACAGAAAAGCACAGCTGGATTGAGAGAAATAAGGGGCCAAAATGAACAGCGGACAGAAAAATCTATAAACTAAAACTGATCTGATGAATTCTTTTTTGACCTTTTGAGTGCAATGGCCCATTTTTTGTCCTTCCTGAGCCTCCGCGCCTGCCCTGCACTTACCTACATCCAAAATGAGCCGCGTGGGGACTCCTGGGAGGGGAGAGGTAGGTGGGGCCAGCCAGGAGTGGGATTTGGGGGTTCTCCAAACTGCACAGAATCTTAGTTAGAGGTTCTCCCAAACCCCTGTGGGGCCCCAGCAGTTCACACTTGCCCCTGCCCCTTAGAAGATATAGCTAAGGTCAAGCTGGATAGCTTTTCCATTTCAAAACACTGCAAAAAGTATTTTGGTGTATTTACCTCAAGGCCCTGCTACTTGTAGTCTACCAGGATATTTAGGGATTGGAATAGAATCCACCTGCATAAAAGGTCATTCCCTCTGAGAGGAGAATAGCAAGTACTTCAACAGTGTTTGCAGAGACTGATCGTTTTGACAGCTAAAGATCACTGCCATCAGGATGAAATTTGAGCTGGGTCAGATCACCATGTCTTACGCTCTCTGACAAGGAGATAGGACCAATTCCCAGGACAGATGTTACATTTGTTTGCAAACTCACCTCAACTCACACTAAATGAAAGCCACTTAATAATTAGTCTCAAAATATCCAAAGGATGCAAGTTACAGGAGGCTGCCTAGGGAAAGTCATGCTTATATAAGATTAACTCTTCATGTGATTAGGGATGCAGTGGCTCAGTGTCTAAGATGCTGAGCTTGTCAATCAGAAAGGTTGGCAGTTTGGCGGTTCGAATCCCTAGCGCCGCGTAACGGAGTGAGCTCCCGTTACTTGTCCCAGCTTGTGCCAACCTAGCAGTTCGAAAGCATGTAGAAATGCAAGTAGAAAAATAGGAACCATGTTTGCTGGGAAGGTAACAGCGTTCCGTGTGCCTTTGGCATTTAGTCATGCTGGCCACATGACCACGGAGACATCTTCAAACAGCGCTGGCTCTTTGGCTTTGAAGCAGAGATGAGCAGCGCCCCCTAGAGTCTGGAACGACTAGCACATGTGCAAGGGGAACCTTTACCTTTACCTTACTCTTCATGTGGGGACCGTGTTTTGACGAGCTTTTGATATGGGTAGTATTTAAGAAAGGTATGTGCAATGGAAATGAAATGAACAAAAATATGAATTTATAATAAATTTGTTATGATAAAGACCAGGGGTGTCCAACTCACAGCCCGGATGGGTAATGCGCTGGCCATGCCCACCCTCAGTTTGGCAAAGGAAGAAAAGCCATGATATGTCACATGACGACAGTGTGATGACGCAAGTTTGACACCCTTGGTGGAAATACACCTCTTCGGCAGGCTCTAGTGACCTGAGACACAGCCTTGAGAAAGGCATACATGGAATGTGCTTCTGGTCGTGGCTGATGAACTGGTCCATCAGTTCTCCCCTCTCCTGCCTATGGCAACTCAAGATCAGGCCAGGAATGCTTTACGAGTTGACACGTGATGACGTGAGTTTGACACCCCTGGTGGAGTCCCTTTCGGGAGAGGGGGCGGTCTAGAAGCATTAAATTAAATTAAATTAAATTAAATTAATTGTGTTTTGATGGGCTTTGAATATGGGGAGTATTTTTAAGAAAGGTGTGTGCATTTGAAATGAAATGAACAAAAGGAAAAGCATTCATATCAAATGTCTTTGTGGTATTCACAATGCATATGGAAGAGAAAGCCGAATCTCCAAGGCAGATACTTGTTGTGAGAATGGTATGGATATCTGCAGGTGTAAGGGGATTTTGGCAGTTGTAGAAACAATGTATCTACAAGATACCCCACTGGGGAAGGTTAACCCACCGTGGTTGGCTCTCTGGGGTCCCAGATAAGAGGCTTTTTTTCAGCCAAGTGAGAAGAAACTGGACTCTCATTTTCTGGCTGACATTAGGCTTTCTGTAACCTGATAGGTACATTCTCTCGAATATATCCATAGAGCTTTGCACCGTGCTTTACTAAATCTCTTTTTAGATTCTCAGTTTTTACATTTTTCATACCTTCTACTATAGATAGGTTTAGGAGGGTTTTTTTTTTAGTTCTGTTACTTTATATGGCTTTTTATGCTTTACGTCCATGATATTTTAATTTTTCTTTCCAAATGACTCCATCCTATTCCCAAATGCTAGTCTGTATCTGTAATAAATATTGATTTGGATTTGCACATAAAATATATAAAGCAAGCATTTAAGTAATGTTCAGTTGATGCTCAAAGTTGCTCTCCACCCAAACACATTCTCGATATACCTTTAAAGTGATAGTATATGCCAGAACCTCAGAAACTCTATAATAATGTTATGTGGGTTCAAGAATAATCAACGGTGAAAACTAAAAAAAAAATATTCAGAAGGATCATAGCTGTATGGAGAAGGTTCATGATCATTACAGATTGGAAGGAGAAACTGACCATCA
This sequence comes from Natrix helvetica, assembly GCF_964273705.1. NCBI lineage: Eukaryota > Metazoa > Chordata > Lepidosauria > Squamata > Natricidae > Natrix > Natrix helvetica. Next base: position 15,052,797 of record NC_138561.1, read on the forward strand.
TCACAATTAAGAGTTTTACCTCCTTCAACTCAAAATAGTTTCCTCCACTCTCTTAATAAACAAACTACGGCTTAGTTCATTTCTAATGATACCTGGAATCAAGTCGGAGTTTTAGGAGACGTAGGTTGCAGCCTCTTCTCCTCTAGATGAGATGGGCAGCCCATAAATCTAATAAACGAATTTTCTCTATCAGTTAATCTTGCTTATAATAGCCCCCTTGTTTTGTTGGTTCTTCCTTAGAGATTATTCAGCCAGTTCTTCACAAGCACTATTTAAAAGTTCCTAAACCTTCTGTCTTACCACTTTTCCAATAGAATGATAGAGAAGGAAGAAGAGAGAAGCAATCTAGAAGTAAGAAGAAATTTCATGACAGAACACTTGTGGAATGAACAATTTGTTCATCTTCCAAACTTAGAATAGAATAGAATAACAGAGTTGGAAGGGACCTTAAAGGTCTTATAGTCCAACCCCCTGCTTAGGCAGGAAACCCTACACCACTTCAGACAAAAGGTTACCCAACATCTTCTTAAAAACATCCAGTTTTGGAGCACCCACAATTTCTGGAGGCAAGTTGTTCCACTGATTAATTGTTCTCACTGTCAGGGAAATTCTCCTTATTTCTAGGTTGCTTCTCTCCTTGACTAGATTTCACCTATTGCTTCTTGTCCTACCCTCGGGTGCTTTGGAGAATAGCTTGACTCCCTCTTCTTTGGGGCAGCCCCTTCTCTATGTCCCCCCAGTCCTTCTTTTTATTAAGCTAGACATACCCAGCTCCTGCAACTGTTCTTCCTATGTTTTAGCCTCCAGTCCCTTAATCATCTTTATTGCTCTTCTCTGCGCTCTTTCTAGAGTCTCCACATCTTTTTTACATCGTGGCGACCAAAACTGAATGCAGTATTCCAAGTGTGGCCTTACCACGTACTTGCCTTCAGAAGTTATAAGTGCTCCAAACCTGGAGGTTTTAAAGAAGATATTAGAGAACCATTTGTATGAAATGATATACAAATCATGAGCAGGAGGTTAGACTAGAAAAACTCCAAGGTCCCTTCCTTGCTTTGCTATTTTGTTAAATCTGTACTTGTTCTGTGTGGGTCCTTCAGGCTGAAAATTCTTCAGAGTAATTCCTTGACAAGCAGCTCAACTATGCCAGTAAGTGAGGGTACGGGAACGTACTAGTAAGCTAACCTGGAAGATGTAGCGATTATTACTGTCTCCCAACCAAGACAGTCTCAGTTCTGATGTTTAACTACCATGCTACTCTGAACAGTTACTCCTGGCATCCGAGGCCAGTTGTAAAGACGGGAAGGAAATGTTTCCCTCATTATTTGGATGTGCCGTTTGAATGTTGTGATCAGTGATTCAAAGCACATGATTCATCAGGAAGGCATTTGTGAGGCAGACATGTGAAGAGCTGTCGGCCTCCTCAATCTCCCTGACAGGGCAAAAAAAATGCTGATTTATAGTAAATCATTAAAATCTGCTTATTATGGCACTGCTTGTTCTCTTGCTCCACTTCAAGCCAGCATCTTGATCTGCATTGTGTCTCCTACAATTTTGTACAACAGCTAGCAGTTATTGAAACCAGAGAGAAATTATCCTCTGTTTTTATTAGTGTGGAGGAAAGAGGGACTAATTAAGAATGCAAACTCTGTTTCCTTGACCTGCTTTAAAGGAAGAGAGGGTAGATTTAGGACAGCACAAAAGGAAAGGGCAAGACAGACAAACGGAACGGGAGGGAAGTGAATGGGAAGAGTTTGTGAGGGTAGAATTATTATTATTTGAGTCTTAGCAGATTGGCTAAATTGACTAGGTAAGAAAACCAGGAGTAGCCCCATCTTGGTTCCTGCGTCTTAGTTTATTTTTTCATTCCACTGAAATTCATGGGAACAAAGAGTGCAGTTGAAAATGCCCCATCCAACCAATCTTTTATTTAGTTTATAGAATAGAATAGAATTCTTGATTGGCCAAGTGTGATTGGACATACAAGGAATTTGTCTTTGGTGCATATGCTCTCAACGTACGTAAAAGACAAGATACATTCATCATGAATCATAAGGTACAACACTTAATGATAGCCATAGGGTACAAACAATATCAATATAAATCGTAAGGACACAAGCAACAAAGTTACAGTCGTACAGTCATCACTGGGAGGAGATGGGTGATAGGAACGATGAGAAGACTAATAGCAATGCAGCCTTAGTGAATAGTTTGACAGTGTTGAAGGAATTATTTGTTTAGCAGAGGGATGATATTGGGGGGAAAACTGTCCTTGTGTCTAGTTGCTCTGGTGTGCAGTGCCCTTTAGCATCATTTTGAGGGTAGGAGTTGAAACAATTTATATCCAGGATGTGAGGGTTAGAGGTTTTTTGTTTGTTTGTTTATTTATTTATTTATTAGAATTTGTCAAAGAAAAATGAGAAGAAGAAGAATAAGAGAATAAAAATACAATGACATGGATGATAGGCACATTAGTGCACTTATTCATGTCTCCTCCTTAAGTATGATGTAAGGTCCACGGAAGTCAATTTGTGACTGAAACTGTGAAAATGTGTAGCCGAACCCCAGATTTTGACAACTCTATTACAGAAATCATATTTTTTTTTACTGTCAAGCTTAGAACGATTTACATTGAGTTTAAAGTGGTTGTTAGCACATATATGATTGCGATTAAAACAGAAAAAGTCATTTACAGGTAAAACATTACTACGTATAATTTTGTATGCAATATCTAGGTCTGACCTCAAGCAACACAGTTCTAAGATATCCAAACTGAGAATATTGAGCCTAGTAGCATAGGGAATTCTATTGTGTACTTCTGATTAAAATAGATCAGAAGAGTGTTGTTATTGGAGTTTCTTTCTAAACAGCCTGAACAGTTTTTAACCAACTTTTCAAAAGAGAAACATATTTTGGGGATGAAATTAAGAAAAATAATACAGGCCAAAAAAAGCAAAAGAAAAGAAAGATATATATGTTGTTTTCTTTACAATTTGTTTTCTTTCTTTACACCCAGGGACAATGGTGCTTGTCACTGAATTAAAAAAAAAAGGAAGGATTCAAAATTAATCCATACAGATTTGTTCCCTTAATAATATCAATTCGAGAGAACATCACAGTGCATAATGCATTTTAAATTAAGTTGGAAATGCATAATTTATATTTGTTTCATTTCTAAATATATTAACGGGTAAATTTGGAAATTGAACAATTTAGGAAGGACAAATTTTGTCCGTCTGTAGACAAGAATGGTGGAGGAGGATGATATTTTTAAATGAACAGTATTTCTGGAAGTTTTCAAGAGGAAGGATTTCAACTGTGAAATATTACCGAGAAAAGATAAACTCAGTCAGGCGAACAAAAATTATTTCTAACATTCTGGGCAATCAATAGTATATCTTTTTAAAACAGGCAGGAGGCTGTTAGTTCCTAATAAAACATTCTCAATCAGATTAATACATATTGCCTTAGCTGGAAGTATTGCCCTTGTTTCTGAAAGACAGGGAATTAAACCATAGTAAGGGATATTAAATGTATCCGTGGAAGGAGAGGAATTGTTAAGAGCCAAGGGTGAAGAGACAGGACACAGGGCACATAGGCACCACATCACCAAGGTTACATTGCCAAAAGCTCCATTTTTTTTCCTTGAAAAGTTTATTAACTTTATAGTAGTTTAAATCCAGGCTTAATCAACCTTAGAATAGACCTACCGAAACCAGTGGGATAGAACTAAAGTAACCTAAGTATTCCTATGAAAGGACCAGGAATTGAGCTTGAATTGAGGGCACTGTATATAATATACTCTATGTCAGAAGTGGTATTCAGCCATTTCGGACCAGTTCAGGCAAACTGGTAGTGGCAACCTATGGCTCTATGCCATCCTATTTAGCCACATTTTAGCCATGTGCATGCGTGCAAACCGTGCGCGCAAGCAAAGCGCAAGCACATAAGGCCGTACACATGTGTGGAAGGCATGTTTGTTCACCTGTCTACATCTATATGTATGTATGTGTGTGTGTGTGTGTAAGTATGTATGTATAGTATGTATGTAGATAGATAGATAGATAGATAGATGATAGATAGATAGGTAGGTAGGTAGGTAGGTAGGTAGGTAGGTAGGTAGGTAGATAGATGATAGATAGATAGATAGATAGATAGATAGATAGATAGATAGATAGATAGATAGATAGATAGATAGATGATAGATGATAGATAGATGATAGATAGATGGAGAGATGGAGAGATGGAGAGATGGAGAGAGAGATAGAGATAGAGATAGAGATAGAGATAGAGATAGAGATAGATAGATAGATAGATAGATAGATAGATAGATAGATAGATAGATAGATAGATAGATGATAGATAGATAGATAGATAGATAGATAGATAGATAGATAGATAGATAGATAGATAGATAGATGATAGATAGATAGATAGATATTCAATGTCAGTCTTTCCTAAGCAAGCTGAATTTCAGTCTTTCCTAATATTCAGATGTGTTGAGAAAGAATCTCTAAGCATTCCTAAGCAACATGGCCAGCAGTTGGGTGAAGAAGACCAACATCTCTAACCTATAGTCATTGTATTATGGCAAGAGGATTCTTTGTCTCTGGGCTTCATATTTTAGAGAATACCTAGTTTTGATAAAAAGTGGCATTTCGTACTCACATCTTCTTAAAGTCCCATGCTGGGAAAATTTCATATGGGTGGACATCACTCCTAGAATTCTCCAGATGTTTCTAATAATCTGGAGGTTGACGTTTACACATCTATAATTTACCAAAGTTGAAAAACTGTACTCTAACCAGAATGCTATCTTAATTATAATCAAGTATAGCTTCTGGAAGGGATACAGTGGCTCAGTGGCTAAGACGCTGAGCTTGTCAATCAGAAAGGTCAGCAGTTCGGCGGTTCGAATCCCTAGCATTGTAACGGAGTGAGCTCCCGTTATTTGTCCCAGCTTCTGCCAACCTAGCAGTTCAAAAGCATGTAAAAATGCAAGTAGAAAAATAGGAACCACCTTTGGGGGTAACGTAATAGCGTTCCATGCACCTTCGGCATTTGGTCATGCCGGCCACATGACCACAGAGACATCTTCGGACAGTGCTGGCTCTTTGACTTTGAAACAGAGATGAGCACCACCCCCTAGAGTCAGGAACGACTGGCACATATGGGTGTGTGGAAACTATACCTTTACTTTTATAGCTTCTGGAACATGAAGGTTCCAGAAACTGTACTAGATTATAGATAGATAAAGAACATAACTCGGTTGTTGGTTTCTTTCAAAATAAATTTCCGCCCCACTAAAATATACCTATTCTTTCATGGGTCCAAAGTCATCTACTGACAGTTGTCAGTTTAGCACCTTCACGTAGTTTTCTAAATTGTTTCGGATATGAAGAATTAATCTTTACAATACTTTAGGACTTCTGATGAGTATTTGCAATACTTTTCCAATACTATCAAAACTGTAACCTCTCTGGAAGCAATTCTCTTGCTTCTTTCTGTGAGCAATAATTCCTCAATCACACACTTTGATATACATGGAGAGAACACACACACAAACAAACCAATGCATATTGTAATAGTTCCCAAACACAGGAAGATATATTTACAATTATGCTTGCAGACAAATTTATGGGGAAGCCTAAGGCTGACACGTTTGTCTAGAAATACCACGTCTCCCATTTGTGGAATTATCTCGTAGTTTTATTTCAGGCCACCGTGGGAAGGCTGAAGAGTACACAATGCTGAAGTAAAAAAATGATAATCAGTCACTTTAACACTTTTAAATCATAATGTTGCATTACATGGCAACACCTCGCCTTTCTTACAACTCTTGGCAATTCTCTTCCCCAGAGACCATCATTCTTTCAAGAAAATAAGATACTTCATTTGGAACAATCCCGAAGAGAGTTCATCCACTCGAGGGCATTTCTTAATATATATAAAAAAGACAATTTACACACGAGAATATGGCTGTTGATGCGATAATTGAGACCCACTTGGTGAAAATGTATTTTCCTTTCCACAATTACTTCTGAATATTTTCCCCTCTAGTAACAAAAAAGAAAAAAAAAAGGAAAAAGGGGGAAGGGGGAGAATACAGCAAATAAGCTGCGATCAAAAGGTTGCTTTTACACACACATATACAGACACACAAAGGCACAGGCATATATAGATACAAGAACATACACATACAGGCAGTGGTGGGATTCATTTACCTTTGCTACCGGTTCTCAATTGTGAACGCAGATGTTGGCAGAAGCTGGGACAAGTAACGGGAACTCACTCCGTTGATTGATTACACGTCAGCAAACTTTAGAGAGCTTCCCTCGGAGATAATACAGAGTCTTTGACCAACTTGAAATTTCCAGGTCTACAGCAGTTTTTCCTTCCCTCTCTTTCTTTTCTTTTTTCTTTTTAATATCCCACTTTTAACACTCACTCACTCACTCACGGACTCCTCTTTTTTGTTGGTACTATTTTGGCACTGAGAAATTGGAAAGGGAAACTGGAAATTTCTGGAAAGTTTAAAATCTTCCCTGACTCATATTATAGACAATTCAAATGTACCATGTTTAAATAGGGACAGATATTGACATTTAACACACACATACACACACACACATACACACCCGATCAGTATGTATGTATGTATGTATGTATGTATGTATGTATGTATTTACATTGATACAAATATTTAATGTGCCTGTATAGGTATGTGTGTGTGTGTGTATACATATGCACACACAGTGATCAAAACAACAGCGTATATTTGCAAGATGCATAAAATACACACACTTATATGTGTGTTCTATATGTTTAGTGCAGTTACAAATACAAACTGTCATCTTCCTCAGTTAATTCCCCAATCAACTGACTGAATGATGATTAACTTAATCTAAGTTAATTTTGCTCTCCTGCTCTTTATGCAGTTCAAACTACCTGATTAAAATAGATAACACTAGAGTGTTTACTTTGTTGAGCCCTGCCATATAATTCCGAAGATTACGGTTTGTTTATTTACAATATTTCTTCTTTCTGCATGTCTGCCTCCACAAAAGTGCACAAAGATTAAAACTGAAGAAGTTGTGGCATCCTTGAGATTATCAACAGCTGTGTTACTCCCAGAAAAAGAAATTATCCATGCATTTTCTTTTCTTTTTTTAAAAAAAGTGTAGCAGCTCTCACTTAATTTAAAGGAGGAAAACTTTCATTTAAAGTTGCTTTCACAGGGGAAAAAGAGTTCTGAGGAAATTCTTGTGAATGGAATTGAGAATTTCTTATATGTATTAGGTCATTTATTTGTTTACCATATGGCATCTACGGAAGTCAGACCATCTCTGATATACAACATTATACATACAGGACTCAGTGGCTAAGATGCTAAGCTTGTCTAATCAAAAAGGTCAACAGTTCGGCAGTTCGAATCCCTAGTGCCACGTAACGGAGTGAGCTCCTGTTACTTGTTCCAGCTTCTGCCAACCTAACAGTTTGAAAGCATGTAAAAATGCAAGTAGAAAAATAGGGACCACCTTGGGCGGGAAGGTAATAGCATTCCGTGCACCTTTGGCGTTTAGTCATGCCAGCCACATAACCACCGAGACATCTTTGGACAGCTCTGGCTCTTCGGCTTTGAAATGGAGCAATTTACATTGAGTCTGTATCTATTGTTTGACCGTGTATTATTGTGGTTGAAGCTGATGTTGTCGTTGACAGGTAGGACGTTGTAGCAGGCAATTTTGTGTACTATGCTTAGGTCAGACTGTAGGCAACGTAGTTCCAGGTTGTCCAAGCTCAAAATATTATATAATATAGAAGATATTATTCATTCTATAATCCAATAATCTGATCTATAATCTATCCCAAAGTTGAATGGAGTTGTTCTGTATTTCACTACACCTGAAAAGTAGGGTGTCTGAATGCCTATGGAGACACTCAATCATCCAATTCATGCTTGTCTCAAAGGTGCTTTTTTTTCAGGAGTCAACTGGACTTTCTGATTTGTCTCTGAAGAGGTTTCGCTTCTCATCCAAGAAGCTTCTTCAGCTCTGACTGGTTGATGGGGAATGGTAGAGCTGAAGAAGCTTCAAAGAAAAATGTCCAGTTGCCTCTTGAGAAAGCACCTTTGGTAGGATGTCTGAATCTTTAATGTATAAAAATCAAACTGATGTTTGTTCATCAACTATCAAAACATCAGGCATATGTTCTCATTCTCTCCCTCTCTCCCTCTCCCTCTCTCTCTCTCTCTCTCTCTCTCTCCTCCCCCCTCTATCTCCTGTCAATTCTGAAAACATCCACACTTCTCCACCAACTCTCCTGCATGTGGTGTAATCACATCTGAATAGTTTACCTCAAATAGTTTCCAAATACAGCAGTTGCAAGGAATATAACTGAGAAATAAACCTCCAGAGAAACAGATGTTACTTTCTATGGGCACAGTAAAACATGGGGGAAGGAGGGGGAACCATCTTGTAAATATGAGCAAACTTCACTAAATAGACTGTTTGCTAGGAAATGAAGTACATCGTCTATCACAGATGCCATTCGGCTTTTTTTTTTTTTTTAGGGAATCATGAGGGCATATTTTTTTAAAAAAGACAAAAAAAAAAGACAGAGATTGTCTTAAATATCTTTTGTTTAGTTCCGAAATAAAAAAAAATAGTTAAACTTTATTAAGTGTAAAATTGGGTTTTTTGAGATAGTGACATGGAAGAGAGCAAATTCAGGAAAATCAGTTTTGTTTCTCCAGATCAGGGTGGACAGACACAAATGGTCCCCTCCTAAACCAGGACTCAGAATAACAGAATAAACAGAATAACAGAATTAACAGAATAACAGAATAGCAGAATTATAGAATTTCCGAATAACAGAATAACAGAGTTGGAAGGGTCCTTGGAGGTCTTTTCGTCTTCTAGTCCATGCTCAGGCAGGAGACCCTCTACCATTTCAGACAAACGGTTGTCTAATCTCTTCTTAAAAACTTCCAGTGTTGGAGCATACAAAACTTCTGGAGGCAAGCTGTTCCACTGGTTAATCATTCTCACTGTCAGGACATTGCTCCTTAGTTCTACGTTGGTTCTCCCCTTGATTCATCTCCATCCATTGCTTTTTGTCCTGCCTTCAGGTACTATGGAGAAAAGGTTGATCCAGCCCAACTGCTATCATGTCGCCTCTAGTCCTTCTTTTCATGAAACTAGACAGACCCAATTCCTGCAACTGACTCAAACCAGCCAGGCAAAATAGACACATTCCTGTAATTATGTCTTTGCAGGAAGTTGGTGGTCCAGTTGGGGCCATCTATCAGCCCTAAAGTGGAAGCCTAGATGAATGCCTTGATGTAGGGGAGTCCTTTTCTTTGTAGCAGATGGCCAAGATACCGTTTCCCCCGATCATTTCTGGCTTAGCCACACATGCACTATTTTGGAACAGTTGGGTACAAGTGGAAAATGGAGGGCTTGAACAGCTGGCTGCCGATACTGTCAGAGTGACATGGATTAAGGACTTAATAAGCTATAAAGTAAAGGAGATACAACCCCCCCTCCTTTTTGTTTTTCACAGATGTGTAGATAGGTGCCTTTTGTTTAATAGTTGTTTAAAATTCACATTCTGGGCATACAGAAAAATGCACAGAATGTTTCACTTTGCAATAGCAATTAGACATATATACTGTCCCATGGTGCTTCACAGCACTGTCTGGGTGGTTTACAACATAGAAATAGTATTTGCATATTGCCCCCAACAATCTGCGCCCTCATTTTACTGACCTCGGAAGGATGGGAGACTCCACCTTGAACTCCATCAGGATCGAACTCCAGACTGTAGACAGAGTTTGCCTGCAATACCACACTTTAACCCCTATGCCAAGCAGGGCTCCTCCTCCATTTAAATTTATGACAGCTCATACTTGCATGGGTTGTCTGTTTTATGTTCCTCATCTAAACCCAACTCTCCTTGCTATTGGTATCAGGACATGGCCAAAAATGACTATCCTAATTTATTCTCCATGCTTTAAACTAAGTCACAGAAGGCACATTTGAATAGATTTTTATTTTCTCTTTGTAAACACCTTGTTGGGGAGACTGAAATAAAAAGAACATGTTTGGGAAGGGTTTCCAGCTATCATGCATGTTGGAAAACATATAATTTATATTCCTGGGAATTAGTGTAACAGAATAACAGAGTTGGAAGGGACCTTGGAGGTCTTCTAGTCCAACTCCCTGTTCAAGCAGGAGACCCTACACCATTTCAGACAAATGGTTGTCCAATCTTAAAATCTTCCAGTGTTTGAGAACTCCCAATTTCTGGAAGCAATGTCCATACAGTCCCCATCTTCTACTTCCAGCTCATTGTCTCACACACATCTCTTTGGTAATAAATTGCATTACAGTTTTTAAAAGAAGATTTTTCAAGCACACCCTTTTTTTCTCTGTCCTGCCAGTAAGCAGCATTTTCTGTTTTGGCTTCCCAGACCCAAATCACAGTAGGATACTAATAAAAAAAGACAAGGGAAAAACATCCACAATAAGAATAATAATTTCATCTGCATTAAACTTAAAATGAGATTCATCGGGTTTTCAGATTCTTGCTTCGAACAGGAAGAAGGCTTCCAGCCTTAATGATCAAATATATCACGAGAAGATAAAATTTGCTAAGAGAGCTGTTGGGCAACAGCACAGACACACAAACACACATGCGGTACAAGTAGAAGTCTTTTGGGAATGTGATTCACTCCAATGCGCCTAAAATTTTGTCTCGAACGAGCTCCAAATATTACACGTGATTGATACAGCCATGAATTTCCGCTGACCCTCAAATATACAATTAAGCCTTCTCTGTGTGACTTCTCTTTATTGTCCCCCGCTCCCTATGGATTCAAAAAGCAGCTAAGCACAGCACAATTGTGTTTAATAAAGAAGTTTGTTTCTGACAAATAGATGCCCAATGATATACCAAAGGCACAGATTGAAAAATCACCAGCTTTTATTCCAGATTAATTAAACTAGAATGATGGTCCCCCTCAGTATCATTCTTGCAACTGCGGGCAGATATTGGAGGTGCCTTACAGTGGCTGTTCTCTAGGTGAGGAATATAATGCTTCTGTTTCTGGAGCTTGGAAATTGAAACTAAGTATGGCAATGTGATTGTATTTGTCTTCTTAGCAAGGTTGTTGGGAGAGTTTATTATTGAGAGTTATGGCCTGTGGCTTTCTTCTCACCTACAGGTCAGGATAGGTATGAGGCAGTGATGGGATTATTATTTTTTTACTACCAGTTCTGTGAGCGTGGCTTGGTGGGTGTGGCATGGCTTGGTGGGCTTGGCTTGGTGGGTGTGGCAGGGAAAAGATACTATAAAATCTCTATTCCCTCCTCACTCCAGGGGAAGGATACTGCAAAATCCCCATTTCCTCCTGATCATCTGGGACTTGGGAGGCATAGAATAGATGAGGGTGGGACCAGTCAGAAGTGGTATCTATCGGTTCTCCAAACTACTCAAAATTTGAGCTACCGGTTCTCCAGAACTGGTCAGAACCTGCCGAATACCACCTCTGCAAACTTTTGAGAAGGTGTTTTCTGCTGGATGGACAAGGTGGAATATAATCTGGGTTCCAAGGTGGGATGAGCTGCATTCTGGAAGGCAAAAGGGCAAAGAACTTTAGTTAGCTTGGTTGGGAGAAAGACAGTTAAGAAGCCTCCTCCCTAGCAATTCCCAGAGTACATCTTTAACGATGCAAGTAGTTGCTTTAGTTTGACAAGATTTCTGTCTGTAGGCGAGGAACAATAAAGCGTCACATGTCATTCTTGGTTCTTGGGACCTGACAGGACATTTGACTGAATAATTACTTGAAGTGGAAACTTTCATCGGAAGAGCCTAATCCAGGCCTTTCAAACTCCCAGCCCATTGGGCAAATGCGTCACCTGCTGGCCACTCCCCACCTGGTTTAGCATAGGGGGGGGGAGTCCCAATACGTCACATGACACTGCCGTGATGATGCGAGTTTGACACTCCTGTCCAAATCATTTAGCAGCATTTCAAAGGGCATCCATGAAATTTGAAGACTGTTCCAAAACGTAACAGTGGGTGTTGTACCTTTGCAAGGCAAACATTTTGCAACTTTCCTTCCATTTATGTGTGAGACTCAACCAGGCGATGAGATTTTACACGGCGCAAACAAATTTATTTAGTGAACGATAGATGAAACCGTCTTTGGATTTGGATTATTATTTTTTTTTTTTCAAAAAAAGAGAACACTGTCTGTCTTATGATAGCTAACTTACAAAAACCAGTTGTGTTTGTGTGTGTGTGTGTATGTGTGTGTGTATGTGTGTGTTTTTAAAGATGTGGTAGTGAGCTAGAACATGGATGTACTAGTAACAGAATTGGTATTCAGCCAGTTCGGACCGGTTTGGATGAACCGGTAGCTCCAACGATCAGCTGGCCCTGCCCCCACCCTATCCTGTCCTTTATTTCCTGCTTTCTCGCGCATCTCAATCGCGTGGCATAGCTGATCCCCGCCCCCTCGCTGTTCTACTTACCACTGCTGACTTAGAAGCTAAGCAGCTAAGCTTCTTAATGCTCCATTTTCAGCACTGTGCACAAGTGCATTAGGCACACAGCCGCGCAAAGTGTGCGCTCACGAACCGGTTGTTAAACCGGCTGCACCCACTCCCACTGACTAGTCTCTCCATTGTTGTCAACATCACCCAGGGCTCTCGACTTCATCACATTGCTTTGTTAATCATTGCTGCGTTCCCTCATTTACAGACAAGGCGGCACATTCCATCATTAGCATACATGCTGGCATGTCTATAAATATATAAATTTGGGTTTTGCCACTGGAAGTATTCATTACAGTTTGAAAATAAATGAATAATGAATAGCAATGCCACTTCTTCATTAATATTCTACAAAAGAAAAATATGTACTCATTATTCCTTTCATGAATTCGGCCCATTGAAGGTTCATAAATAATTGTGCTCTACAATTGTGTCTAATTAGTAATGAACTTAATCCAGTATACAGTATTGCCAAGGCCTAGAGCAAAGGATTATTCTCTCCCTCTTCCCTCTCTTTAACTAAAATGGGTTTATTCTGGATCTTCAAACATTTTCTAACTTGCCAAACACCAGATGTTTCTCAGGCTTTGCAGCTATTTTCAAGGAAGGATCCCCCCCCCCCTCCGTTTGGTGGAATTGCAGAAACTCCTATGTGATATGGTGGAGCTGAATTGGTATCAGTAGACGGGACAGAAACTTAACGTTTAAGAATTATTGAAGGAGGATTAAATAAACAAACAAGTCTGAAGGAGAAATAGAGCTGGGATGATTAATAGGGCCGTGCAGTTATTTTGTAATGAATGAAAAATTAAACTTACTGGGACCGACTTGTGTCTTGCTAATTCGCAACGTTCTTTAGGGACTTTGCAGTTTTTACTGGTGTTGTATTTTTTTTCTCGTTTTATAAAATGCTTATTTTGTTGTTCTGTGTGAAAGAAAATCATTGGTCTTGGGGCCACTGCTTATCAGAACCCTCTGAAGAATTCGGTGTCTGAGGCATCCATCGAAAGGAAAGTCATTGTCAGAGGGGGTGGAAGAAGACACATGAAAAAGCAGGCATGCAACTGTATGCATCTAATTAGAATGAACTGCAGTGTAACAGACAAATAATGAAATAAATAGCACAATAAATTATGTTTTCAGCCAAGAGGACACAGGTTGTCAGGCTTATGACCAAAAATGACCCTGCAAAATCCAATTGAGTTCAATTCTTTATTTGCTTGTGGCAATAAACAGAATCTTGCCAGATGTAAAGTATAATCTTCTAACCAAATAGCTATATCCCGAAGGTGCAGCTTCCCTGAACATTTTTCGGTCTCCCCCATCCAGTTCAGGACTGCACAGTCTTTTATTTCGGGTCTCTCTCTGATTGTGTTGCCTCTTCCCTAGGAAGCCCCCGAGTGATTGCCAAGATTCCCCTCCCCTCCCACTCTTCCTTCAATTGCACATTCCATCACATTCCTTCAATTGCACATTCCATCACATCAGTAGTCCTCACTTAACAACTGCAATTGAGACCAGCAACTCCATTGCTGAGTGATATGGTTTTTAAGTGAAGCATCTTGTCCCTTTGCTGGACTTACAACATTAGTTCTAGTAGGTTGTTAAGTGAATCACCCATTCACTCAAGCATAACTTGCAACTTTGTGATGCCTTATCCATTGGTTTTGTTTTATCAGATGCCAGTTGTGAAGTTTGCAGTGATTACGTGACTGCAGGAGACTGTTATAAGCTCAGTCTTAAAACTACTTTGTCAGTGTCATTGTTAAGTTCAAATGGTTGCTAAACATGGCAGTTTCTTAACCCAGGACCACCTGTAATGCTATTTTGAGTGTCCACTGAGTAAAAAAGTGGAATATAAATCAAATAAAAATAATTCAATGAAGAAAGTCTTCTTATACCAGTATGACAAGTAACATAACTGAATCTCAACCTCTCTTCAACCTCTTACATCTCCAGAGACCTGTCAACTTTGAAAAGATGGAATGTTTAATACAAATCTTATGCAAGGATGTTCACTATTTTCTCTGAATACTATCCCATTCGTCAGGCTCCAAAACCCAGGAAAGACACACAGAGTTATTTCTAAGCAATTTCTTTATTATTCTTTATCTACAGACAGAAATCTTGCCAAATTTAACCAGCCTATTTGAACCATAAAACCCTATATTCTGAGAATTATTAAGGAGGAGCCATCTCCACTCTCTCCCACACAAACTATGCAAACTTCACCGTCACTTGGTCTTCTGGAATGCAACCACTTTCCCCTGGAATCCAGTCTACATTCCACCATAGTATTTCTTTCATTCTTTTGCAATCGGCATAATTTCCATATCCAAATATTCCGGTATTCTAAGAGGAATGAGAGTAACTTTGTACAGAATGATCACTCAGCTATCGATGCTTTGTAATTTCTTATCTATCTGTGGCTACTATGAACATAACATTTTAAATCTTAAGAGGAAAAAAGTGCACTCCAAGGTTGGTAAAATGAGGACCCAGATTGTTGGGGGCAAAATGTTGACTTTGTAAACCACTTAGAGGGGGCAGTAAAGCACTATGAAGCAGTATATAAGTCTAAGGACTATTGCTATTCCTTCCTTACTTCCTCTTTCCCCCCCCCCTCTCTCCTTCCCTGGTGGCACAGTGGTTAGAATGCGGTATTGCAGGCTAGCTCTGCACACAGCCAGGAGTTCGATCTTGATTGGCTCAAGGTTGACTCAACCTTCCATCCTTTCAAGGTTGGTCAAATGAGGACCCAGATTGTTGGGGCCAATAGGCTGAGTCTGTGAACTGCTTAGAGAGGGCTGTAAAGCATGGTGAAGTGGTATATAAGTCTAAGTGCTACTGTTATTCCCACTAACCCTAATATAAACCCTGTCTCAAGTACCGTTAGACAATTACTCTTTCTCCTGTAGAAATATCTTAGAACGTTTTCCCCATTTCTCTATGCTTATTATCATGTGATACATTACAGGAGATGGCGCATCTCAATGACATCCTTATGCCTTACTTAAAAGTGAGGCTTTTTAAAGGTTCTTTTTAGTGCAGCTTCAGTAGCATTTCCTAGTATTTATTCTCATTGCCAACACTCTCACAGAAGCCTAGATCATCCACAAGTTCTTTACATCTATCAGGAATGAGAAAATCTGTGGCTCTCCAGATGTTGGCCATGCTGGTAAAGACAGCTGGAGCTGTAGTTCAGCCATATCGGACAGACC
Organism: Natrix helvetica; assembly: GCF_964273705.1. Lineage (NCBI taxonomy): Eukaryota > Metazoa > Chordata > Lepidosauria > Squamata > Natricidae > Natrix > Natrix helvetica. The sequence goes on from NC_138561.1 coordinate 15,068,578, forward strand.
GCAAACTCCCCAAGCTGCCTATATCTGTCTTGAAAAATCCGTAAGCTGAAAGCTATTCTTAGTGTCAATGGCTAGAAGTGGAAATATATTAATCAAGGCTCTTCCCCATTGGCTTCTTCTAAGATGCCTCGTACTTCCCAGCTGGGATGGAGGAATTGGGAATTACTTTACCCAATGTACTTTTGGCTGTCTCCTTTGATAGAAATCATCAGGAGACATCCCGAAAGCACCGTTCTAAGAAGCCCCCCCCCCCCATGCTTCCATTCGAAATGCAGTAATAAATGAAAATACATACATAATAGAAGTGATGAAAGTTATTTCCATTGCCCATTTTATGTAGTGGCATGGGCTGTGTGCAGAACGATTTTATTTGCGCAGATGTCTCATTCACCCCCATATTCTTGACCCTGAGTTATAGTCTCATTTTTATCCATCTTAGGATAGTCGGCTGAACTCTGGCTCCCGCTCTGTGTGTTTTTTTTTTTTTCCAAAAGCTTTAATTCCGCATAACTATTGATGTAGCCCTTTAAACATAAGGGAACACAAAGGGAAGGTTAATTGGAGTGGCTAATTAAACATCGTGAAGTTAAAGAAGTGGAACACTGGGATTTTTGTTTTGATATTTAGCAACGTAGCCTAACCCTAAGGACATAGATTTGGCCCACGGTCTAGTATTATTATAACTTGCAAGGTTCCGAGGAGCAACAAAAGAGTGGAGCATTGATAACAATTGATCCCCAAAGGAGAAGTAATAACAATTATGACTAAGATGATTATTTTCAGCAGTTTAAAAATAAAAAGTGTGGATTTCTTTTCAATTTGAGAGCGTACCCAGCTAAGTTGTGAAAAGGAGGGGAATGAGGATTCTCAGCAGGCGATTCAATCAAGTCATTTTTAATCTCCACTAGGATTGGGAAATAGATATGATGGGACAAGGGTTGGGATTGATCTGCCCCAGGGACCATGTTTGCATCCACTGGGCATGGAATAGAAGCCCAACTTTGGCCAGGAGAGTCTTAACGTGACAGGCGAGGCCCAGTTGCTAGTAAAGTTCACTTCTGCCAGTCCTTGTATGCATTTAGGATGACTGCCCTCCTAATTAACAACAGGGTTCTCCATTAGAAGTCCTCTGAATGTCCTTGATGCCTTCTTGGGTTCTCCATTAGAAGTCCTCTGAATGTCCTTGATGCCTTCTTGGGTTCTCCATGAGAAGTCCTCTGAATGTCCTTGATGCCTTATTGGGTTCTCCATTAGAAGTCCTCTGAATGTCCTTGATGCCTTCTTGGGTTCTCCATTAGAAGTCCTCTGAATGTCCTTGATGCCTTATTGTTCCTTTATGTTGCCATGAAGACAGGGCCACCATAGCAGGAAGAAAGAAGGTTAGTCCAAAGTAGAAATATCAAAAGCGCTTTCAGAACATGAAGTTTCATCTAGACCAGGGGTGGCAAACTGAATTTCTTCAAGGGCTGGATGAGCATTGTAGTTCTTTTCCACGGGCCAGAAACACGGGGGGAAAGCCTGGACAGATGCCTCCTGTTCCTCACGTTTTTGGCCTAGGCGCCTTCCAGCAGCACTTTGTGCGGCCCATTTTGGCTGCCAGAAGCAGCGCAGGCTGGTCCTTGGCTATTTCCAGCCTGGCCCCTTGGGCCAGATTTAAGCACTCTGCAGGGCAGATCTGGCCCCGGGGCCTTGAGTTTGACACCCCTGATCTAGAGATTGCTTTCTTGATAGGAGCCTTGAGACCTCTTGCTAAACATGGACTGAGACAATAACTATACTTTTCAAAATAAGGGAGCGATGTGTCAGGGTTCCAAATAGCATCCAAAAGTAAATCAGAGTCCAAGGCAAAGTATTGCTCAAAGTTCCAATTTATTAAGAGAGCCACGTTGGCACATCTGGGAAAACCCAAACCTTTGCTTGCTTCCTGGGTTTTCCCCACCCAGGTTAAAGTTCACGATCTTGCCCCCACACCCACAAGTCCATCCCATGGGCCAGTCTCCCACTGCCATGCTGGCAGTTCCACCCATCCAGTTCTGGTCAGGTGCAGCGGTGCAAAGACAAAGGATGACCTTGGATTCTAGAAAGGAATTTTATTTTGACAACATCACATTCTACTCCTTACTATTCCCCCTCCCAATTCCCCACTAATGAAACAGCCTAGTAGAATAGAATATTAGTGTGGCAGGCCAAAGATCCCAACAGGAACTGGCTGCAGGCCTGACACAATGAATGTACTAGGCAGAAATAACTGGGTTTATAGGCTACGCCAATGTCACCTCTGGCACGCATGGCATAGGTTTGCCATCATAGGTCTAGCATTGTAGTCTTTTGCGTTCAGCACAGGTTCTTGGATACAGTAGAGCAAATCACCTCGCGGTCAAAACTGGGACTTCTTTTCTGAAATAATGTGAAAAATCTCCCAAATCTTGCGTAAAGCTGACTGTTTCCATTTGGTCTTCTGGCAAAGCCTGAGAAAATGGTCAGACAGCCTTCACTGGAGTTATTTCAGCCCTGAAGTAGAAGGCTTAAAAAAAAAACCCATCCCCTTCATCATTCCCTACTCTCTTTGAAAGAACAGGAACCATTCAGAGCTAGCACCCTGTATCCAAATGCTGAACTCTGTTCATTGTATATGTAAATAGATCAATTAAAGATCCAAATAATAATAATAAAAAGTTCAACATTCTCTTTCCAGTTATAAGCCAAGGCAGAATTTGGGTAGGAAAGGGAAGGGAAGGACCGACATTTTTCGAACGAAGAAATAAAAATCAGTGGGTTTTTTTCTCCCCCCTTTTCCTGACAAAGAATTCTGCTTTCAGAAAAAAAAAACCACCAAAAAACTGGAAAGCAGATGGTTGCTTATATATTTCTTTTTTTTTTATTATTTACTGCAATACTAAAGCCACCATAAAAAAGCAAAGTTGAGCAGACAGAGTTAATAATATAATCATTCAAAACACCTGCAAAGAGTACAGATGGGCAATTTCTATCGGCAAAATCATCAGCCAGAGCCCGCCTTCCCATATGGGCAAATGGTTCTGCCTTGAAGCATTCAAAGCTTTGTCCCTACCTTAAGAAAACCTGTTCGGAGCCTATGCGGTCTTTTTATAGCCTTCACAGAAGCGCATCAGACCTGGCGGCTTATTTTGAGCTAAATATAACTTACGGCATCTATAGCTTTCCATCAGCATCACGGATTTGTCCATGCTCTGATACAAAACAGCAGAAATGGAGAATGGGATTTTAAAAAGAAAGAGAGAGAGAGAGACAGAAAGAGAGGGATAGAGACAGAGAGACAGAGAAAGAAGACAGAGAGAGGGACACACACACACACAGAGAGACAGAGACAGAGACAGAGAGACAGACAGTGTGAGAGAGAGACACACAGAGAGAGAGGGAGGCAAAGAGAGAGAGAGAGAGAGAGAGAGAGAGATGGGCAGTTTTAGACACACACAGAGAGAGAGAGAGAGACAGGCAGAGAGACAGAGAGAAAGAGAGACAAAGAGAGAGAGAGAGAGAGAGAGAGACACACAGAGAGAGAGAGAGAGAGAGAGAGTGACAGAGAGAGACAGAGACAGAGACAGAGAGAGACAGAGAGAGAGAGAGAGAGAGAGAGAGAAAGAAGGCAGACACAGAGAGAGAGACAGAGAGACAGACAGCGAGACACTCACACTCACACAGACAGGCAGAGAGAGAGAGAGAGAGAGAGAGAGAGAGAGAGAGAGAGAGAGAGAGAGAGAGAGAGAGAGAATATTCAGGAGGAAAAAAATCAGACAGCTTTCTTTCTCAGTATGTTTGCAATTGGTTAATGTATACTAATGAACCAGTGAGCCTATATTTTACTCCTAAATTTCTGCCGGTGAACAGTGTGCCAGAAAAATCCTACTGTTTTTTTTAAAAAATTGCTGAACTTTCTTTTATTTTCTTTTATTTTTTTACTATGGAAAATGTTGGTTGGAGTTCCGGTTCCGGCGGCGGCGGCGACGGGCAGCTCTTTGCCCGCTCCGGCTCCCCGGTGGGCTTCCCCACTCCTTGGGGGGCACAGGACACCCCGCAGAGGGGTCCTGCCGGAGGGGCGGCATCGCGGAGGTCTCCTGCAGCGGCGGCAGCCGGCGGGGGCTCTCTCGCGCGCCCAAGGCACCGGGGAGCAAGCTCGGAGGGCGCATCGCGTTTCCACGCCTCGCGCCTCGCTACAAGCCGACTGGAGAATGCCACAATTGAAGGAAGCAGCTGCGGTGCGGTGAGGTTGCCTCTCTCTTCATCCCTTACTTTGCATGAAGATTTGATTCAGCTTTTAAAACTTTAAAACAACTTTCGGAGCATTTTGGAGGTGCGGCTGGAGGGAGGGGGGTTTTCCCCCCCCCCCTTGGACAAGCGGCAAGAAACAATTTTGCTCTCAGCCCCCGGGGAAGGAGGAGGGGGGAGAGCCAACGAATGAAGCCTCACTTAGGCTGAGATGATTTTCTTTTCAATTTAATTTTACATATTACAATGATTTGAGGACTTTTGGAACTTTTTAAAACTTTGTTACGCCTCTGTGCCCAAAACTGGCAGGGCAAGATGGCACACTTCCGTTGTCTTTATGAACTCTGAAACCTGACTCCACCTTTAAAATTCAGGCTTCCGGTCTTTGTCTCCGTGTCTCCCAGAGGAACCTCTTGTGGATTGGTATTTTTTTAACCTTCTAGGGGAAATTTTCTATCTATTGCCAGACTTATTGGAGAGATTCTCTTCTACCTGGTTATTCTGCTCCCGGATTCACCTGGCTACCCTTCTTTTCTAATTGCTTACTTCATATTTGGACTGAACTTTTAACGTTATAAAGGATGGCATCTAAAAGACCCCCTCCTGGAAAACCTGGCTTTGCCACTTCTGCTCCAACATCCGCAACATCCAGTCCAGCCACACAGTCAAAGATAACAGAACTGATGCAACATAAGACTATAGAGATGGACTTTCAACAAATGCTTCAACAAATTCTACAGGGCCAGGAGGAAATCAAGAAACAGTTAAGGGAAATGAAAGATGAAATTAAAGAAAACCAAGCCCAAATATATAAGAACTCACAAAGACTGAATCTTGTGGAAGGGGGGGTGGAGGAGGTGAGGGGGGTGGTGGAAGCTGTGCAGAAAGGGAACAAAGATCTTGACATCCAACAGATGAAATTAGAATTCGAGAGAATGTCCTATTATCTTAGATTTCAAAATGTTATAGAAGAAGATGGGGAAAATATAAGGGACATCATGACAAACATTCTGGCTGACTATACACACAAAGAAAAACAACAGATGGGGTGGGATATAGATCTGGTTTATAGAGTGAATTCAGCTTATGCTAGAACACACAATTTACCCAGGGAGGTTCACATTAAATTCCTTAGAAAAACCACAAGAGATGAAATTCTGGGTGTACAAAGGGGGCAAGCATTGACATATCATGATATGGAGATAACCATTCTGAAGCAGATCCCTAAGAAGATTAGAGAAAAAAGAAAAAATTATTCGCAATTAGCGAATAAATTATACCAGAAAGGGGTGTGGTTTAGATGGTTGATGCCTGAAGGTATGCTGATATTCTGGGAGGAGACAAGAATCAGAATTAATTCACCCATAGAGGCGCAGGCCTTTATGGAAAAAAATAAAACACTCCTAGAGAAACCACCAGACACTACAACGGACACGCAGGACACGGGAGGGGCCAGAGCTCTGCCAGTGGAGGGAGATGGGGCAATAGCAAGAAGACTCAGATCACAGAAATAAATATGAAAATCATATTATTATAAATTGACCGAAAGTGAAAATGGAATTATATTTGGATTTTATATTGTAATGTTTAATTTGATTGAATTTAATAATAGAACTAATATGCTGATTATAATCAATTATATACTAATGCATTATATATAAATGTACGCTATGGGTATGGAGGGAGGGGGGCCTCACACACTTTGCAACTGCCAAAATTTGTATACCTGTCCATTTACCCTTTTCCCTATAAATTTTGAAAAACCAATAAAATTTTATTACAAAAAAAAAAAAAAAAAAAAAAAAAGAAAATGTTGGTTGTGCTTTGCCCCTTTGGGAGGCAAATTGAGAAAAGGAAAGGAGAAAAAAGGAGAGATAGTTTGCTCTAGTGTTTAAGGCGCCAGGCTAGAAACCAGGAGCTTGATGAGTTCTAGTCCTAGACATGAAAGGTAGCTTTGGGCCTGTCTCTCTCTCTCAGCTGAAATCACTTCACAAGGTGATGAAAATAGAATAGAATAACAGAGTTGTAAGAGACTTTGGAGGTCTTCTAGTCCAAGCCCCTGCTTAGGCAGGAAATGTTACACCACTTCAGACAAATGGTTATCCAACATCTTCTTAAAGACTGCCAGTGTTGGGGCATTCACAACTTCTGGAGGCAACTTGTTCTACTGATTAATTGTTCTCACCGTCAGGAAATTTCTCCTTAGTTCTATGTTGCTTCTCTCCTTGATTAATTTCCACCCATTGCTTCTTGTCCTACCCTCAGGTGCTTTGGAAAATAGCTTGACTCCCTCTTCAGGCGTATTAGATATCTTGAGTCAGTTATAAAAATAATAACGGTGGGATAAAAGAAAATCTAAAAATGAATCTTTAAAAAAATCTCAAATAAATTCCAGTTTATCTCCAGGAGTCCTAAGCTAGGTATCCCAAAGGTGCTTTTTCAAAATGCAAGTGGATTTGGTTTGCTTTTCCTTGAAGATATTTCACTGCTCATCCAGGAAGCCTCTTCAGTTCTGACTGAATGGTAAAAAAAAAATGGAAGGACTTATATTCTTTGCAGTCGTCTGATTGTTAGCACTCTCTCTAAGAGTCGTTGAGGCCACTTGCAGGCTTATCTGTGCCCTCAGCGTCAAAGAAATTCCAGGGTCAAAGAAAGTCCAGAAAACAAAGAAAATACAGTTGTTTGTTGAAAAAGCACCTTTGGGACAACCATGACCTGAATGACTAAGAATCTTCACATACCACCTGAAGTTCATGACTTTCTGAAAAGCCTCATCAGCAGGTCTCCAGGACCTCCAAATGTCACAAGACTGAAATTTTAAGGTGCAAAAAAGGACAAATTATTAAATTTTAATAATTATTGTTTGGGGTTAAAGAGATATGAATGAAATGAAGTTCATTTTTAGTCCACTCCCACTATCATGTTTGGGACTATAGCTCTTATAGCAATAGCACTTAGACTTATATACCACTTCACGGTGCTTTTACAACCCTCTCTAAGCGGTTTACAGAGTCAGCCTCTTGCCCCCAACAATCGGGGTCCTCATTTTACCCACCTCGCAAGGATGGAAGATTGAGTCAACCTTGAGCCTGGTGAAATTTAAACTGCTGAACTTCAGCTAGCAGTCAGCTGAAGCAGCCTGCAGTGCTGCACTTCTAACTCTTGCGCCACCTCAGCTCTTATAATATTCAATGTCTAGTTGCAGCGTTTGACTTAAGAAAACTTGCAACTCCCGACTTGAGTAATTTTGATTAATACCTGCCAATGATGGTAAACTTGCTGAGGTTTCCACTGAACAGTTGTTGGTCTTTCATTTTGTAAATCTTTCCATTTTTTTTCCTTCAAAGTTTCTAGCAATAGATAATAATTACCCCCCCCCCCAAAAAAAAAAAAACCAGAAAGCTTCCTTGATGCCTTGGCCATGTTCTCCATTTTCCTCCCAGCTAAATTTTTGCTTTCATGTGGCACATAAAAGAGCAGTATGGTTTTGATGAACTAAATCACATGGGTTTCCTAATTAACATTAAAATATTGTCTTTTATTGTTAGCTTCATTTACCCTTTAAGTATCATTTCTTGCTAAACCAAATCTTACATGGGTGACCAAGGATATCGTGGGGAGGGGAGATGATTCCTTTTTAAAACTATAGAAGAGAAGAGAGGAAAATGTTGACTTTGTACAGTATAAGCAAGTTCTCTGCTGCTCCTTAATTCAAACGGAAATTGGAACAAATCCCTATGAGATAAAACAAAGTGAGCTGATACTGCTTGATGTAAAGTGTTAAAACGGAAGAACAGCACATAGCTTTACAGAGGTTTAAGTCACGTAGTTTGTAATGGAGCTAAGCCCTTGTTAATGGTGCATCCTTGGAAAATGGCGATGCTAATTAAGGAATTCTGAGAGTTGCAAGTTCATGCAACTGAAAAATGTCTATGTCAAGAAAGATTGGGGTCTATGGAGCTTCTCAATCATTCAAGGCATCGTTTGTCCCACTGGACTTTGTTTTTTTCCTTGAACACATTTTGCTTCTCATCCAAGAAGCTTCTTCAGTTCTTCTTGGATGAGAAGCAAACCATCTTCAAGGGGAAAAAATAAAGTAGAGTTGCCTTTTGAAAAATCACCTTTGGGACAACCATGATGACTGAGAATCTCCATAGACATTGGTGTCTATTCTAGCATCTAATAGTTCTGGGCACTCTTACTTGAGAGTTCATGTCAGAGAATCTTAGAAGAAAGAAAATCATGATGGAGATCATGGGATCTATGCAAAATCCATGAGAGACTATCATCAAACCTCTTAGATTCAAATCTTCCCAGTTTCCTAAACTTCAGCTCAAATCTGGTTATCTTCAGTTTCCTACCTATCACTTCTAAACGTGTACATAGATTCACAGAGAACTTATTTTGTTTCATGTATTTGAATCAAATAAGGACTGAGTCATAACTTTCCTCCCTCATAATCCACAATTCTCTGAATTTTGCAATTGAACTGCTACATGACTCTGTTTTCATCCACAACAAATCAAGGGTATTCCAATTCAAAACAGTGTGGATACTTTTAAAAAATCAAAAGAATTTAAAGTCTAAATCCTTGAATTGAGTCAGTTTAATTTAAGGAATGAGTCTGACAGAGAAAAAGGAGGTTTTGAAAAAATGTGAAAGCAATTCAATCTTTAAGTCCATCTGTCAGCTAGGTTGCTTCTGTTATTTTTTTCAATTCTGGAAATCAATCAAAAACTTGATCTCATCACTTTCCTTCCTTCCTTCCTTCCTTCCTTCCTTCCTTCCTTCCTTCCTTCCTTCCTTTATCTCTCACTCTCTCTATCTCTTTCCTTCCATCCATCCATCTGTCCATCCATCTATTTTGCCTTCAGGTTAGGGTTAGGGTAGCTAACAAACATTATGAATACACCTCTGTTCATAGCATCTTGCCACGGGACAATGTACTTGTCCCTTAAGAGGCATTTTGCTTGGCAAGCTTTGACCACCAATTCCAATAGCTAGTTGAAGTCCATACAGAGCAAATATGTGGAAACCCTTTTGAACAGTGGTGAAATTCATTTTTTTACTACCAATTCTGTGGGCGTGGCTTGGTGGGCATTGCAGGGGAAGGAAATTGCAAAATCTCCATTCCCTCCCCACTCCAGGGGAAGGTTACTACAAAATCTCCATTCCCTCCCGATCAGCTGGGACTCAGGAGGCAGAGAATGGATGGGGGCAGGGCCAGCTAGACACCTCTAGCTGGTTCTCCGAACTACTCAATTTGAATTACTCAAAATTTCTGCTACAGGTTTTCCAGAACCTGTCAGAATTGGCTGAATGTCACCCCTGCTTTTGAAATATTGGAACTTCCAGGAAAGTTCCTGGAAGCTTTCAAGAAAATCCCAAAACAAGATGGAAAAAAAAACAGACCTCTTGACTTTTTGTTCTAGAAGTAGGAAAGCACACTTATTCCATAAAGCAGTTTTGCAGAGGTGTTTTGCTTGAAGCATCACCTTTCCAAAGCTTTGTACTTCTATATCTCAGCTCAGCCCACTCAAGGGAGTGCTATGTATGTCAGCTTCAGCTCCCAGAGAGAGATAGACAAGCCTAGACACAGATAGATAAATACACAGAGACACGTTGTATATAAAAAAGCATGCATACATTGAGGAAAATCATTACAAAATGCATTAGATCAGAAGAAAATGCTTGCAAAAGCAGGGCAAAATAAGGAACTTTGCAAGCAAAAAAAAAAAAAAGTGAGTATGAGAAATGCGCAAAAATGCCCATGTACATTTTTGTACAAAGTCAAGATTAGAAGGCTGCCATGTCCTTTTCAAATTAAGTTTCTATGTGATCTCAATGAATATCAACCCTGGTTAATAAAAATGAGAGCTGTTTTCATAGTCATGGCCTGTATTCTTTGTATTGATGGTGGCCAAGACTAACTACAATTTATTCAGCTTTGTATATCAGAGCAAGCTGTGACTTGCCTACCATGGAACAAAGCTTTCTAATTTTTCCGCATTGCTACAACCAACCCAGTGGTGAAATTCATTTTTTTTTTTACTACCGGTTCTGTGGGCGTGGCTTGGTGGGCTTGGTGTGGCTTGGTAGGCATGGCTTGGTGGGCATGGCAGGGGAAGGATACTGCAAAATCTCAGTTTCCACCCCCATCCAGGGGAAGGATACTGAAAAATCTCCATTCCCACCTCACTCTGGGGCTAGCCAGAGGTGGCATTTGACACTTCTCTGAACTACTCAAAATTTCCACTACCGGTTCTCCAGAACCTGTCAGAACCTGCTGGACTTCACCCCTGAACCAACCCCAAAAGGAACAGATTGGACACTTGAGTCTTAAGAACTGAGTCATTGTGTTCTCATAAGAATTCTAATTTAAAATAGACCTTTAAGACAGTTGTTATGCTTCCTGTATTTGTTAATATACTTTTCCTGGACTTATATTTTATATTTCAAGTCTCTGTTATGACCTGCGATTGAAACCACACTTCTATTCTCAGGCTAGCTGCAAATTGTTGTTCCAAAGTATATGTGAATGTGTTCCAGGTATGAAATGGTTGTGTTATTCTGCACAATTAAACTTCATTAGAGATATGGGTTTGATTTAAAACTTGTCCCTGGATTTAAGTGACATCCTCATGGGATAAACTAGAATTTTATGTTATTGCTGTTAAGTAATTATTTAAATTAGCAGCGGAAAATTTAGAATGAATGGACTAAACTTGAATTAATGATTGCTTTGAGAATAAGTTTTGCCCATTAGCCACAAACCTTCTCTGGCTTTCATGTTTGTGTGCAGGTCTTCTGGGGTTTCTCTTGAGCTACTGATTCATGTTGTGTTTGTGAGTATATATACACACAGGCGTACACACACACACACACACACACACAAACACAAAGTTAGTGGTCCCCTGGTGCTTATGAGGTTCTGGAAAATTCCCTTCTCTGCTACTGCTCCTTTTCCCCCCCTCCTGATATGAAAACGTAGAATAATCTTTTTTCCTTTTTTCCTTGTGAACACTGGTATTGTTTGACGGTTCATAAAATACATTTTTGTTTATATGTGATTTTTTAAGAGGTGCACTCCTCTTAATAGAATCCCTTATGCCACCAGGCTTGAAAATTGGGCTTGGCCAACCTGGAACTATACACAAAAGTGTCTGCTACCTGTCAATGACTACTTCAGCTTCAACCTCAATAATACACAGGCAAACAATAGATACAAACTCAAGGTAAACCGCTCCAAACTCGACTGCCGAAAATACAACTTTAGCAACAGAGTGGTCAATGCCTGGAATGCTCTACTTGACTCCATTGTTACATCCTCAAACCCCCACAGCTTCAACCTTCAACTGTCTACTGCAGACCTCACCCCATTCCTAAGAGGTCCGTAAGGGGGGAATGCATAAGCACACCAGCTTGCCTTCCATCCCTGTCCTACTGTCCCCATTTATTTATACTCATTTCCCTTGTTCATATCCATGTTTATACTTACACCTGTTATCTTGTACATGTTTGACAAACTAAATAAAAATAAAATAAAATAGTTCAAAAATGTATAGCCTTTATCTTTTGCTGCATAGAACAATTCATAACGTGCAAGATAACCTTCAGTTGAATCCTTGAGTTGGCTTGACCTTTCATTTCTGATGTTCATTGGTTTTGTTCTGAAGGACTGGCATTGACCTACACCTTAGAGTAGAACCTTCAGGATAACAATTTGCAGGTTACACAAGGATAAGATCTTCTGTTTTAATCTTTTTTTTAATCTCCCAATAAAACAGAAGATAGTTTTCCCAATGTTTCCTTTGGAATTCCATGGGACAGTCGTCAAATCAAACATCTGGATTTTCTTTTCCTTTGACTTGAAATAGCTTTACAACCTCACCTGAAAGTTGGAAAAAAAGTTTTCTCCCATTTTCCAGGTAGGGAGATGAGCTTTAGAAAATTGTTGTTATGCTTCTCTTTGTGTCTACTAGTATATCACAGGGGATACAAAATAATGTGAGTGTTACAATGCTTGCAAAAATCCAGGGTAATAGTTTTCTCTATCTCTTTGGTCCTGTCTATTGGTCCTCTGGATTGTTGCAGCACAGGTAGGGCAACTGTAATAAAATTGAAGTTTAAAGCTGAAAAATCTTCTGCCCCTTACTCAGGAGCAGATCCTGGGGAGTACGGGAAGATACTTGTGTCTCTTTAAAGTTGTACTGTAAGGCTAAATTAATGCAACAAGCTAGACTAAATTAGGGACACGGTGGTTCAGTGGCTAAGACGCTGAGCTTGTTGGCAGTTCGGTGGTTCAAATCCCTAGCACTGCATAATGGAGTGAGCTCCCATTACTTGTCCCAGCTTCTGCCAATCTAGCAGTTCGAAAGCAGGTAAAAATGGAAGTAGAAAAATAGGGACCACCTTCGTGGAAAGATAACAATGTTCTGTGCACCTTTGGCATTTAGTCATGCTGGCCATATGACCATGGAGATTTCTTCCGACAGCACTGGCTCTTCAGTTTTGAAACAGAGATGAGCACTGCCCCCTAGAGTTGGGAATGACTAGCACATATGTGTGAGGAGAACCTTTACCTTTACCTAGACTAAACTGGAATTGAGTTGGTTCTTAGGCAGTATGTCAAGATGTTGGAAACCCAGTCACTATCTTTATATGTTGTGTCAATCAAGTGTTCATTCTAAACCGTTGTATAATTTATTTGTTCATATGATGCCAACATGACCATTTTGAATTTTGTTAATCTATGTGTGGGTTTAGTGTATTAATGTAAACTGAGCCTGAACTTCCTTGAAGAACATACAAATAAGATTGGATACAAACATTGCAAAGAATTTTTTAGGGTTTTTTCCATCATGTAAATTTCAGAACAATAGGTACAGTTTCAGCTTGGAAATGTGTTTCCCTAAGAAGTTTCAATAAGAACAATCTCTATTTAACATTTTGATAGGCTGATCCCATTGAGCTGACCAGATTAGATTTTATAGAATATGAATAATTAGAGTTTTGTAGCCGAGCCAAATTTTGAAAAAATATAGACAGAGTATATCAAGAACCATTTCTGTCCTCTGGGAAAGTCACTGTGTGAGAAGCTGGCATACATTAGTTCCAGATTGAAGGTGGGTGGGTGGAAAATCTATTCCTTATTGGCAGGAATATTTTGGCAGTATAAATAACCGAAGTCTTATGAACAAACTGGTCAATTTGAAATTAAATAAATGATCTCTCATTGCCTCCATGTTTTTACCAGATAATCACAAAAGGTGATTTGTTTCAGCAACTCAATTAGTTGGCTTACTAATTGTGTAAAGCAGGGATCATTAAAGCTTCAAGAGCTTACCATTGTCATATGTAAACTTGCAGTTAGAGTTTCTTTCTTTCTTTTTCCTTTGAAGTCTGGGTACGAAGTGCGCCTTGCTTGTTGGTTTTCTTCAAACTGCCAGATTCTTCCTTAAGCAAATTCTAATTTAGGCACTACTATCTCTAGGACTTTGTTCCACGGTTAGAACAATCAATTACTTGGTACCAATGAAAGAGGAATGTAAGCTAGGCTAAGAACTCAGACCTGGGAAGTGTTAAGATCTTGGATCATGTGATTGGCCCTTTCTGCTTGAAATCACACAACACGATAGACTAAATGATAGACAGATGCCTGTAGGAGGTCATCCCAGCCAAAAACGGGAGCCCATTTTGCTGGCAGAGCTCTTGTATCACCACAGGTGCCCCTGACATGAGTGACATTGAGCTGGCCATGTCCACTCTGTCCATGCCCACCTTGGCCCACCAAAGTCAAACACAATGCTGATTTGTGGCTCTCAATGAAATCGAGTTTGACACCCCTGCACTAGAGTAATTCAGTAAATTATGTGCTCATGTGTTGTGCTAAAGTAATCACTGTATTCAGAGATGGTATTCAGCCAGTTCGGACTGGTTCACCCAAAACCGGCGGCCGCCCTGGCTCTATGCCATCCTATTTAGGCATGTTTTTGAGGCTTGGCATGCACGTGTGAAGTGAGCATGCACGGGGGTGAACCAGTGGTAACAAAATGTGAAACCCATCTCTGACTGTGTTAGAGGAAGGGATACTACTGGTAATGGAGATTTACCTGCAAGAGATACACTGATCATGTTTTCTACTTTACAATAATAGAAGGCCAGTCGAAATCCAGGTTAACTATGTAGAGTTGTAAGAAGGAAGAGAAAAGTTCTTCAAATAGTAGTGCTACAAGGGTGAGATATTGGACCAGATGCCCAAATCCTCAATCATTAGAAGGAAGAGGAGCTCAAACTTATAAAGATTAGCCTAAACAAAGTACATGCCTTTGAATCTAAAAAGAAAAGAGCATTTTGAGACGCGTTGGTCACTATGCCTCAAGTAGTCTCATGCACGATAGTCTGAAATTGTCCATCAACAGCATTTAGTTCAGTATTTCTCAACCTTGACAACCTGAAGATGTGTGGACTTCAATTCCCAGAATTCCCCAGCTAGCATTGTTGTCTGGGGAATTCTGGGAGTTGACGTCCATACTCCTTAAATTTGCCAAGGTTGAGAAAACACTGATCTAGAGAACTGGTCTCCTGTTCCCACCTCTAATATAACCTTTGTATTTCTCACCTTTAATATAAATTAACTTTCCCATATTTGTGCAGATCTGTTGATTCTTTCCTCCCTGATGTGGGGAGGCATATTTTCACTTACCATAAAACAGCATGAGGCTGGGATTGAGAAGATTATGCTTAGGTGTAGAATTTGGTTGCCGCATTTACAGAGCTAGCCCTCATTTAAGGCAATGTAAGAGAAGCAGGCATTGTTAGGGAGCAGCCATGATGTGAGATCCCCAGATGGTATCTAAATAGATTGTATTACACGGTTACTTTATTATTATTAAGAGATGGTTCCGTGTCCGACGCAGCCTTGGTTTAATAATTGCTGTGTGGTTTTTGCATCTGAACTCATCAGCTTAGATTAAAATTGGACAGAATCCTTTCCCTGCATTCAACAGTTTATTAATTTCCAGTAGAAGTCTTGGATACTTGTTTTGTTTTTGTTTTAATTCAAACTATGGCAACATTAGGGCTTAGTGACTAGGACACCGAGCTTGTCGATGAGAAAGGTTGGCAGGTCAACAGTTTGAATCCATAGCACCGTACAGCTCCCGTTACTTATACCAGCTTCCACCAACCTAGCAGTTCGAAAGCATGTAAAAATGCATTTAGAAAAATAGGAACCACCTGGTGGGAAGGTAAGAGCGTTCCCTGCACCTTCGGGGTTGAGTCATGCTGGCCACATGACCATGGAGATGTCTTCCAACAGCGCTGGCTCTTTGGCTTTGAAACGGAGATGAGCCCCACCCCCTAGAGTTGGGAACGACTAGCACATATGTGTGAGGGGAACCTTTACCTATGGCAACATCGCTATGCAAGTTGCATGGTCACCTGACTATATAGTATGGTTGAGTTTTCATGGGAAAAAAATGCCCCCGTGTGTCTGTTCAGAAAGCACAAAAAAAAAGGGACTTCTTAAAAGGAAAAAGCAAGGCAAGTTTTAAAAGAACAATTTTGGTCACCTCCCCCCCCCCCCCCAAAAAAAGAAAATTGCCTCTTTTTATTCCCCCTGCCTTACAAGTTCTGGAAGACATTTTTTACAATGCCCCCTTCTCTTCAGTTTGCTTTCAATGTGACAATTTAAAGGCAAGGCAAGCTGTTCAGAAGAGCTCTACATTAGCCACAATGGAGTATAAAATGAACATTATCTAGGGTTTCTCTTTTTTTTTCTGGGTAGCTTTACATTTCCACTGAAGGCGATTACGGCCCACAAAAATTTCTCCCCTGTGAACTCTAAGGAAATTGTCAAAGTGACGACGTTTGTCATCTCTTTTCAAAAGATGTCTTTTTTTAAAAAGGTGACTTGGTTATCTTTGTAAAGTTATGCAAAGGAAGTTACAAAGCCTTACAGATTGGAGCAAGACTGAACTCCCTTTACTTTGGTCAATGGAAGGTATGGTGTTCTGTACTTCCACATAAAAACTGCATCTATTTTAATAGATAGTAATTACACCAGAAAGAATTTCTATCTCCGCTGATAATGAATGTCAGTCCTGACACAGCAGAAAGACTTCACGAGACTTTATTATAATGCAGCAGCACAAAAGTACTTGCTATTAAGTCCTGACAATAGCCAGCAAGTCAGAAGATGCTTCATTTGACCATTCTGAAGGCTATTAAATGCCTAGAATAATAGAACAGATGCTCCCAACTTGGTGCTGTTTAACTAGTGGAATTCAACGGTCTTGAGCTCATAGGAGTAATGTAATGGAAGAGCACCATACTGCTATAGAAGCACAACTTCTTATTTGGGGAGATTAGCTTTTCCTTAAACGCTAAGCAACTAATTGTATAACTTTGTGTGACAGGTCATGGCTCAACTTTTATTGAATGCAGTATATGTCTACTTCAAAAATTTCAGAGATTTGGGTTTTTTGCTAAGGTGTAATAATCAAATTAGGGCCGCCTTCGGCTTTGGGCATCCCCAACTGGAATCTTCCTATCTTGAGAAAGAAAGAAATACTGTATGTACACATTGGAAATGGTTCAATTTGGTTTAAAGAGGAAAATGCTCTTAAAATCCAGATTCCGGGTGGGTTTTCCAAACTACCTTCATTCTGGCATGATCTTTCTTTTGTGAAGTAAAAGGTATAGATGAACACCTAAACTTGGGGAGTCTGGATGTGATGCACCAGTTTCCCCTAGTGTGATTTAACAATCCTCCCCTCCTCTTCTATACTTTGACCTTTGTAGTAGAAGTTAGGTGCGGTGTACACATTCAATGTAATTTTGTGCAAGGAGAGGAGCTGAGATCAGGACCACGGATAGCTCCAAAGGTTCATGTAAACTGCTGGAGATACACTCCTCAAAACGAGTTTTCTGTTTTGCAGGTGGAAGTTTAAGGAACGAAAATAGATGTCTTAAGCATTGTAGAAGCTTCAAGCACAGGGGTATTTTTTTTTGCCTCCCAGAACTTCTCCATCCTCTCAAAATGTGATCTGTCACACCTCCTTTTAGAAAAAAATGTGACTTGGTCCATACAGCTCTGCAGAGTTTTTGAGCAGACAGAAGTTGTGACCCACTTTTCTTTTCTTTTTAAATAGTTTTTTTAGAAATTTTTTAATTGTTTTAATTAAACAAAAATACAAAAAAAACATTCTTCATTACATCTTGTAGAAAGCATGTTGATTGGTTATAAATGAATTTCGTGCATTACTATACATCCTTCATATTTTGAATTTACATTTTAAAATCGAAGGTCTTTATGTATTTTACCATCAATGTACCATCACTCTCATTTAGCTATAATTATTTAAATATGCTTTTATCTAGAATCATTTGCACTTGAAGACACAACCACCTACTGGCATTCATTAGCTATTCCTATAAACCTCCAATAATTACCCTTTTATAGCATATTCACTTTTTTCCCCCAACTCACTATCTAAGGCTTATATCTTTTCTTTTTAAATAGTTTTTATTAAACATTTTAATCTTTAAAAACAGAAAGAAAAAGACTACAAGAAAAAACAAAAAAACCATACATAAACATGCATAACAATATAAAGTAATTATACAGGCTTCTGTCTTGGCTTTCATGTTTAGCCTCTATAGTTCCCATTCTGTATTGCCTTCCTATTGATTTTACCTTGTCCAATCATATAATAACAGTACTGCTAACACTTATAATAATATTAATTATTTATATCACCATTATATTTACATTCTCTATTTTCTGTTTTGGCTTCTGTTTTCTAGCCACTTATAAATTCTATTCCATATTTTATAGAAATCCTATTCTTCTCTTTCTTTTAGTTCTATTGTCATTTTGACCATCTCTGCACATTCGAGTACTTTTCTAATTATTGTTTCGTCTGCAGGTAGATGAATAGAAATGAAACCAGAAGCATTCTTATTAGGACTATTAGACCAAAAAATGGATAAAAATTTCAATACATAATAATACACATACTCACTGCAGCTAGGATTGCTTTCGCACAAAACTGGAAAAAAATCAATACACCTGCTTTACCCCACTTTTCTACTTCTCTATGATTGGATCTTTGTCCCATGCCCTACTTGGCCATGAAATACAAAGGTAAAGGTTCCCCTCGTATATTTGTGGTAGTTGTTCCTGACTCTAGGGGGTGGTGCTCATCTCTGGAGCTGAGGAGCCAGCACTGTCCGAAGATGTCTCTGTGGTCATGTGGCCAGTGTGACTCAACACCGGAGGTGCACGGAGCACTGTTACCTTCCCACCAAAGATGGCCCCTATTTTTCTACTTGCATTTTTTAATGTGCTTTCGAACTGCTAGGTTGGTAGAAGCTGGGACACGTAACGGGAGCTCACTCGGTTATGCAGTGCTAGGGATTCGAACCACCAAACTGCCAACCTTTCTAATTGACAAGCTCAGCATCTTAGCCACTGAACCACTGTGTCCCTTTTAGACTGGAGGGAGCAATGACTGAAAACTACTCTGGTTCAGAAAGCCTAACAGAAGAATAAAGAACAGAAGGCTACTGAAGGAAGACCAGGAAAACAAATCCATCCAATTGCTGCTTAAACGAGGCACACTAGAAAAAGTGGGCAAGGCAGTTTGGTAATTCTACTAGTCTAAAACCAAAAGGATTTGGGGCTGTGGGGCTGCAGTTATGTGATCAGTCAGGAGGGGCAGTAGTAAACCTCCACCTTTGTCCTCAACCATGTGAAGAATGCATGAAAGATGAAGTGTCCTGCCTGAATAACATACTCCATCATTTAGAACAGATAACATTGGAACGTTATGAAGTTTAACAACTCCAAATATTAGAATCGTAGTAATGATACATCTAAATAGGCATTGCTTGTCTCCTGTTTGTATCTCAGGAAATCTCAAGATTTGAGACAAGTGATAAGAAATTTAAATTTCTGTTGAAGAACTGTGAATGAAGGATTTTCTTTCTTTCTTCTCTCTCTCTCTCTCTCTCTCTCTCTCTCTCTCTCTCTCTCTCTCTCTCTCTCTCTCTCTCTCTCTCTCTCTCTTTTCCTTCTTTCCTTCCTCAGGTATGTAAATGAGTTACAGTTGTACAAGAGTATAAGACAGATACACATTTATGCCAAATAAATCTTAGGTATAGATCAAAAGATGCTTCTGTCTGATGTTGAAATAAAAGGATGCCTGCTATCTTTTCCATTTTTTCCCCTCACTGTATTTTATTACGATGTATGGTTTTCCTTCAAACAATGGATCTTCCAGCCAGGAAGTGTGTCTATTGTTAGATTAAGCAAAGCCATATGTGTATAGTTGAGATGCATACAATGAAGTGATCCATCCACGTAGAAGCATGGCATGTACAAAAGACTGAATAGGAAAAATAAAGACGTTTTTCTGCAGTTGCAGAAATAATAGGAAATTCTCTACCCTGATAGAATACAATTAGGAGGGGAGATGCTTTTTTTATTATAGTCAACTAAAACCATGTGCAAAATTGTGCCTAAGATGAAAGGAGATAAAACTAAGATGTGTCTGAGTGACTACTCAGTTGTAGAAGTTAAATTTAACTCCTATGTTTTTGACACAAATATGTTCTTTTCTTTTTCTCTTTCACCATTTTCTCCTTAAGAATTATTTAGTTCAGGAACCTTAATTAGAGACAAGAAGGTTGCTGATTAGAAGGAAAATGAAGGGATGACTTTGGAGAGAGAAAGAAGAAGTATTATAGCATTTTCAGATCTACCAATAGCTGGTGAAAATGTCAGGTTAAATGCTCATTTCCCATTTCCTCATGCAGAGAGTGACAGATTTAGCAACTTGGAATGAACTCATTCTTCAGGGCTCTTCCAGTTGGGAAAAGAGCAGGAATATCCAAAGCTTGGTGATATTCCATAATACATTTTGTTTGACCACTACCCATTACCAAGCAGGAGGCACACTTAACAGACTTAACAGAATGCCAGAGTTGGAAGGGACCTTATAGGTCATCTAGCTCAAGCAAAAGACCCTACACCATTTCTGACAAATGGCAGTCCAATTTCTTCTTCAAAGTCTCAAGTGATGAAGCCCCCACAACTTCTGAAGGCAACATCTGTTTCATGGGTTGATTGTTCTCACTGTCAGAAAGTTCCTCCTTATTTCTAGGATGATTCTCATTTCTTAGAATCTTAGAGAGATTCTAGGAATCTCTCCTTGGTCAGTTTCCATCAATTATTCCTTGTCTGGCCTCCAGGTGCTTTGGAAAATAGCTTGACCCCCCCCCCCCGCCCCATCCTCTCTGTGGCAGTCCCTCAAATATTAGAAGACTGCTATCATGTCTCCCCTGGTCCTTCTCTTCACTGGACTAGCCAGGCGCAGTTCCTAAAACTGTTCTTCCTATGTTTTAATCTCCAGTCCTCTGGTCATCCAGGTTGCTGTCCTCTGCACTTTTTCTAGAGTCTCAACATATTTTTTATTTTTGACTTCTGGGTCAGCTTTGAGGTTCCACATTCACCTCGCATGCAGAACCTCCACTCCTTGGATTGTCTAAATCAGTGGTTCCCAACCTTTTCTTCACCCTGGACCACCCTTTAAATAAATACCTTTTTGTGGCCATGGACCCCCAAGACTTCACTTAAGATTTAAATGATAACATCATGACCATCCCAGACTCTACAGCCCACACGTTGAGAACCACTGGTCTAAATCATTCCTGGGCTCTAGGTGATGTTGTTAGTTGCGAAGTCATGTCTGACCCATCACGACAACTTTCCTCCAGGCCTTCCTGTCCTGTACCATCCTCTAGAGTACATTTAAGCTGACACCGACTGCTTCAGTGACTCGACCCAGCCACCTCATTCTCTGTCGTCCCCTTCTTCTTTTGCCCTCAATCTTTCCCAGCATGAGGCTCTTCTCCAGTGAATCCTTCCTTCTCATTAGGTGGCCAAAGTATTTGAGTTTCCTCTTCAGGATCTGGCCTTCTAAAGAGCAGTCAGGGTTGATCTCCTCTAGGACTGACCAGTTGGATCACCTAACAGTCCAAGGGACTTGCAGGTGTTTTCTCCAGCACCGTAGTTCAAAGGCCTCTAGGTGTACGCAGTGCTAAAAATTAGCCTTCTCTGTGTGCATGGCAATATGTCATTATTGCCTCCTTGCACCCCAACAGAAAACAAAAAACGAGGATTGATTTGCAATTGCACACATGTCAAAATGGAGAGCAGGATGTTTATAGGGTCTTTATTGAACTTTGGTTCAGAAGATCCTTTTTTCTTTTCCCTTGTATAGAAAATGAAAAAAAAAAAAGAATAGAAGAAGCTTTATTCTACATCATCTTTGGCATGGGACCTTTGTAAATCTTACCCAACATTCATCACTTTTATTTTTTTGTTCTCTGTTTCTCCGACCGCTGTACTTGCCGACATCTTCCTAGCCTATGATTGATGTACTTATTTCTGCTAAACTATCACTAACCAAGCATATCATTTTTATACAGTAAGTGTACATTCAATTTCCCTACAGTTTTGACTACTAAACTGTCTCGGCAGTGAAACTGGCATATTGGAGAGGGTTAGGAAGGTCCTCCTGAGCTGTTGGAAGCACTTTGATAGGGGGGGAAAATGAAGGTCACATACTTTTCATCAGTGACTAAAATTTTGGTACAGAAGGTTGTGTTGTTGTTGAAGCTGTTCCTCTCCCTCCCCCCCCTCTCTCTCTAGCTTCCATCTCTCACACAGCGACTTGAAGGTGATATAATAGAGATTCATTACAGGCAGGTTACTCATTCATTTTTACCTTTAGTTTTTTTCACCCCAGCTTACTATGAGGTCTGTTTGAGGAGATTCTGCAAAACTTTACGGTGCTGTCCAGTTTAGGGCTGTAGAAGGAAAAGGAGATTTCATTTAAAAAAAAGTTGTCTAATCTGACACGAAGGAGTTGTGAGCTGAATTTTTCCATACGGGGAGAAGAATTGTGATACAGCTTGTCTTCAAAAGCAGTGGGTGCTCCATCACTGGAGGTGTTCAAGAAGAGACAGGATAGCCATTTGTCTGAAATGGTATAGACTCTCCTGCTTGAGCAGGGAGTTGGACTAGAAGACCTCCAAGGTCCCTTCCGATTCTGTTATTCAGTTATTCTGACAAATGTACATTGCAAACATACTGTACGATGGACTTTTATCCAGTTATTCTAACCATCTTGGTGCACCGAGGTTGTTAAGATTTAAAACACGTGTTTTGACCTAGGTTTCCTTAAAAAGCAAGAAGCAGAGTCTTGGTCCTGGCAAAACCCCTTTTATTTACATGACTGTGAATTCCCTTTCATTCACAGTCTGCAAGGCTTAGCAAACAGTCTTTCAGAGGAATATTTATCAATACGAACCTTATCTAGCTTGGCAAGCTGCCAGATAACTTGATTCCAAACACAGGGCAAGGCAATACTTGGCAGAGAGTTTCTTATAGTCACAAACAGATCTTTCCACTCTTGAAATGACCAAATGAAGGGATTGTTTCCTGCAAAAGCCCACTCCCCTTTCGTTCCTATTTTGTTTCCTATGGGAGGAGCCAATCACCTCCAAGGTGTGGCTTTATTCCAAAATCAACCCTGCTTTCTTAGTTGTTATTGTCTTCTGGCCGCTCTGCGCATGCACACACTGGGAACAGGCTCCAGCTGTTCCTCTGCCTCACTGCTGTCTAGCTCCCTCTCTGCCTTCCGACGCAGAGCCCTCGCCTGAGCTTTTCTCAGCCCCCAGGACTGACCCATGTTCCTCCCCAACCTCCTCACTCTCCGACTCTGCTGCCAACTATTCTGGCCACCGGTGGGCCACAACAACAGGCAGACACCACTCTCCATCTACCTCAACCCTTTTTCTTCTTCCAAATTAGAGATGATCCCTTGCAGAATACTTCCTAATCTCCCTCAGAGACCACAAAACTGTTTTTTTAAAAACCAAATGCCTTCCTCATTCAAAATCATTTTCTGTTCTTCTCTCTCTCTCTCTCTCTCTCTTCTGCCTGCCAAACTGTGGCATCTGTGCCTGCTGCTCTTTAGTTCTTCCATCCAGCATGTTTTTCAACTTCCTAGGAACATTTGTAGTTCTTAAATCCAAAGGTCATATTTAACGTTAGAGAAGGGGTTTTTTATTTCTTTTTTGGAGGAAGAGGGGAGACTCGGATATTGCTGTTTAATGATTTTTGCTTGGAAGAAGCCTTGGAGATGGTGTTCATTTCAGCTGGAAATGAAACTTTTTTTCCTAATTCCTCTTTGAACCCATTTGCGTCTTTGATTTTCAAGCGTTCTAGCCCATGGTCATTCAAATTCTGCTTAATATCTTAAGACAGTACTTTCATTTAAAGCTTGCCCCTCTGGTGTCCCCTTAGGTTGAGGAAGGTCCATACCTGAATGGAGGATAGGCAGAGGATTGAAGTTAGGCACAGATCAACATGCAAGGTAACTCCATCTACTCAAAGCAAACCAGCTAATGCTTTACACCCACTAATTACCTTATTAGCATTTCCCCCAAAAAAGTTTGATAAACCTTGGGGTATTTTGCAACGTATGTAGCTAAATGTTTTGCAACTGTTAGTTAGACTAGTGGCCACTAACCTAGTTCCTTTAGAAATGATTAATTAGCCAATTTCAAGGTGGATAAGGATATCAGTAACTAGGCTCATGACAGGTATAAATTACTTCCAGTATTCAAGGCTGGATGCCACCAATTACCTGTTGTTTAGAACAAACAGGAAGAGCACTCTTACATCCACACTGTTTATTGGAAATAGTGGGTGAATTTTTAGTTCACTACCGTTTTGTGGTTTTTGTTGTGGCCCGCCAGTGGCCAACGGAACTGAGAGCAGAGTCGGACAGTGAGGAGGTTGGGGAGGAGCATGGGCCAGTCCTGGAAGCTTGGGAGGGCTTGGATGAGGACTTCAATCACCTTATTTGAAAAATATTTACATGGCAGCTTTCCAAGATAGATGAGGTCTGTAGTCATAAATATTCCTTTGAAAGACTGTTTGCCAGGCCTTGCTGAATGTGAATTGAGAAGAATTCACATTCATTTAATAAAAGGGATTTTGTTGGGACCAGAACTCTGCCTTGTGCTTTTAGGGAAGCCCAGGTCAGAACAGTTTTTGTTCTTAAGTTCCATCTACTCAAGGCAGAAAAACAGGTGACTGTTTAGAAAGGAGAATGCCACACCTGTCTGGCTTTGTTGGGGGCAACCTAAGGTCCCAGACTCCAAAAGAAAGCAAGGGCAGAATATATTTGGAAGAAGGAATTTGAGAGGTATGGCAGACAAAATGAATTGCTAGTTCACACTTGGGCACCAGCTATCCTGTGGGGCTGTCGAGGCCCTCAAATGATGTTGAAGGACCAAACCTTTACTATTGTATTGTAGAATTTGACAGTTGGATTTCTTTGTTGAATCTATTTGATGTGCTGGTTCAGCAATTGTGTGGGTATAGCTTGAAGATAATACAATTGGTCCTCCTGGTTTTAAAAAGGTACAGTAGAGTAAGAGGACCCGGTGGCTCAATGGCTAAGATGCTGAGCTTGTTGATCAAAAAGGTCGGCAGTTCGGCGGTTTGAATCCCTAGTGCCGCGTAACGGAGTGACCTCCCGTTACTTGTCCCAGCTTCTGCCAACCTAGCAGTTTGAAAGCATGTAAAAAATGCAAGTAGAAAAAATAGGAACCACTTTTGGTGGGAAGGTAACACCGTTCTGTGTGCCTTTGATGTATAGTCATGTCGGCCACATGACCATGGAGACATCTTTAGATAGCGTTGGCTCTTTGTCGGAGATGAGCACCTCCCCCTAGAGTCAGGAACAACTAGCACATATGTGCGAGGGGAACCTTTACCTTTAGAGTAAGGGGAATCATTAAATAATTCTCTGTGGATACTGTGCAAAAGGGAAAATTATTTTTTATAAACATACATACATACATACATACATACATACATACATACATACATACATCAGGAAATAAGGAAATAAGGAAGCGAGCACCTCAATGGATTTATAATGCAGTACTCAACAAAAAGTTATATTTTAAGACAGCCTTAAAGCTTATAGTCTCTCGTGATTTACTTTCGGATCCCATGACTTCTCCAAATTTTAAATCTTTAGCCTTTCTGTCCTGTAGCCTTGGAGTAAAATAAAATCAAAACACGAAATAATATTTCTGCAGTCAACATTGGTTTTAAGGCATTTCTTCACAACTGCCAGTAGTACACCTTATGATGGAGGGGAAAAATATATGTGTTAAGGTTGTAACACAATTAAGGAATCTTGGAGCACTGTGCAATGCTACAAGAGTGATGTAGTAATTATCAGTGAACTTATCTATCTTTCAAATATATGCATTTTATGGGTTTTAGGGATATTCTAAGGTTTTTGTGAACTTGTGAAAAATGTGTAGGAGCGTATGTGTGAGAAAGAGAAAGAGTATATGTAGATCCATGTCTGTGTGTAAACATTCACACCCTTATCAAAAAAAGTTACATTACACATGCACATACACACAACCCTTGACAAGTGTCATGTGCCTCTTCCTCTCATTATAACAAGAATAATTTGGAACAAAGAATATCAGACACACGTCTTTTGTAACATATATTGAAATAATTCACTTCCTGTTAGCTGTATTGAATTTTTAATCCTCTATATATTTATCGCGAAGTGTAACAAATTACTTATAGCACACAAAAGCTTATGGCACACGATTACCCTTAATTAATGGGTAAGTGCAAGCCTTTATTATTCAATGAAACTAATTTATTATCTTAATTCTCTGATGTTCGGTTCCACGTTTCTATTGAGACCGTTGTTCGCACCATGGTAACCATCCGCAGCCATATGTAAAGGGGTTTGTGTGTGTGTGTGTGTGTGTATGTGTGTGTGTCTTTATGACCTACACCACCTAATTAGATTGTATTGTTATCCCCAAATTATGGAGCAAACAGATTTTTTAAGGAAATCAAGGCCCTGGGTACAGATTTGTGGATAACTGGTGGTATCCCTTCTTTCTCTTCTCTGCATTCCAACAACTCTATTATTTCCCCCCAGCTCTTGTTTCATCCTTGATTCTTTTGTCTGTGTTTCTCCCTCCCCCCACCGCCCGCCCTTGCATCACCACATCTCCGCCTTGGTGTGATTGCACACTTTCCTTACCTGTTCCTTGTCTCTTCTATTAGACACAGCTAGTTAACTGAGAGGAAGTGAAAAGAGCTGGAAGGTGCATAGTCGAGAGTTTCCCCAGCTAATTGCTAGTCCTAATAGGCACCATTAGCCACTACAAGCCCTTTGAGATGGCCTTCAGCTCCTCTCAGGTAACAGCCATCACCAGATAAAGGCTGAAATGCGCTCCATTTAGAGAGACACTTGCAGACAGGGATGTCACAGGCTGCCAATTATGCTCTGCCTGTACACAGTCACTTCCAAGAGATAGCGAGATACGTACACCGAGAGCTCAAGGAATGAGCTGTGTACTAACTCAACCTACAAATACACAGGGGCTTCGGAGGAGGCGCCTTCTTTCCAAATTAGGCTCCATCATATTTATTGTGTCTTGGTTATGGCCCCTGGCCTGATTCTTTCCACACTATCCAAACGGTCAACCCAACATCATTGGGAAAGACCATGTTGGGCCTGGAGAGGCTTACCTTGCTGAATCTGAGCAGCCAAAGCAATATCTGCACGCCCGGTGGTGTGTAAGGAACCCATCTTTCTTAAAGGAACATGTCTATCCTTTGTGGCTTTTGGTCTCCTGAATTAGAGACATGGAGGCTATGATACTCTGCAGTTATTTCTAAACTAAAATTTAAGGTTTAATCTGTTAGGGGAAAAGGTCAAAGAAATGACAGGGAGACTAGCAAATCTTCTTTGAAGGATGGCCCTTCATAGCCTTAAACACAATCCCATCATCTTCTTCATCTTCTTTCTTCCATCTGCAGTTGGAGGTAGGGACCTGATGTTACCGTTTACCTGCCTCACTCTCCCTATGAATTATTATTAGCTTTTAAAATATTGTTCTTTAGAAGCATCTGGCACCTTAAAAATGAGGATGCATCCCTCTTTTGCAGCATTGTGATTCAGACATGTGTGCAATTAAACAACAACTTGGATTCATACAAGTTCAAGTGGTTGCAATTTTGTTGTTGCTGTTGTTCACATTCTCAAAGACTGCCTGTATAAATCTCCAAAGGTTTTGGGGGTTTTTTGGCAAGAACTTGACAAGAAGCAATGGGTGGAAACTAAGCAAGGAGAGAGGCAACCTAGAACCAAGGAGAAATTTCCTGATAAGATAATTAGAACAATTGATCAGTGGAATCAGTGGTTAGAGTGCAGTACTGCAGGCTGCTTCAGCTGACTGCTAGCTGCAGTTCGACAGTTCAAATCTCACCAGGCTCAAGGTTGACTCAATCTTCCATCCTTTCGAGGTGGGTAAAATGAGGACCCCGATTGTTGGGGGCAAGAGGCTGACTCTGTAAACCGCTTAGAGAGGGCTGTAAAAGCATTGTGAAGCGATATATAAGTCTAAATGCTATTGGTATTCCTTCTCTCCCTCCCTTGGTGGTGCAATGGTCAGAATGCAGTATTATAGATGAACTCTGCCCACTGCCAGTTCGATCCTGACGGGTTCAAGATTGATTCAGCCTTCCATCCTTCCGAGGTGGGTAAAATAAAAACCCAGATTGGTGGGGGCAAGAGGCTGACTCTGCAAACCGCTTAGAGAGGACTGTAAAAGCACTACGAAGCGGTATATAAGCCTAAGTGCTATTGCTATTCACACACCATAAGTGAAGAGGTCAGAAAAATCCAGGCAGTTAAAATAAAACCAAACAAACGTCAGGAAAAGTGCCTCTTGTCTTTTTTACCGAAGAGATGCTAAGCAATCTTCAGCGCTGTTTTCAGAGAAATATGGCAGCTTCCTTTCTTGGAAGGGAACATTATTTTTCAATCTCTTAAGAAACTTCACTCACAGCAAACAGAAAATCTTGGAACCCCTACAGCAAGAATTCTGGGTTGGCTGCCAACAATATTTTCCCTAAGATTGTCAAAAATCATACCTACATCAGGAAATATACAGAGTGTTTTATTTGAAAACTGTTTATTACTCTATGTTGGCCATATGGTAGTGATAAAGACAGTCTTGGTTCCCCAACAATGCCAGATTTGCAGTACCCATCATCAGAGCCTCAGAGAAAGAACAGACGAGAATTTGACCGAGAAATGCAGTCTTTCTCTTAGTTTATGGGGAATTCCTGAAACGGAAAGCTTAAAGGCCTTCATTTATCAGTGTTGCCCTTGGTTGTAGAGGATATCTGGTATGAAGACCTTGCTAAACCTGGACTGCATCAACCCACACCATCAGAGACACTTACAACGCTAATTCTTTGCTGCCATCTCATGGCTGTCCAGATTTTTGCAGATAGTCCTATATGGTTTTATTTAGTTTCCTAGCATGATTTTGATTGCTTATTTAGTATCCTATGATTAAGTGTTGTATCTTATGATTCTTGATGAATGTATTTTTAATACACTGAGAACTTATGCACTCAAGACAAATTCCTTGTCTGTCCAATCACACTTGGCGAATAAACAATTCCTCCTCCTCCTC
The DNA here is from genome assembly GCF_964273705.1 of Natrix helvetica. Lineage (NCBI taxonomy): Eukaryota > Metazoa > Chordata > Lepidosauria > Squamata > Natricidae > Natrix > Natrix helvetica. The sequence goes on from NC_138561.1 coordinate 15,097,444, forward strand.
CTCCTCCTCCTCCTCCTCCTCCTCCTCCTCCTCCTCCTCCTCCTCCTCCTCTTCTCCTTCTCCTTCTCCTTCTCATACTCCTCCTCCTCCTCCTGTGATCCCCTAATCACAGTCATTTACCATAAAATGAGCCATAGGTATTGCACAAATACAATACAAATATTATACCAAACAATATTCTTTGTCTTCGCTTCTATGGAGCCTTTTTTGTTGGCCTTATGGAAGTATCCTTTCAATCAACTTAGATAGCAGGATTTAGCTGATTTGGGCTGAATATGGTTGAACTGCTAGGAAATCTCCCAAGGCCATAGCCTAGATTGGACAGTTGTTTTAAAAAAACAATCCAGAAGATGACAACGTTTAAACCACTTCTAAATTGTCCACAAAACGATTGACCATGGAGTCTCTAGTTGACTTGAGGGAGCCTGTACCATTAAGGAGCCGTGCTACGATAATGGCTGTTAGTTCTCCTTTGCCTTTTATCAATCATTTTCAGCCTTCTTCAAGGTGACAGAAAGATAAAAAGCAGAAAGATGCATGACACTGCGCCAAGATGACTACAGTTTCATTTATGTCACAGCCAAGGCCACAATCTCGGGTAGCTTCCTTAAAATAATAGCCATCCATTTCTAGCAGTCTTCGCAACTTTGATCAACAGCAGCTGCCGTCTGTTGTTTCTGAAGATAATGGGTCCAATCCAAGACTTATTTATGCCTAGCCTAACTGAAGCATGACTAACTTTAAACAGCATCCCACCAGAACTGTTCCACTGAATTAAACAGGACTAATCCTGAATAATGACTTGAGGATAGGAGCTGATGGGAATGAGGAACCACGATCCTTCAGAGAGGAGGAGGGGAAATGAGATTATTTGAGGGTGGAGATTCATTCTCCGAGCTTGTGGGTTGGTTTCCGAATGTTTTGTTACCAGAGCTTCATTTCAAACTCTGCTGATGTTCCTCTACAAGGGTAGCTCTAGATGCCCTGAACTCTACTACAATCAGAACAACTCTTGGTTCTGATGTGAATTTTTCACTTCTTTCTTCTTAGAGCTCATCTGTCTTGAGCAGGTGCTATATTACTCCATTTCGTCTTTGTTTCCCACCATAGGTAGGCTGTATTGCTGTTATCATCTTCCTCATCTTCTCTTTTCTCACCTTTTTATCTTTCCTACAACCTTCTCCTATTGGAATCATATGATTAATCACTTGTTGCTTATATCTTATGATTTAATGATTGTAACTATGACCTATCACTTCGTTGTTGTTGTTGTTGTGTGTGTGTGTGTGTGTGTGTACAATGAGAGCTTATGCACTGGAAACAAATTTGTTGTGTGTCCATTCACAATTGACCAATATAGAATTCAATTCAGTTTTGTTCAGTTCAGTTCAGTCCTGTTCAGTTCCGTTCCATTCCATCCCATCCCATCCCATCCCATTCTATTCCATTCCATTCTGTTCTATTATTATTCTACTCTACTCTACTCTACACTACTCTACACTACTCTACTCTACTCTACTCTACTCTACTCTACTCTACTCTACTCTACTCTATTGAATTTCTTCCATTAGCCTCATCGTCTCTAAATTCAGAAAACCTGATTTTTGTATTGTATTTATTTTCCCTATTAGCAAAAGTTCCTAGTCCATTTTAATGAAGGAAAATTTGTCCAGAGAGATGTCCATGCAATTTTTTTTTTTTAATCTGAATGGTTGGAGCGTTTGGAAACACACCCTGTGTATTGATTAGTGTTTGGGCCAGAACACTGCTCATTGCAATAGTGTTAAACACACAGACACAGAAACACAGGGGTGCACACACAGAGAGGCCCACATGCAAAGCAGAATCAATGAGAGAGGGGAGCCTCATGGTATTTTCATTAGACATTGCAAGTTGCATTGAATTTACAATAATAATTAGACACCTCGTGAAATATCTAAGAAGAGTTGAGCGTATTTCACTCAGCAATCCAATGAATTCTTCAAGTATGCAGATCCCCACACGAAAAACAAAAGCACCTTTGAGTATTAAATTAGCAAAGTGAATGGGCACACATTTTTGTATTTCATTTTTACAGATGCATTTGCAACCAAATTAGCAACTAGATTTTTGCTCCAGTATAAATTAAAAAAAAAAATCCTTGCACTTTCCTATTAATTAAGAATAATGTTATGCCATAAGCTTTTCTGGTGTAATTTGTTACTCTTCACTATAATAAATATACAGCAGATTAAACATTCACAGCATCTTATATACATAAATTCATAGCGTAGAATAGGCTAGCCAACCTCCATTCACTTTGCACAATCCTTTTCCCTCAAAGAGAACAGAGGTCTGCATATTAAGGATATTATGATATTAGGGATATTATCAGAAAACAAAAACCTTGGAGACGAACTTCTGGATCAGCCACACTGTTAGACAGAAGCAGAGGTGGGCTTCACATTATTTATTTGTTTATTTAGCTTGTCAAACATGTACGAGATAACAGGTATAAGTATAAACATGGACATGAACACCGGAAATGGGTATGAATAAATGGGGACAGTAGGACAGGGGTGTCTCTCTCTCTTTCTTTCTCTCTCCCTCTGTTACTATCTGTTTCTCTCTGTCTCCCTCTGTCTCTCTCTGTTTTTCTCTCTGTGTGTGTGTTTCTATCCCTCTTTTTGTCTTGCTCTGTTTCTATCTGTTTCGCTCTCTCTCTCTTTGTCTCTTTCTCTCTGTTTCTCTCTCTCTTCTCTCTCTCTTTGTTTCTCTGTCTCTGTCTCTTTCTCTCTGTGTGTGTGTGTGTTTCTTTTCTGTCTCCCCACCCTCTTATTCTTATTAACCCATCATAAAGGTGGAGGGGATTGTCTATAGGCCTACCCCGATCTGGGAGAGAGGTGTAAGAAAATCTATCTGTTTCCTGAACCAAGACGTACATTGAGGGAGACATTGGGGAAAGCTCTCACCTCCTCTAGCAGTTGTGAGCCTCTCCAGGGATTGCCACTTCACTCTGCAGACTCTAGAGCAATGCCATTCTGAAACGTGATGTCAATTGCACAGAGCACTTCTTAATGCTTAGCTTGGATGCCTTTGCAGCCGAGACAGACAGACAACATATGAAATTTAACAGGAGGTGAACCAAACTGCTTAATGTCTGACTATACATTGTTCAGTATTACTGGCTGAAGAGCCAGAGGAGCTTAATTGAGCATGAGATACATAATCTTCTAAATGATTAAAATTCAGTCGTAACTGAGTTTTTGGCTACGCATGTCAAATATCTCACATGGCGGTAAGGATGGCGAAGAAATTCATTCGGTTCAGCTCTCTGTGTGAACTTGCCAAATCCCGATTCCCTCTTTGTGGACTTCGCACACTCAAAACCTTCCCCTTCCCTCTGTTTGCGAGAGCCGTTCACAATTTCAGTAAGAACGATCCAGGAAATAAGACTACAGAGTGGCCACAAAATTGCGTTCTTGAAAAATAAAAGCTTCATTAGGAGACGCATTTTGATCACCCTGCATTGGCCGATGGGGATTTCCTGCAATAAACAATTTCATTCTCCATCCATTGCAATCCAATGCCTGGATTTAAGTCCTGGATTTTATCTCACTTTATATAACCATCTAAAAAAACAACAACACATCAGGTGGGAAAATGCTTGTATCTCCCTAGCCATGATGCTGTTCTCCCCCCCCCCCACTGCTGCCACCCACATCCTTTTGCTAGAGCATAGAACCTTCACTGCCTTCAAAAGACTCCCAATGACAAGTTGCTTGCCTTGAATGAATTTTTGTTTGCATGACTATCTATCAGGTGAGAGAGATGTCCGCACTGTAACATAACATCCTAATCAATAATTAAAGGGTGTACTGCTGTAGAATCCTTGAGAAGGAACCGCCAGGGAATGAAAACTCACAAAGGATATACTTCTGTCTGGTGAAGAGAAAAAAGACACACACACACACACACACACACACACACACACACACAAACCCTCCACACCATAGTCTCAGTTTATGTGTAAATTGGACGCATATTCACACATAGCCCCAATTATCTAAAAAGGCTTTTAACATGATATTTATATTGATAAGCTTAACAATGTTGAACTGTAACTCTGGGATGATCTCCTTGCAATTCACTTCCAAAGAGACCAGAAGGAGTCGTTGGAAAGCTTCCAGGATATCAAAAAATAGAAGCAGCCGTGGTTGGGTTTTTGGGAGGCCAGGAAAGCGGGAAGACAAAAAGAAAACTGCAATCTAAGATCTGGCATTTGCTGAAACAATTCGACAATTACAAAAACCCCTTCCAGGGTGAAAGGAAGGAGGGAAGGAATAGAAAAAGAAGGAGAGTGGGTAGGAGGGAGAAGAGGAAGAAAGGAGTCAGGGAGAGGCAAGGGAAGAAGGAAAGGGAAAGAAGAGGAGGAAGGAAGGACATAGAGAAGGGAGGGCGGGTGAAAAGAAAAGAAAAAATAGGGTGGTGATAATACAAAATAGGTGTTTAGGATGGTAAGCAAAGCAACTTAGAATGTATATTTTAACCTTTTATATGGAAAAAACAAATATGTAAAAGTGATAAAGATAAACAAGAACAATAACTATGTGAACGTATACCTGTAACTATATGTAAGAGAATAAAAATAAATAAATAAATAAAAAACCAACCCCCTTTCCCAAGGCATATGTAATGCCATGCAGGGTGAAGGACGGAGCCATCTCCAAGTGTCCTCCAGAGAAGAATTTTTTTTTAAAATGGCAATGATGAGAAATTGAGAGGGGGCTCTTGATAGATTCAGTCACAGGTTGAAATCCAGAGAAGCCGAGTAGCTTGATTTTCTGAATGACCACCTTGAGGTGGTCTTCGCCTTACGACCACAATTGAATGCTAAGTTTCTGCTGCTAAGCAAAACGGTTGTCAAATGAATTTTGCCCCCTTTTTACGACCTTTCTCGCCACAGTTGTTAAGTGAATCAGTGCTGCTCTTAAGTTAGCAACATATGGGAATATTGCAATGGCTGCAGATGTGCAAAATCGTCGTGTGTCACTCTTTCCAGGCGGGTGTAACTTAGAATGGTCACGGAATGAATGGTTGTAAGTCAAGGACTCTAAGAAACATACTAACGTGGCCCCACCAAAAAGAGAAATTTCTGAAAACAAATAGAATGTTACCTTTCCCATTTCTCTCACTAGTTCCACATTGATTAAATTAACATTGTGGCACATTTCTACTCCTACCTTATTATCTTAATTCAAGGACTTCCCCAAAGTTGTGGACTTTGAGGAGTAGCTGATTCTGTTTAAAAAACCAGAAAGGTAAGGCCGCCAAAAAAAAGCATACCAGCTAATACTGCAGGCAATCGGCATCCCGATATTTCTTTTTCAAGCCCTGATTGGATTTTGACACTTTTTTATGAATTAGTTTTATTTTCGACAATCAGTTTCTCAATATAGAAGAGAGGGCAAGAAAGTGTGCCCCAAGGGTTGCCTATGAATTGTAGTAAGAGCCAGGTAGGGGGGAAAATGTATTGCAAAAAGAGAGCTAGATAATAACAGCTTCCTTATACATCAATACTATATCTAAAGGCATTTGCAAAAATAGTTGTTGTTTTTCTCACTCATCTTTCTCGCCTGTCACTTTCTTCTCTCTCCAAAACTTTTAGCATAAGCATTGTGGAGCAAACACAGTGAACAAAAATTCTTGCAATGGTCCGACAACCACTTTGGAGCTATTGGGCTCCATGGCTTTCAGAACTGACTACATCCCAGATATTCTGAATGCGGAATTGCCATTCTCATAGCTGATGAAGTCTTCATTTTTCTCCTTCTCCCTTTCCCTTTCATCCATTCTTCTTCCAAGAAATATGAGATAAGAGACACCACCACCACCCCCAATCTCTTCCATATGGATATGTGGGGAAAGCTGGATCAGCCCCACAAGTGGAAGAGGCCATGCATTTTATCTTGCTAACCCCAATTTTCCTCTCCCCCCCCCAAATAACTTTCATTTCAATTGTCACTCTTTATTCCCTCGTGTGCGTAATTTTCTTTTTGTTCCATAGAGCCAAAATTTTGGCTGAACATTTTTTGATCCTTGGACCTTTACAAAATATTTATGGGGGGGAAGTAGAAAAGCTAAAGATAAAACACAGTCAACTTGGGATAAGACTGTGGGGGCATTTTGTTTTGTTGGGTATTTTCAGCGCATATTTTATTCCTGAAACACTGCGCGGGTTTGACATTAATTTATATAATAGGGGGAGAAAGAAGTAGTGCTGTTTTAGTGGCTATCGACAGTTAATTAACAGAGCGCTCTATCCCGCATCGGAGGAAGAGAATGTTGTAGAAATACGGCCTGTTTCTCCACCTCCCATCTTGCATTATTGAAAACACAAGAAGTCATTATGAGGAATAATAAACATTCATAAAGCCAGCAACTAACAAATGTATTCATGGAACTTTCAGAAAAGTTTGTAAATACAGTATTGTATGGAAATTCTCATGCATATTAGCCTTCAAATACGCCATAACATATTTTATGATATAAAAAAGGGGATAAGATACTTATCTTTTAAATTGGTGTTTAATATTAAATTAGTGCTGGGCACATAATTTTCATCAAATGAAAGGAAACTTTTTTTCCTCCCTATGAGTATAAATGTCTGGAGTTTAATATTTCAAAGATAAGTACCTACTTTTGCATCTATCAAACAGTGACTTAATGGAATTTACTTTTCCTTAAATATTAATACTATATATGCGTTTGGCTGTCGAATGTTTGTAGAACCACTGAAGCTGAACAAAGAAGGCAATGTAACTATTATAATGTGCAACTTAATTCTTATTAATTAAAAAAAAAAAAACCTGCCACATTTGAAATGATGGTGAAAAGAGTTTCTGAGACCTGGAAAATCTTCAGAAGATCCAAACCTCTCATTCAAAACAAGAAAATCAATGTTTAAATGGAATTGAATTGAAATGGATTTCCAGATTTCTTATCATTCTAAAAAGAGTGGTGTACTTGAGCAGGGGGTTAGACAAGATCTCTTCCAACTCTCTTATTCTATATTGTATGTACCTATACCAAACTTGTCTATTTCTTTCAAACAAACCACAGCTTAGATCCAAGTATTTATGGAACCATAATAGAACCATCATTCATGATGACTCAGAATGTGAATAAGTGACCAAGAGAAAACCCAGGATCTATGATTTACAGAACAGTTCCACAAGCAGCAGATTGCAAAGCCATTCGTCAGTCCTGAGAAATGCTTTCTGATCCATGCTGATACAATTACCAAGCTTTTATTGGCAATTTTGTCCTCTTTCAGGGGCATTTTAGAGCAAATAATGTGTGTGTGTGTTTGTGTTGCACGAAGAACTATTTGCTATACCTGTGAGAAAGGTGGAGATGAAGTCATGGGTTTCAGTAAATACCTGATTGATAGATATTTTCTTTATCCCACATGGAATATTTTTTATCCCATATGAACTAAGATGAAAAAAAAGGAGGGGAGATTGAGGAGACCGTTCGATTTTACAGCTAAATGTTCATGCTCCGTTTGGTTGTGAAAGTAAACAAGTGATTGATATATGTACATGTATATTTACATCCATATCCATAATTCTCTGTATCCAAACACACCAACGGGCACACACACACACACACACACACACACACCTATGGGAGCCCTCCTGCAGATGCTCTATTCCCTCTCTTCTATATGTGAGAGGAATCGTTGAGATACTCCCTTTTTACCACCTTGCAATCCCTTAATTCAGGGTAGAGATGGGGACTGGATGGAGCTAAGCATTTACTATCTGGACGCCCTTCCTGATGCCATGCAGAGTTCACAGCAGATATTGTTTCTTTGTGCTGTAGGAGAGAAATATCTTCAAACCTTCCAAGTGGGAGGTAGACGTCTTCACCTGTGATGCTATTCAGTTTTAAAACCAATTCAGTTTTAAATATTCTGGAAACCCTAAAGCTGGACCATAAAGGGAATATTTCTACATTGAAAGAATCTATTATGGAGGATCTTTAATTTGTCCTTTTGGTGCTCTCTCTCTCTCTCTTTCTCTCTTTCTCTCTTTCTCTCTTTCTCTCTCTCCCCTCTCCCCTCTCCCGATAGATAGATAGATAAATAGATAGATAGATAGATAGATGATAGATAGATAGATAGATAGATAGATAGATAGATAGATAGATGACAAATATGGAAAAAATCTGAGCAGAACAATGAAAAAACAATGGAAAAATATTTGAGATGGCCAATGACTTTACTTTCAGCTACTTAGTTTTGGTTTTCACCCAAAACTGGCACGATTAGGTGTTCTCACTTTCATGAGAAGATTCTAGAAGTTTGAACTGGTTTTCAAGAGACACAAGTTTCACGGCGTCGCTGAACAAATGACCTATTGCTTCACTGCTTGCAGGAAGCGGATGCAGTTACTGATTTGAATCAATGGCATTCTAAAACCGACTCGGTTCCAAGGAGAACTTTGTTATGCTTTTATGTGACAATCTAGGCTTTTGAAGAGCTGTTCCATTGTTGGAAGTTTGATACGTTGTTTCTGAGTCAGTTGTCACCATCTGATTGCGTGTGTGTGCGTGCATCTGTGGCATGATGGCCTGAGTAAATAAGTAAGTAATGTTCTGGAGAAGTGCAATTGCCCAGGAGCATAGAATTGTGATAAATAAAAGCTGCTAATTTAAAACTCTTTTAGCCAGAAGTGTGATATGTCTCGAGATAACTATTGTGGTAAATAAAATCTGTTAATTTAAATCTTATAATAAGAGAAAGCTTCCCGCTGTTAGTGACTGACACAAAACGTAGCATTAAAAATCTAATCAGTTTTTGGCTGAAAACAAGATTTGGCTGCAAGTTAAGAGATATGCTAACTTTGAAAGAGTAAGCTGTGAAGGAATCCACGTTTTCAGTGGGAAGAGACCCACACACATCACCCGCACTCTATCTGCGGGTATGACCTGCTTCGTTTACACAAAGTTTATTTCTGATGATTAATATCCGCTTCAGGTTTCAGCCTCGTAAATCATATTTCCATCTGGTTCTTCCTTTTAACAACTAACTTAGCCGGCTGTATTTATACTCAAAATCACAGAATTGAATGTCCAAATTCAGTGCAAGTGAACAGGGCCCAATCAGATGGCCAGGGTGAAATCCACTTACCTTTGCTATTGGTTTGGTAGCAATGTGAGCACACGCAGAGCATCCAAAAGGTAAGGTAAGTGAACAGCAAAGGGGGGGGGCAGAGAATCTGCTGTGCCATGTGATTTGGAATAGCTAGAAAGAAGGATATCCTGCTTTCTAGCTAATATAAATCGCGTGTCAAAGCTGATCGTCGGAAAAACCAGTTCGTCCAAACCAATTTCTTTCCTTGTACTACTGGTTCAGGCAAACCAGTAGTATTTTTGCTACAGGTTCAGGTGAACCAGTAGTACTTTTGCTACCTGTTTGGGTGAGCCAGTAGTATTTTTGCTACCGGTTCGGGCCAACCAGTAGTATTTTTTACTACTGATTCAGTTGAGCCAATAGTAATTTTACTACTGGTTCAGATGAACCAGTAGTATTTTTGCTACCAGTTCAGGTGAACTGGTCCGAACTGGTAGCATTTCACCCCTGAGATGGCCTCCAGACAAGTTCGATTTCAACTCCCATCATCCCCTGACAAAATGTTCAAAATTTAGACCAGCCAGTGCATTTTCTGAACAACCACAAAAATCAATATGGGGTAAAAATGATACAAGCCTGAAGCTTTTGTCTTCAGTAGCCTCTGGGTAAATTTAGTATACAGGGCTTCTCCACAAACAGACAGACAGATGTATTGGTGTAATGAATCACTTGATCCAGTGTGATTTTAATATACAATAGAAACATGCATGACCTTTTGATAGACAGAACAAAAAAAATGTTCAAAAAGAGTAAACATAATGATCATAAGGTACTCACACCCACAATTAATACACTCTCAATTAGCATAAAATTTCCCTTATTCTTGACCCAGAAAATCAAATTCATCAAAAGTGACAGGGGATCCTTTGCTTTGCATTTTGATAAGCCTTTAAAGCATTCAAATCAACGTACTAATAGATTTATCCATACAAAGAAACATTTCTTTAAAAAAAAAAGCTTCAGAGTTTCACCTAATTTACAAAAATGTAAATCACTTAATGCATCCAGCTACATTTGGCTAGGTTTAGAAACTCAGCAAGATTTGGATGTGGTTAATTTATAGATTTTTCTGGATTTTACTTCCAGAAAATACCATCACTACAGGCCAGATTGGGAAGAAGGCAGTGTCAAACCACTTCTCTAAAACTCCAGTGTCCTGATGGGCTTCAGCGGCAAACATTTAAAAGTATATTTTTATCAGTTTATTAACTAGAGAAATATACTGTAGCCTTCCTACTCTGGTGCTTTCTACAGCAGATTAGCAAAACCTCAATTTCCATGTTTTCCAATCTGTCAAGATTGAAGAAGTTGATTTATTATAATTTAACCTTGGTCCCATTCTCAAAATATAGGCTATTCAAATATATATATTTGAACATACATACATAAAGAGTAGGTGAACCAATGAAGATGAATAAGTTTCCTACTTCTCGAAAGGAATGCCCTTGTAATTTTGGATTGGTCTTTATCATGGGTAGACCAAGTTGCCACAGAGTCACAAAATGTTTTCCATCTGACAGGTTGGGGTCCAAGTCACAGTGTGAAATGGACATAAATCCCTACCCTATTCATGTCCAAATTAGATGACTGCAATATATTGGATATGGAAGTGTTGGTGAAGATAGTTTGGATATCATTTTGCAATTTGGCAGTTTGAATCTCACCAGGCTCAAGGTTGACTCAGACTTCCATCCTTCTCAGATGGGTAAAATGAGGACCCAGATTGTTGTGGGCAAGAGGCTGACTCTGTAAACTACTTAGAGAGGGCTGTAAAAGCACTATGAAGTGATATATGTCTAATTGCTATTGTTATTGCTTTTCCTCCCTCCCTCCCTCCCTCCCTCCCTCCCTCCCTTCCTTCCTTCCTTCCTCATTCCCTCCTTCCTTCCTCATTCATTCCCTTCCTCATTCATTTCCTTCCTTCCTTCCTTCCGTCCGTCCGTCCGTCCGTCCTTCCATGATGGTGCAATGGTTAGAATGTAGCATTACAGGTTAACTCTGCCCACTGCCAAGAGTTCAATCCTGATAGGGTCAAGGTTGATTCAGTCTTCCAACCTTCCGAGGTTGGTAAAATAAGAACCCAGATTTGGGGGGGCAATATGCTGACTCTATAAACCACTTAGAGAGGGCTGTAAAAGCACTATGAAGTGATATGTCTAATTGCTATTATTATTGCTTTCCCTCCCTCCCTCCCTCCCTCCCTCCCTCCCTCCCTCCCTTCCTTCCTTCCTTCCTTCCTTCCTCATTCCCTCCTTCCTTCCTTCCTTCCTTCGGTGCACGGAGGGCAAAAATGGCATGCGCAGAGGCCAAAAATGGAATGTGGAGGCCGAAAATGGGGCAAGAGGAGGCTGCAATAAGCAATGGCAATCACTGCAGCCTGAAACAGCTGATGATCAGGAGGTTGATCCAACCTGCTGCTACTGCTCATCAGGCTGTACTGAAACTGAAACAGGCTGTTTGCTGCAAGGAGGCAAATTGCTGGGAGGCAGAGGCCAAAGGGTGGGGGACAACCGGTAAGCACGGCTACATTTGGTGTATAAGAAGCACCCAAATTTTCACCTTCTTTAAGGGGACAAAAGTGTGTCTCATACTCCGAAAATACAATAAATTCAGCTCTGAGATTTTCACTGCTCAGGGAAGTGAGGAATATTTAAATACCATGGCAAACAGTGAGGTGCTATTTGTTATCCGAATGGAGACAAAAGGAGCATTTGAGCACAGATTCAATATCATTAAAATGATATTCGAAACCTATTTAAAAGGGCCCGTTCTCCCTCCTACTCGGTGCCTTTCCTAAAGTTTGTTGAATGTGCACCAAGCAGCGCTTTGGTGTTTGTTTTGTTAATTTCCTTAAAAACAAATCAGATTCAGAGTACATATAAAAATGTGGGACAGCTATATTCATCAAACAGCAGGGAGTCGATTTCGTAATGGTTATTGTGCAAAAAGCTCCATTTGCTGAAGAATTCCCAGAAAGAAAGAATAGGGAAGAAAAATTCATTTCAATGATTTGCTTGATTATCAAAGTCCTCCTTAAAAAAAAAAAGGGGGGGGGAACACCAATACAGAAAGAAAGCTGGATTTTTTTTTTTCTTTCTAATATCCACTGCAACCCACCAGATAATTAAACCAAACATATGGGACTAAGTGATGCTGGAATCATGCTGGAAAATCATTTTTCAATACTAAGTTAATTTCTAGGGAATGGCGTATAAGCTGGGATGGCCAAGGCATTCTGAATTTTTTTTTTGTTCTACAAACACCAGTCACAACAGGAAAGGACGAGGACTCAGCAATTTAAGACACAGATCATAAGAAGTGTGGTTTTGTGCATATGCATGCATGTTTAATTTCAACTGAACACCAACGGTGGTTTTTCATAGCTGCAGGTAGCAAACATGGTCTTTTCTAAAGACAATTAGCAACTTTTTCTGCAGTTTGAAAGCCCACAAAGCAACAGAATAACGGAGAAGGAAGGGACCTTGGAGGTCTTCTAATCCAACCCCCTTCCCATGCAGGAGACTTTGTACCAGAGGTGGGTTGCTCCTGGTTTGGCCCAGATCGGGTGAACTGGTAGTAGCGGTGATGGGAGGCTCCGCCCACCCGCTCGGAGGCTTCTGCACATACGCAAAAGCATTGCGCGGGGGGGGGGGAGCACACCCAAACCGGTAGTAAAAAAATTCACAACCCACCACTGCCCTGTACCATTTCAGACAAATGGTTGTCCAATCTCTTCTTGAAAAACCTCCAGTATTAAGTCTCCTGCCCCAGGAAGGGGGTTGGACTCAACGACCTCAAAGGTCCCTTCCAGTCCTATAATTCAATGTCTAACTAAAACAAGGAAGTGAGGTGGAATTAGGAAATTTTATGCACAGGTCCATTTCTTTTTTTCTGAGAAAGGAAATGTTTGTTACACTTATCAATACAAAAGCAAATGACATTTAAAAAAAAATCTAATTAGTGCAGGCTAGTTCCTGCAGTTGCCTTTGTCCTGGGAATTAGATTTCTTACCAAATAGCCGTATGATAATTAATTTTACAAAAGCATAACATCAGAAATTCCAAATGAATAAGAATAAACAACATCTTTCTGGTCAGGTAAGGAGGCATAAATACATTTGGAATCAAAACAGCAGTCGAAATAATGAGCTTCAGCTATTTGTCTGGAACATAAATGTGAATAAAATTAAGCAAAATGATTGAATAAAACATGGTCCCACAAAAGTCAAGTCATTCAAACTGCTTGATTTTACTCATGGCCCAAGATCAAAGCATTCACCTTGCTGTCAAGCTGAAATCACTGAACCAATTTTGTTGTATTTAAGTACAATGACAATAAAGATTATACTTATAAAAGAAAATCAACGGATAGATTGAACAGGTGAATTTTGGGTTGTCCCCTGCTTAGAATATAGAATAACAGAGTTGGAAGGAAACTTGGAGATCATCTATTCCAACCCCTTGCTCAAGAGGAAGACTCTATACCATTCCAGTCTCTTCTTAAATGCCTCCAGTGTTGGAGCACCCACAACTATTATTCTGTACAGCTGAATTTAGGTTTAATTCGCTTTTAAGGGTATTTATTTTTTGTATCTGTTTTTAATGTGATGCCTGTACACCGCCCCGAGTCCCTTCGGGGAGAGGGGGCGGTCTATAAATTTTGAAAATAAATAAATAAACTTCTGAAGGCAAGCCATTCTTCTGATTAATTGTTCTCACTGTCAGGACATTTCTTCTTATTTCTAGGTTGGTTCCTTCTTTGATTAGTTTCCTTCCATTGCTTCTTGTCCTGCTTTCCGGTGCACTTACTGAAGTTTGCTCTCTGTTTATATACAAATGGCTTGCCCTCTCAGCCTTTGTAGTAGTGTTCTTCATAGTTCCATGATTAGGCTATTGTTTAATGCTTGTTTGTCTTGGTCGTTCCTCAATCTGGATATTGTTTCCTGCTTGAAATAGCAGGCTTTTATTTTGAGTGGCACGTTTTGAGCACAGAACAACATAGGCTCTCGATCCAGAGCTTTTCTTCCTTCAGAGTTGGAGGGTGCCATCCCCGCAAAAAACCCTCAAACGGTGCTTCAGAATCTAGTTGTAAACCAGGCTTTGCGTCATAGCAGATGCTTTCCCAAAAGTCAAAGCCACCAAATCGTTGAAATTCCCAGCACTGCATCAGGGTTATAGGAGGATGTTGGAACCTTATTCAAAAACCTGATTTTGCCATGTTCCCGCAATGCCTTTTTCTAACCCCAAGATAAAGATCTGTGCATCTCTTTACCCTTTAAACAAAAAAAGCCATTGTAGTGGCATGTAGTGTGACGCACGGCATGAATACCAAAAACATATCCGTGCGCGGCTAAACTGTTTAAGTATGGAAGAAGTAGTGTCTAATAGCATCAGGAAATTGAAATTTGAAAATTTTTCTCAGTCACTTATTTGATGAGAATGGGGCTGCTGACAGGTGAAGCAGAAAGTCATTTTTCAAGTTAAATGCCAAATGGTTATATAGCATAATATCCAGTCAAAATTAACCAGCTCACTGCTGCATTGACATACAGCATATTTGATCGCAACAATTTTTTTTGGGGGGGGGGGAGTTAACTTGGGGAGACTTGGGTAGAAAACAATGGAAAAGAACCTTTTGCTAATATGTCCCTAATCATCTTTAAGCATTGATAAGTAAGGGAGGAGGAACTGAGAAACATGGACAGTGTGTTGCAATAATATCAAAAGATAAGCTAATTGTGGAATCCACACATCCCCAAAAATGTTTGATGTCAATATGGGGCATAACCACTGGTGGGATTCAGCCGGTTCGCACCACTTCGGGAGAGTGTTGTTGTTTCCAGTTTCCATTCATTACTTGTTGTTCCACCTTCAGGCGCTTTGGAGACTAGATGGATCTCCTCTTCTTTCTGGTCACCCCCTACAAAAATGTGTGGAACTGTTTTACTGTTTAAAATGCCTTACCTGTAGCCGTTCCTCATGTCTACATCATTCAGGCGATCTATACATGCTCAAACCCACTGTGTTCTCCAAACCAAAGGCAGATAATGAGTTCCCACAAGATGTTTCTCTCCCAGAAGCGTAGCGAAGGAACCAGAAGGGAATCAGAATGGACTTGTCTCTGTGGCAACATGGGAAAAATTAGCAATAGCACTTAGACATATACCACTTTGCAGCCCTCTCTAAGCAGTTTACAGAGGCAGCCTCTTGCCTCCCAAAATTTGGGTCCTCATTTTATCCACCTCGGGAGGATGGAAGACTGAGTCAACCTTGAGCCTGGTGACAGTTGAACTGCCAAATTGCAGTCAGCTGGCAGTCAGCAGAAGTAGCCTGCAGTACTGCACTCTAACCACTGCCCCACTGCTACTGAAGACATTTACAAAGTTCCTTACTTCAAACAGAAATGCTGTTGTTACAGTCATGGCACCAACAGGTAAAAAAACAGAGAAAAGGCAACTCAGCAAACCGAGCAGCACAAAATGAGTCACTAGAGGAGCTATGGACTTGACCTTCAAGAGAAAACCAGAAAGACCCAAAACTTCTTAAGGCCAAAGCTATAACTGTCTCTTCTCATCAGTAAAGTCAGACTTCACAAGTGAACTCCTTGTGAAGGGAGATTATTGCAGAAGAAAAGCAAAAAAAGTTTACTTTTAAAAAATCTCACGTCCTTCCCTTCCTGTTGCGACAGGGTTGAGGGAAGCGTTCCTTTCAAAGTTGCAAATTACTGCGACACAGGAATTGACGAGCAAAATGATTCCAGAAACTCAAGATTTCGCTCATGTTGTCTTAAAGCAGATTATTTGCCTGGCGTGTCTTCTCGAGAGAAGCACATGGCTGCTGATCAATACTTTGGACAGATAAATTAGAACTGGGCAGGTAAATTAGAATTGGCTGTTTGAACCTCATTAGACTTTGAAAATGTCTTTGATATGGTTCAGGTTGAATTTATGCAGAGTGTTCTAATAAGATACGGGTTTCCATCAACTTTTTTTTTCTTTTGGATTATAATTTGGTATGTTAACCCTGTGGTCAGTAAATGCTTCTCTTTCTCAATTCATTAAGTTATACTGGTGCACACATCACATATTCCTCTATGTCCGATAATTATTAATCTGATTCTTGAGTCTTAACGATTCCCATAGCTCATATTCTGATTAGATTATCTCAAGAGATTATGGGTGTGGTGGCAACTGTCACAGCATGTAATTTATAGATGCTAATGAAATTATGGACGATCTGATAATAATCACTATTGATAATTGATAATTGTGAGGTCCTAGGGGCTCTCTGAACTTGGTTACTATCACTGATGATGTGACCTAGTTGAGTAGTGAAGCATCTACAGGAAAATAAGCAACTCAGAGGACATCAAGGGACCACAATTCATATTATCTTCTATTGACAGTTGATCATCATTAATAGCCATTACTGTAAATAATAATGGATAATTATTGCTACAAAGGGTGACTGAAGTTATACAGCAATACATTACTAGCAATATAGGATTATATTACCAATTAGAAGAAAAATCTACCTGCTGCCTCTGGAATCTGCAATAGACTGCCACAGGAAACTGGGATTTAAAAAAATATTATTATTATTATTATTTTGTTCGAAAGGTAGACTCTGCTACTTCCCCTCTGATCAAAACAGGGGGAAAAAAACCCACAATGCACAAAGGCAAAATCCTCCGATATCATTTCTAGCTTATGTTTAAATGAAAATAACAGGTCAGGGATACGACAGAGTAATTTAAAGGATTCACACTGCTATGATATGTGGGATTGCCCACAGCTACACCTTGCAATCACCCAGTTCATATTTTAGGTCCTGCCACGGGAGTTCATAGTATTTTACAAGTCCATGTTCCATGTCAGTGGCTGAATGTACAGTTGAATATGAGTCCTATTTAAATCTGCAAGAAAATAGCTGCAGGTGACATAACCTTTCATGTAGTACCACTGTGTACATATACAAGTAATTGAGGCTGTTGACCTCGTCGACGTGCGTACAACTGTAAGTACAAACTTGACATTTTGATACCGCTTGTAGCCTTCCCGTTGTTATTTTCTGTTCCAATAATCCATTGCAGGTAGAAAAATGAAAGAAGGAAGCATGAATGATTAATGCTGTCAAGCTAAAATAATGCATTTTGGAAAAAAAATCCATAAATCTCTTATTTGTGGCATTTTAAAACTCAACTCGACACTCTTCTGTGCCATTCAGCCTCTTTGGAACTAGATAGATGCAAACGTTTTGCAGGCATCAGGATGAGCTCGGCCTGCTGGATTCCTCACTCTCGAAATTGAAACAGCTTTGCCTCTTTCCAAAAACGATGCAGAAGCTGCCACTGAGTCGCCCTTTGCATATGTGGGGAAGGAAGGGGAGGGAAGGGAAGGGAAGAGAAAAAAGGGAGGGAAGGAAAAGAAAAGAGGGAAAGGAAGAAAAAAGGGCAAGCTGATCTACCCAAATATGGGAGGGAGCATACTTCTTCCAATCAATGGAAAGGAAGGAAAGAAGGAAAGGAAGGAAGAGAGGGAGGAGGGAAGGGAAGGGAAGGAGAATGATGGGAGGGAAGGGAAGGGAAGGAGAATCATGGAAGGGAAGGGGAGGGGAGGGAGGCATGGAAAGGAAGGGAAGGAAAGGAGAATCAGGGAAGGAAAGGGGGGAAGAGAACGGGGAGGAGGGGAAAGGAAAGAAAGGAAAGGAGAATCATGGAAGGACAGGAGAATCGTGGAAGGGAAGGGGAGGGAGGAAAGGAAGGAAAGGAAAGGAGAATCAGGGAAGGAAAGGGAAGGGGGAGGAAGGGAAAGGAAGGAAAGGAAAGGCTTCTCTAATGAAGCCACTTAAATTAACATCTTTGGGGAAGGAGTAACACCACACTGGCTTTGCAAAAGACATAAAGGAGGCAAGATCACCAAAGATTGCTAAGTTCTAGACTTAGAGTCTTCGGGGCGCTTCACTGATTAAAAGTGTTCAAACCACCATTTTAAAGTGTCCATTAGAGCTTGTGTGTGTTTCCCGCATCAAAATGGCTGGAACCTGAGCAGCCCATTTCCAGCAAGAATACCAGAAGGAGGGATGAGATAAAATAATGATAATTTGGGAGCCACCTTAAACCCTTGGGCTATTTTGTGGCTGGAACCAGGGTCTAGGCGCACTGTTAGTAAACCACCAAACACCAATAAAAATGATTGCACTTTGTTATAGTGGAAGAGTTCTGAACGCACACCATAAAAAATCTGTGGTATTTTGGTATTCTTTTGCTTTTTGATGCACCGACCTCCAACACAGAATCAGCGAACCGATGCATACATTAGAATCCTAACAAAAAAAATTATCTTCCAAAGCATTAAGAGGTCTTTCATGCTAACGAGATAGTCTCTCGTCATCTCAACTTGGGAGCCCCACAAAACCTTAAGCACCTATTCAAACCTGCTCCATGACCCTGGGTTTATTAGAAGCATCAGAGAGTCATTTCAAATTAAAGTTAATTAAAGGGAGGCAATATTAGCTTGATTGTTTCACCTGATGAATCTGTAAAAGGGAAAATGGCGTAGCTCAGGTTACAGTAGATAAGAAAATTAGCAATGCATACAGTTGTGTCTGCGAGACTTTTTTTTTTTTTTTTAAAAAGAGAGAACCGATTTACAACTTGCAATACCTGAAGTTAAAGCAAGCTGAAACCTGCTAGATAACAATTGTTAAGACATCAGCACCACATTAGAGGTGTGACTTCACATTTGTTTTTTTATAAAAGTTTTTTTTTATTTTTTATTTTCAAAACAAACACAACACATAAAATCTTCCTTCTTTGCATACTGTAGAAAGTGTATCAGTTGGTTACAAAAGACTTTCGTGCATCTCTTCCACAGTCATCAAGCATAATTCATATTAACTCAAGTATTTTAAGTCAGATATTTATGTTACATGTTACCATCATCATACCTCCGTTTTCATTTGACTATAATTGTTTAAGCGTCCTTCATCATAAAATATACCAAGATTTAATACATAACCACATACTGGCATTTCATTTACTATTTCTAAAATCCTCCAATAACACTGAATCCTTATGTCCTATTCTAGCTAAACATCCATAATTACTGTTTACAATTTACATCCTATTTCCTTATGTTGTACATTATATATATATATATATATATATATATATATATATATATATATATATATATATATATATATATATATATATATATATATATATATATATATATATATATATATATACACACACACACATACACATACACATACATACACACACACACACACACACACACACACACAGTTCTTTCAGGGCTACCATTCAACATTCATATCTAGTTATTATTTATCATAACACTACACATTGTATACATTATTATCATTACCAATTATTTATTGAACTATATCTATTGTCACTAAATTTCACTAGGTTTAGCTAGTTTTAAATTAGACTCTTCCATCTATCAACCTGTATCTTTCCAGTAGCAAAACAGTCTCATATCTTCTACCATTTGTGGTGTCAGAGAGAGAAGTGTCATATTCACTTATTCTGCATCAGATATCAATAGTCATTTGATATTTTGTTCTGAACAGCAAAACACCAAAAACAGTGATGGGATTCAAAACAAATTTTACTACTGGTTCTGTGAGCGTGGCGTGGCTTGGTGAGCATGACAGGGGCAAGGATACTGTAAAATCTCCATTCCCTCCCCACCCCACTAACCTGCT